>NC_044031.1:539044481-539372257 GCF_901765095.1 Microcaecilia unicolor
TGGGCGTCCTTCTCTTTCAAAAATGAACCTGATGCATTCCCACTTTAGGATGGAGAATACAGTTATAAATTTTTGACCCACTCACAATTACATCTATAACATACCCCCTTAAAATCTCTGTATCTCGGGAATCTTCATGTGTAAATAGTGTCTTTCTGAAATTTTCATTTACAGGTGTATGTGATCTATGCATGTAAATGCTGCACTGCTCAAACAGCTTAGTAGGGGGCTCATGCAGTGGACCTCTTCAATTAGCGGGGCCTGGGCAACTCTGCAAGTGATTCAACCAGTGCCACAATTTTGGAGTGGATATAAGCTCAAGGTGTGTGTGTGTGTGGGGGGGGGGGGGGGGGCTGAAACCCTCTTGCAGTTATGTACCTGGGGGGAAAAGATGCTAGATGCTGAATAGGGGGTGTAACCCTTTGGCAATGTCGCTCACAAACATATTGAACAGAATTAGCGCATGTCCTCGATCTAATTCTCTGGTCTGAGAGTGGGAGACTCGCCCAGAGGCAGTTGTGACCCAGTCAGTGGGAGGAGGGTGGTAGTGTAGAGCACAAGAAGCAGGTGCAGGCGGACCTGAGCTGTGCTGGGGATAGACCCACTAAGTGGCCGCGAGGTAATCCTAGGTGGGTGGCTAAGCTTTTTGTGACAGGGGGGTCAAGCCTTAATCCTTCCAGTGGTCATGTGATCATTTTGGGCACCTTTTTGTGACTTAGGTCTAGCCCAAAACATCTAGGTTTTAGTCCTGGAATTTTTGCTTTGTTCCATTATGGCAGAAAAACTTCCATGTGTTAGAAACATCCAAACCTTGCCCCCAACACACCCCCTTGTGGTTTGGACACACTTCAGATGAATTGCATAGAAAAACACCTTAAAATGGGTTGAAAAAATAGCGATTTGGATGTTTTTGGGGAAAAAAAGTCCAAATGCTGCTTTGTGCCACTTTTTGGATGTTTTCGTTTCAAATATGAGCCCCATAGTGACCTAGTTCTTCAACTGTATATAATCCCCCATTGTAATGGGGATTACTAGTTTGGTATGTGAAACTCTCCAGCGTCACTGGGAGGAGGGTTTGAAGTATGAAAGGTGTGGGAATCCAGCCCCAGGGGGTGGATTCTGAGGTAAGTTGAAGAAAAAAGAATTTCTGGGAAGCGACTGATAGTTGGGGAGGAGTTAGAGTTCATAAAAAGTCATAATGGGGAACACAGGGTCTTTGGTTGCCTATACTCCTACCAGGACACTTGGATTAGAGAGGGGTCCTGGCTGAATAAACCAAGGCTGAACAAAGGAGTAGTTGCTGCACCTAACAGAAGCAACTAAGGAGTGTGGTGCTCCCAGCTGGTAATGGGAACCCAGTCTGGAAGCAAGGACCAGAGCAGGGGTAGCCTGTTCAAGGCCAGGGTGCAGCTTGAAAAGTGCATTGCTGGAAGGACAGCCAAGAGGGTCTATGCTTGAAGGAGAACTGGATTGTGATCAGGATTTTTAGGAGCAGCCCTAGATTATTGATAGCCCAAAGGGACAGGTAAAGGATAGGTGGTGTTGTAAATATGTAACTACTGGAAGTTTGCAAAGCAAATCAAGTCTGAAAAGGGTCAAGGGTGTAAAGCACAATCTTGAATGGACAGGAGGCTTGCTAAGACAAGTTGAGCCTATATAGATGGAGTTATAAAAGAAGAGTTTACCTGCCGGTTGCAGAAAGTTCAGGAAAGTTGACTTTTGCATAAAATAAAATCATTGGAGCACTGTATAGTTCCTTGGAGCAGGAATGAGGATGCTTGCTCCCTGGATTGGCAGAGTACACCTGTGAAGCCGCAACTTTACTCCCCATTACTCTGGATCTGTATTCCAGCCTTTGACCCACTCCCAAGCTCTAATGTTGACACCAGTGACTGTGTGAGTTGGAGAGACTAACAGAAGTTTTACATTTGTGGCCCAGGTCTAAGAAGGGGTGTATGGACCTCCAGGAACTGAGCTAGTGCTGGGAGCGAGATCCGGGTTACATGTAGAAATGCCAGCGGATTGTGTTCTTTAAAAAAGGTTAATACATCCAGACTAAATCTTGTTCAAGCAGTACATTGCATTTCAGATGGATTCCAAAGTAATTTCCACTGGTCTACCTACAGGCTACCTGTTCTGGGCAATGATTCTTCAACTGGAGGTCTGCCTGCCCCTACATCACAGCTGTCTTACCATTGTTCATTTAGATAACAGAGGCCATGCCCGAGAAGTCAGACCACTCTTCCAGTACAACATCACAGCCTATACAGATACTGCTACAATTCTCATTGTAAAGTAGAACAGTTGAGTCCATCCCTCAGCTGCATTAGACAGCATCATATACTCTGCACCATTGTGTGGTCCCTCTCCAACAACCCATTGTAGTGCAGGAGGAGCAACTGGCCCAAATGGATTCAATCATGCATCACCCTCCAGCTCAATCCAGGTAGGTCGAAGGGTATTCTTTTCTGGGCACTCTATTTCATTCACACAAAAAATAGGCAGCAGTCTCCGTATTTCAACTTCAATTGGCTTTACTAAAGGTAGCTTAAAAACACAGTTCATAAACTTGTCAACTTGGTCTGTACATATCAGGGTCCTTCAGATAGACAGCTCAGCGCTATCAGGGCATTCAAATCACAGTACAGTTCTATCTCAAATCTCCTCTATTTGAAACCAGAACCAAGTACTTAGTAATGACCTTGTAGACTTCTTACAGTTTCACAGTCATCTCCACATGACTAACTTAGTTCTATTTCTCTCTCTCATCCTGGAGCAGGGATCATTCACATGTGCAATGAAAGTCCTGCCAGAAGTGAGGCACTTCCACTCCTCCTACCTGGGGTGTCTTTTTCTCCAAGCACTCCTTGTTCCCAGACTGAGAACACTCTGCAGACACCATCTGACCTGTGCAGGGGCTTCAGTCATCACCCACAGTAAAATCCTCCTGCTTTGGTCACCTGCAGCAGAGGCCCTTTTCAGGGGGGGGGGGGGGGGGGGGTTACACAAGTAAAATAAGAAAATATTATATTTAAGTACAGGAACTAGTTACTTTGTCTTTATTACTATAGAACACAGAGGATCCTGCTGAGTGACCTGTAATATATAGGATTATTTGTCCTTGCCAAAAGTGGTACGTGGGCCAGACTAAGATAAATTAAAATCCGACTCACGGAGCACAAGAGCAGACTTAATAAACAAGTGTTAACAGCTCCATTAGTAGCGTATTGTGTTGAACATCATCACACATTTCAGCAATTAAGATGGCTTGTTATTGACCAAGTGGTTAGCTCTATTAGAGGAGGGGACCTGGATAGAATCCTTAACAGAAGAGAACAGTTTTGGATTTTTGAATTAGACACAATCACCCCTAGAGGTCTCAATGATCTCATTGAATGGAATATCGTCATTTAATGGGTATTGTGTGAAAAGTTTTTCTGTGTTTTTTTCCGTGGTTTTGCCTTGATTTTACATCTTAGCCTGTGCTTAAATTAGTCAACATCTTTAATTTATGACATCTTAGCCTGTGCTTAAATTAGTCAACATCTTTAATTTATGACATCTTAGCCTGTGCTTAAATTAATCAACATCTTTAATTTATGACACCTTGATTTAATTTCAGCTGAAACAGGAACCTGAGGTGACATCATTTCCTGTGTGGGAGCATAAAAGATCTCAACTGAGAGAAGAGCAGCACTGAGGGAGGTGGAGCACTTATCATTTTTCCCGGTAGTGAATTTTCTACAAGTAGTAACTTATTATGCGATGAGTTCCTGAAGAAGTTTTTGAAACCCTGCAGAGTCGAACTCTCGTTGTTTCTACTTTTGGAAATTGTGTTTGAGCAGAGAGGGACCCAAGGCGATCTTATTTGATATCCTATAAATCTGGTTGGAACTATATTATCAAAGAGGATTAAGTTTTGTGTTGTGTGGACATGGACAGAATGGAATTAATATGGGAAATGGCTGGACCAGTGGAAGCATAGTATTGGCATAAGCACAAACTTTTTTTTCATCAACCAGGAGTTCGCCAGCTTGATGGAAGGCCCTTCTGACTCTACAGCATTAAGTATCTTTGTTTCATTAATTTATTTATTTAGTAAATAGTTAAAAGTATATGATATAGTATTGGTGCACCTACAGATTTTTTGTGCACATGAGGTCATTGGAAATCAGTGACGGAGTTGACCTATTAGTAGCCTCCATTAGCAGAAGGAGTGTGCCGTGGGAAGGTTTAATTTATATCACAGCACGGGAGTGCATTAGCAAGCATGAAAATTAAATAAAAAACACATTAAGGAGTAGACCAATGATTGAGATGCTTGTCCACCCTTAGAGACATTAAACATTTCGTGTAGCCTCATTTGGGTGAGTTTTCTACTCTGAGGTCTCTCCTTATACTCAAATATAAAGGCCAGTCACTGATTTGGTGTACTACTGGGTCAATTCCTCCACTGAGAATATTTCCAGGATTTCATAACCTGGTTTGTATGATTAAGGTTTTGGAATTTTTACCAGAGGTAATTTGGGGACATTTCACATTTTTGGTTTACCACATGATATTTAGCAGCACTTAATTGGTTAGTGCCACTGATTATTGCCACTAACCAGTCATCTCCTAACTGGTTAGGTTAGGGGTGGGCTGGGGGTAGTCTGTATATTAGCCTGTGCCCATTTCCAGGTAACTGCTGCTACTCAGAAATTCAATGCCAAGAGTCATACATGCCCAGGCAGTGAATATCAAGGGGTCAGTTCAGCCTGCTGTAAGTGGCACAGATGCTGCTTACCATCGCAGGCTGAATATTGGCTGGATAGATGTCTGTGGAGGGGCATTTTTGATATGGCGTCTAAGCCTGACTTTTGACATCTTGCTCAAAACATGCAGAATCTGAATAGCAAATATAGCCATTTTCAAAATAGCAAAACCTTTTTTTTTTTTTTTTCAAAAATGGCCACTTGCTAGATATTTTTGTGCTCTGTGCATTTATCTTTTTGGTCCATTAAAAGTCCCAACTTAAAAACACACAAAATTAAGCCATTGGGATACAGGTGGAACCAGCATTCTTTGTAGACTGGCAACATAGACATCCCAGCAGAGCAGTTGGGCATCCTAGAGGGCACTGCAATAGACTTCACCTAAAAGCTCCTAGATACACATCTCAACATTGCTCCCTTATATTGTATAGTGAGCCTCCAAACCCACCAAACACCTACTATACCCAACCGCACACCACTACAATAGCCCTTATGGCTGCAAGTGTCACCTATATTTATTTATTTTTATCATTTATACCCCACAATTTCTCACCACTGGCAGGCTCAATGTGGCTTACAACATTGAATTAACAAACAGGAAAGTACAATAAATGGAAAGTGATACGAGGGGCGGAAAGGTACAGGGGCAGGAGAAAGTAGTTAAGTCCACAAGATCTTTAGAGGAGTTCGAGTCCAGGAATCACAGTGGCAGGACGGGATCTTTAGGGTAAACTTGCCCAAATAAGTAGGTCTTGAGAGACTTCCTGAAAGTTAGATGATCTTGAACCGTTTTTTTACAGATTTAGGTAATGTATATATGGGTACAGTAGGTGTTTGGTGGGTTTTGGAGGACTCACACTTTCCACCACATATGTAACAGTTAGAGTGGACTATGGGCCTGGGTCCCCATTCTCCACAGTGCACAGCACTGACCACTAGGCTACTCCAGGGATCTGATTGCTGCTCTAATAGGACTGGCCATAACATCTGAGGCTGGTATAGAGCCTGGTATGTAATGTTTCTTTCACACCTTTAGGGGTGTGGGAGGAGGTCAGTGACCACTGGGGAAGTAAGGGGGGTCATTCCTTTATTCCTCCAGTGATCATCTGATCATTTAGGGCACTTTTTGAGGCTTTGTCATTGTTAAAACAGGTCTAGCTCAAAACATCTTAGTTTTAGTCTTGGACGTTTTCATTTTCTTCCATTATGACTGAAAAACTCGAGTTCTTTTTCCTCCTTTGAATTTTTTCACAGCAAATTAATGGTTAAAATCCAGGTCATAGGAACACCCAAATCCTGCCCTTAACATGACCCTTTGAGATCTGGACACACTGCAGACAAACTGCATAGAAAAATGTCTGGAAAATGGGCTTCAAAAATACCGATTTGGACGTTTTGGTAAAAAAAAACATCCAAATGCTGCTTTATGCCACTTTTTAGATGTTTTTCTATTTTGAAAATGAGCTCTTACATGTCTTTACAAGATAGATACCTAATTGTCCTCCCAACTAGTCAACCTGTTATAAAATTACTATCCATATGGTAATTCAGATATTAATGCACTGAATTGGTTGCATTATAGCTAATACATTTCAGTAAATAGCTTAATCATAGTTTGCAAGGTAATTTAAATTGTTTGAGAATATAGCAATGCTGTGAAATTATGAGGCAAAATGCCTAACACCATAGAAATGGTTTCAACTGCTAAGGGGAGCTTTATAATATTTTTTATATCATGATTTGAAATGGGGAAATAAAGATTTTCCTAACAGGCATTTACTGCAGATTAATATACTGGGTGCACTTATGGTCCTAAACTATTCCCAACAGGGCATTGTGCAGAGAGTAACAGATGACAGAATGCGTTTTTAAAGATTGCATTTGGTGTCTGAAACCTATGCATATACATTTTGAAAAAAGAGCCTGGAGCATGGAATTCCACTTATAATATGTTTAACTTAAAGCATCGCTCACATCTATCAGGGCCGCACTTTTCCTTCAAAAGACAAAGGAATGAAGAATGGCAGGCATTGACTGTCAGATTCTATTTAGTTTTATTACAAAACAAAAAAAAAAAGGGGGGGGGGGGTTCTGAGTGCTATGCTGGCTCCTAGAGCAGTCTCCTTTATATTCTGACATGACTCTCATGTACCAATCAGAACCTTTCCCATTGTATTGTGGGATGATTTTCCACAGATATTTGCTTCTGATATCATAGACAGCATGGACCAATTGAAACAAGGGAATGTAAGAAACGTTGTGACAGTGTTCTAAAGGGCTGCTCTAATGGCTTTAAGGAAATTGGAAATGCTTAAAATAAATGGGAAAATAATTTAATAGTAATATATTTGACTATTATCCAGTACCACCACTTATTGGGGGTAATTTTATATTATATAAGGCCTATTTTTTGATATGCCACGGAGAAGGGAAATTGAGATATTTAGGACAGAACATGCACAATTCCCCCTCATACTTTACAAAGGCTCTACCAAATGCAGAGGCTTGTAAAATAGGTATAAAGATGTCAACAAATACATGCTCTCTGCAGGAGGTGCTTTTAAAGATTGCTACTCCTGACATTCACACCTACCCTCACCCCCGATCCTCCTTCCAACAGCCAAGAACCCCATTCCTGATCTTATTAGCCCTTCCCATGCCAGACATAACCTCCCCCTCCCCAAACCATGTAAAGCATCCTCCCAAACCGATTATAGGCCCCCACTGAACCAAGACAAGCATATCCTCAACTAAGTCTAGTATTTCCCCAAATCAACTGAAAACCACCCCCAACCTCCACCCCAGAGATTCTCCCTATTGGTCTAGCAGAGAGCAAGAGTGATCCCCAGTTGCTCCTGATATGTCAGGTACCTGTCAATACTGCCTCTAGGGGTCAAGATGTCAAATATGGTGTTTGGGGACCTGGTGTTTTGGATAGTGGTCAGTGTTGGAGATTTGCATGAGAATTTGTGGTCAGTCAGTATTCCTCTTCATACTTTGTCCTCTTTTGCCCTTTTCTCTCATTTCAACTCCTATACTACTTTCTCACCCTCTCCTCTCTTTCTTCTCTCCATCTCTTCCTCTACCTGCCATTTCTATAGCCCTACCTCCCTGCCATTTCTTTCTCCTACTCGTACCCTTTCCTGTATTTATATCTGACTGTGTTGCCTGACTGCATGCGCATGTGGGTGGTGGTGGTGGGGGTGTCGCTGTATCTCTCTGAATCTGGAACTGCATCAGGGTGTGGGTCTGGTGGAGGTTCGAGGTAATGGGTAGGCTAGCTACTATGAATATTATGCATCTATGGCTCTTGTGTGCTCTGCTTGGGAAGAGGGAGAGGCCACAAAAGAGGAAGAGGTACCCTCTGCAGAGGACTTGATTGAGGAACACTTCATACACGTGTTTAGGTATGATAAGAAGATAGTTTTCTACCTGCCTATCACGGGGGGGGGGGGGGGGGGGGGGGGGGGGTATTTATGCCTCACCATTGGAAACTTCCAAACTTGAAACCATGGTTGGCCTAAGCCAAATAAGCCAGTCATCCACCTCACTCTGCATAGGTCAGGTTCTGAGCGCTTTTCTAAGGAGAATCATTCGATATATTGGTTTCCATGAATGTTGCAGCAGGTAACTGAAACCATGATAGAATTTTATGAGCTGGCATACTTTCCATCTGTATTGGAGGCTTTCAAATGCACCCCCTAAATTATTTTCACTTCCTAAACATATAGTTGGTCTGCAACACCTTTCACATCATAACGGATGTGTATCTACACTTTCCAGATTCCTATCAGGATGCTTACATTCTGTCACGATCAAGCATATTTGATCATTTTTAAGAGTACTAAGATCATTTGGAGGGGGGGGGGGGATTTCTAGGTATGCACACACCTTAAATCACTAGTCTCTGAATATGAACACTCCTCTTTCCTCTCCACAGAATCCTTTCTGACCTTTGCCAGATCAGCCCAAGAGGCACCGTCTCTTCTACTTGTATTAGCCTCATTCACATCCATGAACCAATATACTTTGAGGCATATTTTCAAAGCACTTAGCCTTCCAAAGTTCCATAGGTGTCTATGGAACTTTGGAAGGCTAAGTGCTTTGAAAATATGCCTCTTTGTGTCTCTTCTGCCTCTCCCAAAGACATGGCTGACAACACCTATCACCAACCCCCAGGAAAAATAGGAGCGTTATAACATGGCCCATAAGTATACAAGCACAGTCATAAAAATGAATTTCGGCTGTTGAAAACATGTTTCAAGTGCCTGTACAGATCAGGGGAACACTGCTCTACAACGCTTTCAAGGCATGTGACATCTTCATGGCCTGCTGCATGTTCCAAAACCTCACCCTCAGCTGCAGACTCTCTCTCTTTCTTATATTCTTTAGTTTGAACTGACAGTGACAAGGAGAGGGAGGCAGCTTGATAACAGGATTCCCAGGACCCTTCAAGGATGTGAACAGGCAGAAAAGAATGGTCTTATTCACAGACATCGGTATTGTGTAAGAGCTCTTTTCTTCGTAGTGCTCTGACAGAAATTAGTGTTTACAGGATCACTCATGTCGCCAAGCTGGTGGGGAAGGCTTTGGCTTCTGTTGAACATGGATGTGCACCTCAGTGGGATCTCATCTGATATCATGCTAGCCTCTGTGGTGACCCTTTTCCTCTACTGCCACCTTTGAGGTTCAATGAACATTTTAAAAAGCCAGGTGTTCCTGCCTAACCTTGTAACTGGGAGGAACCAATGAGGAAATAACTGAGCAAGAGTCAGTGCACAAGAACAGGACTCTGATGGTGGGAAGCTGTCAACAATCCTCTCCAGTAGATGGCCCAAGATGGTGAATGCTTGCAGGTCCATTCTTATCCTGCAAGAAACGCATATAAAACCTCACAAAGATTTTATTACCTAATATTGTCTACAATTTCTAAATAAACTCATTTGTGAGTCCCTAAAGAAGCACTGTTGAAATGCGACATATCAGACTCTGTGGGCATTCTATCAGATGAAACAGGAGCCTGAATGTTAAGTATCACAACTGTGTTTATTTAGAAATTGTTGGCAGGACTTGGTAACAGAATAAAGAAAGTGGGTCTTACGAACAATGATAATACCAAAGACCAAGGGTTTTATCTTGGTACATTTCTGAGGTCTTTCCCTTTTGTTGGGTACTTGCTGGGGAAATAATTATTAATTTTTGGAGATTTTATATTTGTTGTTTTCCAATAGTTCAGTACCTCACTTCTCCCGTGGAGTTTTGGTTTTGAACCATTCTAATCCTAAACACACCCTGGCAAAACTGGCTGTGTTGTTTAACAGTTATTCAGACACAGATGTAGCTGCTTTCTGGATATTCTTCTGATGAAGTCCCTGCTTATTTTACATTTGGAAATGATGAAATTATTTTAGTTAACAAAGCTCGTAATTTAGGAGTTATCTTGAATTCTTTTCTTAATTTAAAATTCCATGTGCAGAAAATTATTAGGGACGTCTTTTAGATTGCGATTGTTGAGATGCTTAAAAGAGGTTTTGAATTACAGTAATTTTCGGACAGTGATTCAAAGTATCATTACCCCTTGTTTTGACTATTGGCAGAATTATCTAAGAACCTATTAGGAGTGCTACAAGTGGCACAAAATGCTGTGGCCAGAGTTTTGGCAGGATGCTCTCTAGTTACACACTTATTTCACTTGTGTTGAAATGACTTCACTGGCTTTCTATTGAGCAAAGGATAAAGTACAAGATAATATCATTGGTATTTAAAGTTTTGAATAATAAAGTTTCTGTGCTCATTACAGCAGGGCTACATTTATACCAACCAGTAAGATCAACAAATAAGGCACTTTTGGAGGTTCCACCTTTTCGGTCTGTGCGTTTAAAGAAATATCGTTCAGCCATATTCACAATAGTTAGCTCATAGCATTGGAACTCCTTACCCCTCAGGTTAAGAAGGATTCAGAGTTTTGACCAATTTAAGAAAGAGTTGAAGACATTTTTATCAGGATTAGGAGAATATGAGTATTTGCAGCCGGGGTGAATTGTTGTACGGATTTTTATATTGCTTGTACTAATCTATGTATGTTGGTGCTATTATGCATTTTGTTTGAAATGGAAAATGGAGGGTAAAGTAATTTGACCAAGGTCACAAAGAATGCTAGTGGAAGAAGCACAATTTTAACCCTGGTTTAGAACTTGCTTCTCTAATCACTAAGGGGGTCTTTTACTAAGATACGGTAGCATTTTTAGCTTGCGGTAGAAATCAGCTGGCAGGAGATACCAACATGCCCATTATAGTCCTATGGGATCTCACCATTTACTGCCAGCTGATTTCTATTGTGGCTTAGTAAAAGACCCCAAAGCTTTTCCTCCACTCTAACTAATCAAGATAACTTGAGTACACAAATCTGTATAACTTTTGAACTTAAACTAGAAATGGGGGGAAGGCCGACAGTCGCTCAAAAGCGCATGGTTCGGGAAAAGGTATCTTGCAAAGATACCTCACAAACAGGGAAGATAGGGTTTCTGGATAGTGAGGTTGCACAACAGACCGTGGTAGGCCAGGTGCCCTTAAATACAACTAAAGATCAGACAAAAGATGTCAAATCAATAGTGTCAGGTACTAAGCATCATGCAAATAAGAACAACAAACGTACTCTGAAATGGCTATATGCAAATGCTAGGAATCTAAGAAATAAGATGGGAGAGTTGGAATATATTGCACTAAATGAAAAATTGGATATAATAGGCATTACTGAGACCTGGTGGAAGGAGGATAACCAGTGGGACACTGTCATACCGGGGTACAAAGTATATCGTAATGATAGGGTGGACCGGACTGGTGGAGGGGTAGCATTGTATATTAACGACAGCCTTGACTCAGATAGATTACAAATTCAGCAGGACACAAATCACACCTTTGAATCACTGTGGGTTGAAATTCCATGTATAAAAGGGAAAAAAATGGTGATAGGAGTGTACTACCGTCCGCCTCGCCAGGATGAGCAGGTAGACACAGAAATGATAAAAGAAATCAGAGACGCGAACAAAATGGGCAATGTGATAATAATGGGTGACTTCAATTATCCAAATATAGACTGGGTAAATGTAACATCGGGACACGCTACAGAGATACAATTCCTTGATGAAATCAAGGGCAGCTTTATGGAGCAACTGGTGCAGGAGCCGACGAGAGAAGGAAAAATTCTAGACTTGGTCCTTAGTGGAGCGCATGATCTGGTGAGGGACGTTATGGTACTGGGGCCGCTTGATAACAGTGACCATAATATGATCAGTTTTGACATCGACCTTGTAGTAACTGTACACAGAAAGTCAAATACGTTAGTGTTTAACTTTAAAAAAGGAGACTATGATAAAATGAGAAGAACGGTAAAAAAAAAACTTAGGGGGGCAACTGAGAGAGTAAAAACTGTACAACAGGCGTGGACGCTGTTCAAAAATACCATCCTGGAGGCCCAGGCCATACATATTCCGCAAATTAGAAAAGAAAGATGGAAGTCCAAAAGACACCCGGCCTGGTTGAAAAGTGAGGTGAAGGAAGCTATTAGGGCTAAAAGAAACGCCTTCAGAAAATGGAAGAAGGAACCGTCTGAAAATAACAAGAAACAGCATAAGGAGTGTCAAAGCAAATGCAAGGTGCAGATTAAGAAGGCCAAGAGGGAGTATGAAAAAAAGATAGCATTAGAGGCAAAAAAACATAGTAAAAAAATTTTTCGGTATATTAAAAGCAGGAAGCCGGCAAAAGAATCGGTTGGGCCGCTGGATGACCGAGGGGTAAAAGGGGCAATCAAGGAAGACAAAGACGTAGCGGAGAGACTGAATGAATTCTTTGCTTCGGTCTTCACCGAGGAAGATTTGGGTGGGATACCGGTGTCGGAAATGGTATTTCAAGCGGACGAGTCGGAGAAACTTACTGACTTCACGGTAAACCTGGAGGACGTAATGGGGCAGTTCGGCAAACTGAAGAGTAGCAAATCTCCTGGACCGGATGGTATTCATCCTAGAGTACTGATAGAACTGAAAAACGAGCTTGCGGAGCTACTGCTAGTGATATGCAACTTATCCTTAAAATCGAGCATGGTACCGGAAGATTGGAGGGTGGCCAATGTAACGCCCATTTTTAAAAAAGGCTCCAGGGGAGATCCGGGAAATTATAGACCGGTGAGTCTGACGTCGGAGCCGGGGAAAATGGTAGAGGCTATTATTAAAAACAAAATTACAGAGCACATCCGAGGACATGGATTACTGAGACCGAGTCAGCATGGCTTTTGTGTGGGGAAATCTTGCCTGACCAATTTACTTCAATTCTTTGAAGGAGTGAACAAACATGTGGACAAAGGGGAGTCGGTTGATATTGTGTATCTGGATTTTCAAAAGGCGTTTGACAAGGTACCTCATGAAAGGCTACAGAGGAAATTGGAGGGTCATGGGATAGGAGGAAATGTCCTATTGTGGATTAAAAACTGGTTGAAGGATAGGAAACAGAGAGTGGGGTTAAATGGGCAGTATTCACAATGGAGAAGGGTAGTTAGTGGGGTTCCTCAGGGGTCTGTGCTAGGACCGCTGCTTTTTAATATATTTATAAATGATTTAGAGATGGGAGTAACTAGCGAGGTAATTAAATTTGCTGATGACACAAAGTTATTCAAAGTCGTTAAATCGCGACAGGATTGTGAAAAATTACAAGAGGACCTTACGAGACTGGGAGACTGGGCGGCTAAATGGCAGATGATGTTTAATGTGAGCAAGTGCAAGGTGATGCATGTGGGAAAAAAACCCCCGAATTATAGCTACGTCATGCAAGGTTCCACGTTAGGAGTTACGGACCAAGAAAGGGATCTGGGTGTCGTCGTCGATAACACACTGAAACCTTCTGCTCAGTGTGCTGCTGCGGCTAAGAAAGCGAATAGAATGTTGGGTATTATTAGGAAAGGTATGGAAAACAGGTGTGAGGATGTTATAATGCCGTTCTATCGCTCCATGGTACGACCGCACCTTGAGTATTGTGTTCAATTCTGGTCGCCGCATCTCAAGAAAGATATAGTAGAATTGGAAAAGGTGCAGCGAAGGGCGACTAAAATGATAGCGGGGATGGGACGACATCCCTATGAAGAAAGACTAAGGAGGCTAGGGCTATACAGCTTGGAGAAGAGATGGCTGAGGGGAGACATGATAGAGGTATATAAAATAATGAGTGGAGTGGAACAGGTGGATGTGAAGCGTCTGTTCACGCTTTCCAAAATACTAGGACTAGGGGGCATGCGATGAAACTACAGTGTAGTAAATTTAAAACAAATCGGAGAAAAGTTTTCTTCACCCAACGTGTAATTAAACTCTGGAATTCGTTTCCGGAGAAAGTGGTGAAGGCGGTTAGCTTAGCAGAGTTTAAAAAGGGGTTGGACGGTTTCCTAAAGGCAAGTCCATAAACCGCTACTAAACGGACTTGGAAAAATCCAAAATTCCAGGAATAACATGTATAGAATGTTTGTACGTTTGGGAAGCTTGTCAGGTGCCCTTGGCCTGGATTGGCCGCTGTCGTGGACAGGATGCTGGGCTCGATGGACCCTTTGGTCTTTTCCCAGTATGGCATTACTTATGTACTGTGCAAAAGACCAGCTCAGACAATTTTGCTGTTTACTGTACAATACAGAATAAATTTATTTTCCAAAATTTCACAGTTCAGTTTACATTGGAATAATTTCAAGACTGCACAGATAATAAAAATCATTCTTGAGAATCATCTACTTGACTGAGAGATTTCAATATTCAGAGTTCTAGTATTCAGTTATCGTTCCTGAAGCTCAGACCTTCTATATAAAAAGAGTACAGTCTCATACAAACTAAAATTAGAAAGATATCGCAATAACTTCAAAATGTTGCACATAAAGTATACAACTTTCTGTATCAGTATGAATAAAAAAAACAGTTTCATAAATGAATGTACTGTATCCTGGCTTTGAAAAATCACAGAAATTGCATCATAAAAATACTGTTCCAGTAACTGTATTGGTCCTGAAGGGAACCCAATTCTTAGTAGGTTATAACAACTGTTTAGGACTAAAGTAAAAATAAGCCAACTGATTAATAATCCACCATTTTAAAATGTTTCAAATAATTTTATTAAAGAAAAAGTGGGTTAAACTTTGTATCCATTGATTCTTCAAAATAAACCTTCATCCAAATAGCTGGAGAAAAAAAGTCTTAGCTTTTAAGACACATGCAACACTTTAAGCTTCTTTTGCCCACATGCCTTTTCTGACAAGCTACATGTGCTCCAAACATTTGGCATTGAAAAAATTAGATCTATTTGCATAAAGAATTTACTATATTACAAACCAGGAATGTATTGGACATGAACAGTGTTTTAAAAAATAAACATTTCTATATTTTCAAGAGGCATTCTTCTGATTTATGCTTTAGGGGACAAGTGTGAAAATAAAGGTGAACTAAGCCACTGACCAAAAACATGGTTCTTTATAACACAGGAGACATAGGATAATTCTATAACAGGAGACACTGATTATGGCACCCATTTAAGTCTATTCTATATAGAAAAGCAGGCATCTACTTTTCTTTATAAAGTATTAATGCAAGTGGCCAAAATGTGCTTACATGTAAGGCACAATCACTTACACCAGTCCTATAGCTGGTGTAAATATCTACACCTAGATGTCAGCACATATATGATAGAATTTTATAATTTAATTTGCATACTTGTGCACTCTACTCATTGCTCCCAAACTCTGCCCAAGCACATACCCATCAGCAAAGTAAGCACCATCAAATCAAGCGGCTTACTTTTCTGCCACTTGGTATTCTATGAAAGGCCACTTGCACACCATCCTTCTGCCTAAAACAAGTTTTCTCTGCATGTCAATTATGTAGAAAAAGGCTCATATAAAATTGCATGCGGTACACACATGTAAAAAAAGTACACCTACCGCGATCTGTGAATAAGCATTCCTGGAGTGTAGTTTGGCTAGAGTTGGAATTCTCAGCCTACATTATAAAGGCACATATCTTGCCTTTCTAAAAAGGTGCCTTTTTGAACTTTTAACAGGTAGCCTGTAATAAAATTAATTCTTATAACTAAAACCTTGCATATAAACCTTTACGTGATAATTAGTTTTGTTTGGGCTTTTTTACCATCTGGCGGTGGTCAGGGTTTTTATGTCCGCCGCCAGCTGTATTCTTGGATATTCAGTGCCAGGTGATGTCCAGGCACTAGCATTGAATATCCGGGTTTTGGTTGGCCAGTAAAGCTTCTGCGGTTAAGTGCAATATTCAGCCTTTGACCATATAAGTTGAACCACTTAAAGATAGAACTGCTATTTATGTGACCCAATTTAAGATATTATCTTATGCACTCAAAGGCTGAATATCAGCACTTAAGCACATAGGGGCCCTTTTACTAAGGCGCGCCAAAAAATGACCTGTGTTGGTGCAGGCGCGTGTATTGGATGCACACAGGTCTATTTTTCAGCGCGCCTGCAAAAAAGGCCTTCTTTTTTTGCTGAAAATGGACATGCGGCAAAATAAAAAATCAGTACACGTACATTTTGGGCCAGAGACCTTACCGCTTGCTGCCACCCATTGACTAAGCGGTAAGATCTCACACGTTAACCGAGCAGCAATAATCAGTGCATGTACACTGCTGATTATCGCCTGGTTAGCATCACGTGGTAGAAAATAGAAATTATTTTCTGCTGTGCATTTTGGACACACATCAAAATTAGAATTACCGCCCGGGGCATGAGGTAGCCGGTTGGTAGTTCTAATTTGATGCGTGTTTTACGCACGTAGGTGCCTAAGTAAAAGGGCCCCATAAGTGCCAATTTCACCCCCAGAACGCCCGCAAGTTAGCCAGTTCTGGTGCAGGCGCTAACCATGAATATATTCAGTGGTACTAACTGGTTAAGGGCTGCTGAATATCGCTGGTTAGTCACAGACAAGCAATTTAAGCAGGCAGAAGCCTCTCCCGCTCGCTTTAATTCTTTTGAATATCGGCCAGCATATTTTCAAACTTTTTGCAGTTGATTCCACACATTTGTCTTAATAAAAAAACATATTTTAACATACCTTAGAGCTGTTTAAAGTGCAAAATCAGCTTTAAAGATGTTAATGCGTAAGTTAGCATGCATTTAAAGTAAATTTAGCAGCTATATCTTTGTACAGTCTGCTCATTTTGAAGAGCTTTTATTTAACAAACAGGTATGATTTGTGTTGAAATGTTGTGAAGCAGGTGGGGAATAGGATGTTGTGTTCAAGTGGACATATATGTATAGATACACAGGATAGATTTTATTTTCCTTATTTTTCCTGATTCTATTTACTTTAAATTTCCATATTTTCTCTCATTATATGGACTGGTAACCATATGCTCTGAAGTGTTTTTGAGGATTGTTTGCTTATTACTGAAGAGTATGCCTACAGGATTTTTCTTGCATTTTATTGTGCAACGTACTGTTAAAAACAAATACAAAAAAAAACCTGATTTAATGTGAACTATTTAAAAAAATGCTAAGGAACGCCCAGCTCTCGTGATAAATTCAACAAGAACTGGATCTTGTCGGGTGACTGTGACCTGGATGGGCCACTGTCAGAGACAGGGTGCTGGGCTAGATGGACCTTTGGTCTGTCCCAGTGTGGCGATGCTTATGTTTTAGGAGTATGGTACAGAACAGCTTTACATTTTTTAATGCTCAAATACTGCAGTGGCTACAAGCAAAAGGGAAACTTGCTAAATAGCTTTCCTTTGAAGCACTGAGATTAGTGCAAATTAAGACACTATTGAGCATGCTTCACCTTCACAGAGTGGGAGAGTAGTCTAATGGTTAGAACAGTAGGAAGCTCCTTGTGATGGGCAAGTCACTTAACTCTCCATTGTCTCTAGTATAAATTGAGATGGAAATCCCTCTAGAAACAGAATAAAAAAACCATTGTACTTGAATAAAATTTGCCTTGACTCTCAATGGAGAAAGGTGTGAGCTAAATCCAAATCCCTTCCCTTCAATAGATAAGGAAACTTCATGAACAGCCACTGTACTGTGACCTAGAATTTGCATGGATGGAGAGGGTATGACACTGAGGTCTAAGTGAAAGGCACAAACCTGTACCATGATATCTTGTGTTCCTCTTCTGAAAGAAAGATTTTCTTCTTCTTCTTTTTTAAATATTTCTGTAATGGAAATGACCTAGGTTGGATGTAGGGTGGGCCTTGAAAATTGAAAGTAAACTGTAGGATCTGAAAAAGAGGTGATTGTTCTCTGGTGGAGAGGGAAGTTTGTGACTGACTGCACGAAGAGAAGCTGACAAACCAAAGGTGAGGACTTGAACTGCAACTGAGTGGGCAGAAGGTAAGCTTGGGGATCTTCTTGTGACAAGGATGGAATGGGATACTAATATCTATTTCTGTTACATTACGAGCACACTTGAAAACCCATTCACTGAATCAAAGGAGGAGAACATAGGGATAGCAGCCGTTGTGAACTTTCTAATGAGAAGGGTTGAGACCTCAAAAATCCACTGTACAGCATCTTCAGTAGTTCACTTCTAACTAATCAAAAGGAAAACAAAAACCATGGGAAGCAGAAAAGACTGACAGGTCACTGGGACTATAGCTCCAGCAATATTCTGCCCAAATCAGTATCCTGACACGACAATATCTGGAGTGGGATTAGATATAGAGTTGCTTGGTTCCTCCACCCAGAAAAGTCTAGGCTGGAGAAGGTGATGGAATAAATATTCAGCATGGTAAAATTTGCATTCAGTGCTGGCGACCAAAAAAAAAGGTTGGAGAATACTAGAAAAAAATGTTGAAAAATTTAAAGAATAAGTTTATAGGTTACTGGAATGCACTCGGACATTCAAGGTCTATTGAAGGAAAACTTTAATAAAATTATATTCCCCCCTACATCTATATTTTATAAAAATATGTACCTACATCACAACTCAACCCCAGCTTTGCCCACACTGCACCCAAGGAATAACTACATGCAGATCGTGTCAAAGTAGGTGCATTTTTTCTGTGTATATGCCTGCATGGTTTTATAAGAGCCCTGATCTACATGTAACAATGGCTGTCAATATTAGTAATGATTGAATTCACAATTTGTTACTGGCAAGTTCTCTCAGGCTGTGAGTCGTAACGCATGAAAAATGAGCTTGGACCTGCCACAAACGTGAATAATAGCACTTTCCATTTGAGAGACAAATCAATGAGATGAGGGTGAATTAACTGTTTTACATTTTTAATACAGTCTTACTTTGTAATGATTTTATTACTATTGAATTGCAAATCTGGAATGTAAAGGTAACTGACAACAGCAATTTCAGACATCTGGAACATCAGACTAAAATGACCAGTAATGATTGTTAAGCCACCTGTAGCAAGAATTTATTTGTTCGCCACTGTGAACCTGGTATTGAATGTGTAGCATCTGTTAGTTCTCATTCAGATTCAGGTCAGGGTCAGGTTCAATGCCCAAGTTAAGAAAGAAGAAAGAATAAAAAGCCAATAGACATATCAGTATAGCCACCAGGACAAGGGCCACCTCCTGTACAACAAAACAAACAAAAGAAAAAAAAAGAATGATGTTAGAAACAGTACTGAATTAGGAAAATGACATCAGTCCAGGAGCTACATCTGAACTAAGTGCTATTTTTCCTTCAGAATGAAGCAATATATTTTGTAATATAAATTATGTCATTGTTCAGTAAATGATTTGCATACTTTTATTGCACATGGAGGTGCATTTTCGATATGACGTCTAAATCTGAATTCTGAACAGGAAAGAAGGTCATTTTCGAAAAAGAAAAACGTTTTATCTTTTTTTTTCAAAAATACTATGGATGTTTTGTATTTTGGACGGTTTATTTTTATTTTGGTCCATTTTGGAAAAAAAACTGTCCAAGTGCAAAACGTACAAAATCAAGCCATTGGGATACAGGAGGAGCCGGCACTTTTAGTAGACTGGTCGGTCCCCTTGACATCCCGGCACAGCAACAGGGCACCCTAGGGGGCATTGCAGTGGACTTCATAACTTCATAAAATACTCCCAGGTACACATCTGACCATTGCTCCCTTACCTTGTGTGCTCAGCCCCCCCCCCCCCAAAACCCACTACCCCCAACTGTACACCACTACCATAGCCCTTACGGGTGAAGGGGGCACCTATATGTGGGTACAGTGAGTTTCTGGTGAGTTTTGGAGGGCTCGCAGTTTCCTCCACAATTGTAACAGGTAGGGAGAGGTAGGAGGTTGGGTCCACCTGTCTGCAGTGCACTGCACCCACTACTAGACTACTCCAGGGACCTGCATGCTATTCTGATGGACCTGAGTATAACATCTGAGGGTCACAGAGGCTGGCAAGTAATGTTTTTCATCACTGCTAAGTTTTTGGGGGGTGGGAGGGGGTTAGTGACTACTGGGGGAATAAGGGGAGGTCATTCCTGATTCCCTCCAGTGGTCATCTGTCATTTAGGGCACCTTATTGTGCCTTTTCATAATAAAAACAAGTCTAGCTCAAAATGTCTAAGTTTTAGTCCTGGATGTTTTTGTTTTGTTCCATTATGGCTGAAAGACGTCCAAGTGTTGGACGTTTTTCAACCATAATTCAGTGTTAGGAACGCCCAGATTCGCCCTTAACACGCCCGACAAACCCCCTTGTAATTTGAACACACTTCTGACGTACTTCATAGAAACAAACTATAAACAATATTAGAGGTGATCTCCTATAGGGTTAGCACAATATCTAGACGATTAGGAGATTCTAAACACAGAGCATAGGTCTGTCCCAACTAAATGTGCAATTTTAAAATAAACATATCGTTAATATAAAGAGGAAAGGCCTCGAGAAGCCCCCAGCATAAATTTTAACTTCGGGGGCTGGACTTCTTCATCATCGGCCGAAAACCTCTTAAAGCTGTTTAATTCTTATGGATCTTTCAATTCTTGAACTTTAATTCTTATAGATCTCTTAATTCACGGCCGTGGTCAGATATCGAGGTGTAGGAAGGACCCGCACAGCAGGAAACAGCGGACAAGCTAAGTACCTGCATTTTGCTATGAAGCCCATGAATTAAGAGATCTATAAGAATTAAAGTTCAAGAATTGAAAGATCCATAAGAATTAAAGTTCAAGAATTGAAAGATCCATAAGAATTAAAGTTCAAGAATTGAAAGATCCATAAGAATTAAAGAGCTTTAAGAGGTTTTCGGCCGATGATGAAGAAGTCCAGCTCCTGCAGTTAAAATTTATGCTGGGGGCTTCTCGAGGCCTTTCCTCTTTATATTAATGATATCTTTATTTTAAAATTGCACATTTAGTTTGGACAGACCTATGCTCTGTGTTTAGAATCTCCTAATTGTCTAGATATTGTACTTCATAGAAAAACATCTAAAAATTGGTTTTGAAAATACCAATTTGGACTTCTTTGTGAGAAAAACATCCAAATGTAGATTTATGCCACTTTTGGATGCTTTTCTCTTTTGAAAAGGAACTCCATAGTAACAGTAAATAATGGCAGATAAAGACCTGAATGGTCCAGCCAGTCTGCCCAACAGTCACACTCATTGTCAATTCATGACTAAAAAAGAAAAAAAAATATATATATATATATATTAAAAAGTCTGTATCTTAAAGTGAATGAAATGAAGGAGGTGTGAGGAAAAGAGATGTTGTGGATAGCCTTTGAAAGAGAAGATGACACTTCAGTCTTTACGTGTATAGTCTACAGACCTTTGACTTTGAGTCAGACAGAAGAACTGGACAGGTACATGATCAATGATATCATCAAAGTGGAAATGAAGGGAGAGGTGTATCTCATCTGCAAATTTGGAGAGAAGTGGAAAGATCACAGACGCCTTACAAAGAGCTTTATTCAGGCAAATGGTGGGGTAACTCACTAGGGAACGTCAACGGTGGATCTAGCACTCATGAATGGCGAAAGTGCATCTAATGTCTGGGTGGGTGCCCACTTGGGTGGCAGAGATCATCACATGGTGTGGTTTATGTACAAATAAAAATTTGAGTCACACCAAATTCAGCATCCTGTGTTTCCAACATGCTGACTTCAGCAAATGGAGAAGCACCTGGAGGAGGAGCTGGCAGGGTAGGAAGAAATAGGGAAAGTGGAAAAATTGTTGACTTAAAAAAAGTCAACAGATCTTTAAGTAAGGAAAATAAATAAAAGCAGGAGGAAAAGGAAACTAACATGATTCTCCAAATAAGTGGAAGCAAATATAAAGGCAAAACATACCCCCCCCCCCCCCCCCCCGATATTCAGCGCTATTCAACCATCCTGGAGGGTTAAATAGCCTTAAGCTTGCTAAGCGCTAATATTCAGCGCAAGACAGTTGGCTATCTCATCTGAATATTAATGCTTAGCAACTAGCCTGGTCACACGACATGGCTGGTTAGTGCCAATATTCATCGGCTGACCAGCTATGTTTAGCTGCCAGATAGACCCGCATAAATAGCAGGTCTATCTTTGGACTTTATAACTTAGCTGGTCAGCTCATGAATATCAACTTAACCAGCTATGTTCATAGTGGCCAAAAAAAAAAAAAAACCTTCAAAAATTCAATGCCAGTCACCGGATACGACCTGGCATTGAATTTCTGGGTTTGCCACCAACCGTAGGAGTTAGCCGGGCTGCCTCCTATGGTCTGAATATCAGCCCCATAATATTCACAAAATACAAAAAATTTACAGGAACAATAACACAGAAATGAATTTCAGAGAAAACTGAAAGAGACAAGGAGAAAAATTAGGGTGGCAGAAATATAAAGCAAGGTGATAAGATATTTTGGTGATAAGATATTTTTTAAGGTATTATGGCAGAGGAGGAGGAAAAGGTTGAGGTATCTGAGCCATAGTATAGGGCGTAAACCGCCTATCTTTTTTTGGCATTAGAAAGTATCTTGAGCAGAAATCTTGATTGCTCTCTTCTGATGGAACAGATTATGTGGTCTTGCCCTAGGGAAAGTGGACTACTTTTTATACGATTCGGTTCAAAACTCTGCTGCCCGTCTCATCTTCCGCCAGGGTCGCTTTACTCATACTACCCCTCTCCTCAAGACCCTTCACTGGCTCCCTATCCGTTTTCGCATCCTGTTCAAACTTCTTCTACTAACCTATAAATGTATTCACTCTGCTGCTCCCCAGTATCTCTCCACACTCGTCCTTCCCTACACCCCTTCCCATGCACTCCGCTCCATGGATAAATCCTTCTTATCTGTTCCCTTCTCCACTACTGCCAACTCCAGACTTCGTGCCTTCTGTCTCGCTGCACCCTACGCCTGGAATAAACTTCCTGAGCCCCTGCGTCTTGCCCCATCCTTGGCCACCTTTAAATCTAGACTGAAAGCCCACCTCTTTAACATTGCTTTTGACTCGTAACCACTTGTAACCACTCGCCTCCACCTACCCTCCTCTCTTCCTTCCCGTCCACATTAATTGATTTGATTTGCTTACTTTATTTTTTGTCTACTAGATTGTAAGCTCTTTGAGCAGGGACTGTCTTTCTTCTATGTTTGTGCAGCGCTGCGTATGCCTTGTAGCGCTATAGAAATGCTAAATAGTAGTAGTAGTATACGAGACTGAGAAAGTCCGAGGGAGGTTGGATCCATGATCAAGGTTGATCTGAGGGTGGCTGATGAACCTGAGACAGTGTTAATTTCTAAACAAGAACAAAAAAGTACTAGAGCTGCTTTTTTAGTGCTCATGTAATTTTTTGGGTTATCTTAATTAATCAATTTGTTTGTTATCTTCCTTTTTTATACCTCTACACTAGAGTTGCTCTTTTTAAGTGCTTCAGCAAATCAAGGGGCCCTTTTACTAAGGTGCGCTGAAAAATGGCCTGCAATAGCGCAGGCGCGTGTATTGGATGCACGCAGGTCCATTTTTCAGCGCACCTGCAAAAAAGGCATCTTTAAAAATTTTGCTGAAAATGGACGTGTGGCAAAATAAAAATTGGCGCATGTCCATTTTAGGTCTGAGACCTTACCGCCACCCATTCACTTAGCAGTAAGGTCTCTCACGTTGACGGGGCTGTAATCGACTACGCACACAGACTGCCAGTTACCGCCCGGTTTTCGCCACGCACCAGAGAATAAAATATATTTTCCAGCGCGCGTAGCAGACACACGTAAAAAATGAAATTACCACCACAGCCACACGGTAGCTGGGCATTAACTCTGAATTGACGCTCATTGTGCACGCGTAGGCACCTACGCGGCTTAGTAAAAGGGTCCCTGACATATTTATCCAGCATCATTTGTTGGACATCTTAAATACATGCATTCCTTTTTGTGCATTTCAAACATTTTAGTCAGCAGTTTACCACTAGATTTGTTTCGCACTTTAACATGATAATTTGCTTTTATATCTTTTTTTCTTTTTGCGGTTTTCCTATTTCTTTATTTTATATTATTGCATTTTAACATTATTGCATTTCTACCACATTAGTCTTACACTCAAATCGTTCTGTGATACTGACCTCAATTCATGAGATTGTGTTTACCTATTGAAATTTCTAAATTTCAAGACATTCTGACACTGATTTCACTTCATGTTTATTCGTTTTTATATATATGTTAAGACATTCAAACTACTTTATTCCTTGAGAATGTTTATCTATTGAATTCTTGTCACTTTTTTACTTATTCTTTATTAGATGCTATATTATTGGATTCTCAAGCCCATTTATGTTATTATCGTCAGTGGCTGGTATGTCATATCATGTATATCTGTATTCATTAGTGACCCTATAGTCAGCCATGTTGTCATATTATTATCTTTTGATATTATTATCATTTTTATTATGTAAAAATATTTATATATATATAAACTTTTTAGAGATATGTGCAACTTTTATTCTTTGGAATATATTTTATATGTTCCTCATATTCTATTTGTGCAATACTATAGTATATATGTTTTAAAATTATTGATTCTTAATATTATTTTATTATGATTCAATGATACAAAATGTTTGTTTATATTATTTATGTTGTTTACATAGAGATAATTGACATTGACTCCTGAGGCAGGTGCGGTTAGTGCCAAAACACAGGACTGCGTCCAGTCTTTTGATTGATTTTTTTTAAATGTGAGAATAAATCTGCTGTTTGGATACACATTTGGTCTACCCCCTACTTCTGTTCTTTTTACACAGTGTTTTCTTCTGCCAGGCCTGAAGGAAAGACCAAACTCGACCCCCCACAGGCTGGCCAGGATTAGTACCCTGCAGAAACTGGATGTTCAACAGCTAGTCAAAAAGAAGTAATCAAGAAGGTAGTGATATTCAGTATCTCAATTGATTTCACACAATTACCCATTTAGTGATAAAACTGTCTGCCATTTGCTATATTAGTCGCTGACTAAGTTGCGATTTCTAAATAACCTCTCTGACAAGGGCCAGCTGTAGACATGATGGGGGCACAGGGCAGAAATTAAGGAGGGGGGCCCCTAATCCCTTTTTCTCCCTACCCCATTCCCTGATCTCCCCACCCACTATTACTAGCGTATATAAAACAAGTTTAAATGACTTCTTCACACACAAAACACAGATAGACCTTCTCCAAATACAGAACAGGGGATCAGAAATTAGAAATAGGAATACGAAGATCAAAATTGAACTTGGAATCCTAAGAAGTTTAACACTGAAGAAATAAAAACAGAAATGCACTTCCTTTTATAATGAACATGATTGGTGGTGCAGCCATGGGGGAGGGGTCTGGGTCCACCACTTTGAAAAAATTAGCTGTCACTCTTGCTGTGGTAGGCAGGAATCCCCAAGTCGTGCCAACTGATGACTACCTCCTCCTCCTCCAGTTCGGCAGCCAGAGCTCTCCAGCTGGTGGTTGGGTCCTCAAGCTGCTGGCACTACTGCTGCCCTCCCATGCATACTCAGTTTTCACGCATGCACAATAGCCAAGCATGCACTGGGGTGGGCAGGCAGCAGCATGGGATTCTGTAGCACAGCTTGGAGAGTTCTGGCTGCCAGAGTAGCAAAAGAGGAGAAATTCTTTACCTGGAAGGGCCTGGAGAGTCTCATCAGTTCATGTATTTATATTTTGCATTCAGGCAGGGGGCAGGAAAAATATTTGGTACCCACCCACTTTTGGGTTCATCTCTACAGGCCCCCTAAATCTCAGTGGCTGTGCCACTGAACACAATGCAAAGGTATCTGCAATGCACATATCCTAAAGTTAACATATTCCAGCTAATAAAACTAAAATAAAACACTGTTTTCAGATTTAATGTCTGGACATTTTATTTTTCCAATATGTTGGTCCCAGTTTCTCTTTTCTGCTTTCCCTTCTGCTAATTCTCTTTCCAGTGGCTGCTGTCCACTTGTCTTTTCTCTTCTCTCCTGTCTTGTCCTATTGTCTCACTGCACCTGTCTCTGACATATGGGATCTTTCTCTTACAGCTTTCCTCCCTTTTTTCTTTTCTGCCTCTGTCCACTCAAATTAAATTTTTTTCTCATCCTTCTCCTTCTCTGAACTATTCAGCTATCTTTTAACTTTCAATCTTCTCTCATTCCCTAGCTGTCCCATTTTCCATCTCATTCCTTCTCTAGCATGCTATTTCCTACTCCCCATTACTATATTTCATGTATGCATTACCCTCCTCTCACTCATCATCTTGCCACCCCCTTTGACCTCTACCACATGGTTTCAATATTTCCCCTCCCTCCCTCCCTTCTTGTAGCCCAGTATTTCCTCTCCTTCTCCCCCCACCCAAGGTTTGACATCTCCCTGTTCCCTTTCCTCCATCCCTTCATTCTCCTGTCCAATCTGTCTTCTCCCCCCCCCCCCCCCCCACCCGTGGTCCATCATCTTTCCTCCTCCTGCGTTGGTTTCATCTTTATTTTTATTAGGGAAACTTACCTGTTGTAGGAAATATGTAGGAGTTGTTAGCTGTAGTCAGTAATATTTTGTAACAAATTTCTTCTATGAGACATGCCTGACATGCTTTGATGCATTTATCTTGTCCTTAAATCATATTATATTTTCAGAAACTGGCACAGACTTATTACCAGCCAATGATCCAAGCCTGGGACAAGAGCTACTACTACTTATCATTTCTATAGCGCTACTAGATGTACGCAGCGCTATACACTTGAACATGAAGAGACAGTCCCTGCTCGACAGAGCTTACAATCTAATTATCCTCTGCTCCTAAAAAGCTGTGTTAGCGACTGAGCAAAGTGCTATAAATTATTCCCCTAGGCAGGAATTAATAGTAATTGCATTTGATATAGGTTGATGGAAAATCTGAATGAAAAGCTAAATAATGTATCCAGATATTTTACATAGATTTGGTCCCATTGAATACTGGATCCTATGTTTTGAAGAACCTTCTAAACAACTGAATTGACTCAAATATAAAATGGTGGGAAATGAAGAAAGAAGGAAAAGTCTTCAGACGAAGTCCAAGCAGGATACCTACATCTATAACTTAACCATTTCTAAAATCTTACTACATATTTGTAGCACTCTACAGATAAAGATGTCATTGCCAGAAGCTACATTGTTTTTTTGGCCACACAACCAGTTAGGAGAATTGCAATCTTAAGAAACAGAAACTTGCAAAAGTTTGAAAGTTTTCATGGGGAAGGTAATAAGCTGCCTGGCAACTCAAAGTATTTTAGGGCTCAGTATGCAGCCAGGCAGGCTAGCCTTAGATCCAACAGTTCATCAGCACTCTACTAACTCCATCTTCCCCACCCCATGGACTATCAGGCTGTTGGACCAACTCTAACATTGCTGCAATTATAAGACAATTTATTTTTGTTGTCCTTTCAGTATGGCATAGTTCCATAAAAATTATGCCTTGTATTTCAGCCATTACAGTACTGTGCCTTCTATATAAATGACAGAGCAATGACTTAGTAGTAATTAGTCCTTGGTTGCTTTTTTTTTTTTTGACATTATCAACATGGATGAAACTGTTCATTACAGGCATTAAACGTGCTAAAGACCAATGACTGAAGAAAATCAACAACTTTTGTAACCTTAAATTCAATTTTCAAATGACAAGGTAATCAGAGTCTGATCTGACAGCTTAACTGCTACAGTAGCTCAAACACTTCCAAGAACAGAGGGTTTCCATGGAAATTTTTTTGCACCAATTTTTTAAATCAAATTAATTAATTAATTTTTTTTATTCCCCCTCAGTGTAAGTGAGCAAACCTCTCTGATTTGCAGAAAGTGATTCACACTCTGAAGTGTAGCCATATAAAAAAGATGAACAACCAAAGTGGTGAAAATTACTAGAAATTCTGACATTTATTTTATTCCACCCCCCCCCCCCAAAAAAAAAAAAAACAACATTAAAAACACCAAGTACCAGGTCTAACTATCAATGTCCATTCTTTTAGACATGGGAATTCCTTTCTCTTCTGTGTTCAGATTATAGCGGAATTATAAAAGGTTCAAAGAAGAATGACCAAAATGATAAAGGGGATGGAATTCCTCCCATATATGGAAAGGCTAAAGAGGTTAGGGCTCTTCAGCTTGGAAAAGAGATGCCTCAGGAGAGGATATGAGTGAGGTCTATAAAATCCTGAGTGGTGTACAATGGGTAGAAGTGAATTGATTTTTCATCTTTGAGAAAGTACAATGACCAGGGGACATTCAATGAAATTATATATAAACTAGTAAAAAAGCCCCGTTTCTGATGCAAATGAAACAGGGGCTAGCAAGGTTTTCTTCTGTGTGCATGTGGGAGTGTGTGTGTCCCTGCCCTCTGCCCTCTCTCCCTTCCCCTGTGCTGTCTGCCCTCTCTGTCCCCTCCCTCCTCGGAGTCGAGTCCTTCAGTGTTAAGTTTCCTGCTGTGCTGTGTTACAGAGATAGTGAGGGCTTCTGCCCTCTCTTCCCTCCCCCCTCTGAGTCCTTCACTGTTACAGAGAGAGCGATTTGATTTCGTGTTTTTTTTTTTCTTCACTGTTTGTGTTACAGAGAGAGCGAGGACGGGGCAGACACTCATGGGGAAACCGGATATCTCTCCCCCTTCACACTTCCGGCTGGAGGCTTCATTTAGAATGTTGGTGGTGCCTTTTATATATAGAGATACTTTTAAAACAAATAGGAGGAAATATTTTTCACTCAAAGAATAGTTAAGCTCTGGAACGCGCTGCCAGAAGATGTGGTAAAGGCGGTTAGGATATCTGGGTTTAAAAAAGGTTTGGACAAGTTCCTGGAGGAAAAGTCCATAGTCTTATTGAGGTGGACATGGGAGAAGCCACTGCTTGCCCTGGGATTGGTAGCATGGAATGTTGCTACTAATTGGGTTTCTGCCAGGTACTTGTGACTTGGTTTGACCACTGTTGGAAGCAGGATACTGGGCTAGATGGATCATTGGTCTCACCCTGTACGGCTATTCTTATGTTACAATTACAACTTATACATCTATCCCACAAGTTCCCTAAAAAAGAGTTTAATGCGGTATACAATCTAAACGATACTGGGCAGAACCAGAATTTACAGGAATCAAGTTAAAAGGAATAACCACACCACTTTAGTCAAGGAATAACAAAAAAGAATGGGCATCCATGTATTGGCCCCTCCCTAGTCCCACTCAAAAAGCACACAGACCATGCCCCCTTGCCAAATAGATATGCTGCAGTATTAGATATCCATAGCCTGGCTTTATATAATTGGGATTTGGACGTACATGCAATACAGATATAAAAATGCCAGTTTTCAGATGTCCAAAACAAGAATAAAGCTCCTAAAATAACTATATAGGCACTTATATGTCTTTATAAAATAGTAGTGTCAACTGCAAAAATCGCACCTACCTTGCAGGCATAGACATTTACACCTGTCCTTGAGCTGGTGTAAATATTTGCCCCTAGATTATTCAGGTATGCATGTAGATTAGCATATTTTATAATCTACATGCATATTTGTGAACTTTGCCTATCCCCCCAAACTTTGCTCTTGTTATGCCTACTGGCAAAATATCCACCATCATGCCATCATGCATACTTTTTACAGTGGTCAGTATTTTATAAGACACCATTTATACATGAAAATCACATTATAAAATTACTCCCATAAAAGGGAACTATCTGAAGACTGTTTAGCTAATGCTGTTTCCCTAAATTTAATATAATATAACTGGCAGCTGGGAAAGGAGGACTGAATATAGTTCAGTTCACATAAATGCAGTAGAAATGAACATTATTGGATGCAGTACCATGATTTACCTTGGTTTTAAGACAGTTCTGGGGAAAATATCACAAAACATTGGCCACAGAAATATATTACTATAGCCAAAAGGCATATCTTTATGACTCAATGTGTAAGTAGGCCAACAGACTGCATATGCAAACACATTTATCATACATTATTTCATTTGTTATGCCCTGTTTATAGTATTTCTCTCAATTTGATTCAACAAAACCTTTTTAAAAATAATTTTAAGACTTGCTAATTGAAAACATAAAATTGTGTTCAATATGAGGCAGAAGTTATAATGTGCTTTCATTTGTATGCAGTCTTTAAAAGTGCATAATATTAACATAAGTATTTTGGTTTTTGAACTACAGCAGGATCTGAATTTACAATGAAAATACATAATCAGAGCAACATAAAAAAAACAAAACATACATGACATTGAAACAAAAACAGAAAAAAGATTTAACAAGAAAATTAAAACAGAAAAAATGAGGAACCCAAAAGGTTAACCATCTTACAGTATCTTTAAAAAAAAAAAAAAAAAGGCAATTTACTTTTGCTCATTAAAAACTGACACACAGAACTAACTGTGGAGATTATGTTGTGAAAACATTCTGCATTGCATGGCAATGCTTGATCAAGATCGGCAGTCAGAAGCCAAATGAAAGCAATGTTTTGTGATTATAATAGCAAATTCTGGAAGGCGACCAAATGCATCATCTGGCAGAGGAACAGCTGTTGCAGCTTGGTAGTAATACCTTGGCACTGTGATTTTGTAACTTGTAAAAACTGATTTCTCCTCTGCCAGAAACAAGACAATATTCCCCTTTTAATATTTATTGAAGTCTTTGGGGAAAAAAAATCCAAATTTGAGTCACTTTGATTCTCCAAATTTGTCAAGAAGACAGTCAACAGAATTCCATTATAAATGGTTGTATGTGATATGTTCAACATACAAGGAAATAGCTGTGTAAACTGGAAGCATAGCACATGCCATTATGTATCTTGCATTACTGAACTTATAGAAACTTAGAAAAATGAAGGCAGATATAGTCTGTCCAGTCTGCCCATCTATGCCATCTAGTATACCTTCCTCTCCCTTAGACATCCTATGTAACTGCCCCAAGCTTTCTTGAATTCAGATAGTTTCCATATTCACCACCTCCACTGGGATGCTGCTCCACGAATTCACCACCCTTTCTGTGACAAAGTATTTCCTAAGGTTACTTCTAAGTCTATCCCTTTTCATCCTTTAGATTGTAAGCTCTTTGAGCAGGGACTGTCCTTCTATGTTAAATTGTACAGCGCTGCGTAACCCTAGTAGCGCTTTAGAAATGTTAAGTAGTAGTAGTGAAAAATATCAATCTTTATGGTATGTCCCCTCATTCTAGAGTTTCCTTTCAATTGAAAAAGACTTGTCTCCTTACATTTATTGATAATATTATACAATTAGGGACTCAATAGAGCTGCTGGAGCACTCGTATTGTCAATCACTAAATAGCCCCAGTCTTATTGAATACAAAATATCTTTATTAAACACGTGTGCTTCAAAACCTGCTCACGTGTATTTAAAACCTTTATTCACAAACAATATTCTCTTATATCTTTCATGCTCATTCACACCTTATAGTACCTGCATAGAAAATCTATAACAAGGAGGATTTATATATACATGACTTTCTTGAATATCATTACACACTGTGTCAAAGTTCATGATATCTCGTCTCTCAAAGAGGCATCACAGAATTAGAAATAAGAAACCTTTGCATATGTCCATTCACTCTGCTCTTCCGGTTTCCGGTTTCACATGAAGTTTCATGAAAGTTCAAGACAAACCCCAACACACTTCTCTGGGGGTAAACAACTCCACTTGCAATAGATTTCAGGCACTACATTAGCGGGATGAGACTTTTCAATCTCATAACTGCTGTTACTCTAGTCCTTAAGCAAGACTGGGGCTATTTAGTGATTGTCCTTACATTTATGCCACATAGGTATTTAAGGGGGTCTTTTACTAAGCGGCAGTAAGACCAATGCAGGTTTACCGCTCGCTAAAGCAGAAGTACTGTTTGCCCGGAGGTACCAGGAAGTGTCGTGCGCTGCCTAGTGACTGCCGGGTTAGTCAACTGGGTGCTAACAACCAATTATTGATGTTAATTGGAGTTGGCTGGCACTCAATTGGCACTAATTTGGATTCTATAACACTGCACGCAAAAATGGCTCATGTGGGCATGGTCATGGGAGCGGCATGGGTAGGACAGGAGCATTCTAGATATTTAGGCTCAGTGTTACAGAATAACGGGGCTACATACCTGACTCGAATGCCAGGATTTACACCAGGTTTCAGATAGCGCAAGTCCTCGTACCCAAAGATGGGCGTGGGAATCTGCCCTACGTGCTATTCTATAAAGGACACTCAGCACGGAGTGCCCCTTATAGAATAGCGCTTAGTGTGGATTTTCACCAGTGCCTAAATTTTGAGCACTATTTAGTGAACCTGGCTCATTATGTAAAATATGTGCATATTTACACAATAGTGCTTATGCAGAATTTTGATATTTATATGTATATGTTCTTATATAAAAGCATATATGCCACTATTCTAATCATTTACATGTGTAATTAGCACATAAATGTCATGAGTACTTTATGGAATTAGCCCCCTCAAAGTATAAATGTTGGAGATCATATGAAGAGAATTCTACAAATTTCTTATGGGATATAATAGTTCATTACATAACCAAGGACTATTCTAAAATGTGGTAAGAGTTTTCTGACATAGAGACAGGGTATTAAAACTTTATAAAGTCAGGATATTTTTCATTAGAGTTTGGGTGAATCATGATGGTAAGGAGCACAACCTGAAATTGAAAATATCTGCCAACAGAAGAAACTCATTTTGCCACATACTTTTGACATAGTTTGCTACAAATAATGGATCACTCTTTTCAATTTGTATTTACATGTGAAATTTTAATGCATTTTACTTTCATTATTGAATGCATATGGTAGATGAAGTATATAAAACACACTGTAAAAACGCCTTTATATTTCCAGTTACCCAAGTTATCTGAGAATTAATGGATGCTTTAAGTAAAAGCAATCTATAATAAATATTTTAGATTCTGGCATTCCACTTAGGTTATGAAGTGTCATAAGCGATCTCTCTCTGAAATCAATATTCACACAGTTCATCTTCAGGGAAAAGAAAATAGATATATATGTTAATGTACGCTATCAAATATATGTCTACCTTTATTCCTGGTCCTGTTTTCTTGGCTTCTGCTTTTAATCTTGCTGCTCTTAAGACTGGCTTGTTTTTCTTGTAGTCTTGTTTCCCTATGAAGAGAGGAGACCAGTATTACCCATAAACACAACACTGATAATCACGTGGATTTTAGTCATGTGCTGGCCAATATTGAGAGTGATTTAACCAGGCAGGAAATGCTCCTGCCTGCTTAAATTGCTCTGCCTGTTCCAGTACCTGATACTGAACAATACTTAACCTGAGAGCCAGTGAATTTCAGCACAGATTGCTGTGGTACTATCTGCTTAGTGCCAGAGTAGTTCGGGGGGGGGGGGGGGGGGGGGGGGGGGGGGGGGCAAGCTGAAGCAGACTTGGAAGTTAACCTGGCACTACCAATATTCACTACTAGTGCCTAGATAATTATCTGGCCATGTAGGTCCACACAAATATCTGTCCTATGTTGGCCCCTAGATAACTTTGGCAGCCTCCTGTAACGTGGTGCGCTTAAATTCTAAGTCACATAGTTGAAAAGGGGGCATGGCCATGGCCAGGGCATGGACACTTTTAAAATCTATGCACATTATTATAGAATGGGCCTAATTTAGGCATTGAGATTTACACCAAATTTGGTCACATAGAGAGGCACTCAGCGTATTCTATATACCACATTGAAATTTAGGTCTATTCTATACAATTTAAGCATACTTTAGAAAATACAGCCAAGCATATTTTTTTACCATGTGGATTTTTCAGGCGCCATATATAGAATCTAACCCTGTGTATGTCAAATTGTTCTTATGTCTTTGCTAATTTTATTATGAATATATTTTTGTAACCTGCCCGGAACATGCATCAACTTATCAGGCCAACTGGTATCAATGGACATCTCAGATTAACTGGTGATTGCCCCGCCCCACAACCTTTGATTACTGTGGATGAGGTATAGAGCAATAGGGCAGGATAAGTTCCAAAATCTTAATTCATTAACCTATATGTTCAAGCACTTATAAAACTACCCTCCTTAAACATGAAAGAATTGTGGTTGCCATGGGTGGTATAACATATGAGTTTATCGCTAGGGTCATGTTGGTGCTATTTTGAAACCAGGCAGAGCAACCGGCGATCACTCCTGCACCCACCACTAGTCACCCGGAGACCCTTCAATAGATGCCATAGAGCAGGGATTTTCAACCCAGTCCTCGGGGCACACCCATCCAGTTGGGGATTTCAGGATATCCCCATTGAATTCAATGGGAATATCCTGAAAATCCCGAGGACTGGGTTCAAAACCTCTGCCATTGAGGATCACAGGGGTTGGGGGCTCGTGCTGAGAGGAATTTGTGTGTGTGTGTGTGGGGGGGGGGGGGGGGGTCCATGCACTGCCCCCCTTTAAAAATCAGAAAACTCAACTTTGGGCCTATATTTGTACCACCGCAAAAAGGAAAATGCAATACACCAGGCTGTAGCAACACAAAATGAAATTTGCTAACCTGCAGTATTGAAATATTATAGGTTACTGATTTGTGCAATAAATTTTGCTATAAAAGAATGCAATATTTCACCACAGTTTTGTAACCATGGTCCTTAGTTGGAGTGACTGAATATTCTAAGTTAAAATTAACCAGATACCTTATGTAGTTAACTTAGACCTGCTATTGACACAATCTGACTTAATTGGTTAAAGCTGACTATTGGTGCTATCCAGTTTAAATTTTATGCTGCACAAGAATGTTACCAATTTCTCCTTAATTAGTTATTATTTTATTTGAATTTAGCACATGGCTTTTCATTGGTAGCTCAAGGTAAGATATGTTTAGGAACAATACAGGGGTATGTTAACTTCTGATTGGACTTTGAGTTGTCAGACCAAGTTAACTGGGCAGTGGTTGGGAAAATTTAAGTTGAAGATTTAGCCACTTGGATAAATCACCTTGGATATTGACCCCTGTTCCTATGCAAATTCACAAAAAACTTGTCCAATGGTTGTATAGAGTCTCTATACATCACCCTACGTTTTCTGATCTCTCTTGTCCATCACGTACAAGGGTGGCAAATCCACTCCTACCCTAGCTGAGATAATATTTAACCATTTCTCTGACCTCATGTGCAACCTTCTTTAAATTAGTCACCTTACTTTCTAACTCTTCTTACTTTCTTACCTATCTATACGTTCCATTTTTGCTTATACCCTTCACTATCAATTAAAATGTTCTATTACGTATTGTGTTGACACTGTTCGTATACAATGCCATACTTTGTACTGTTATTTGAATATTTTTACTGCTGTAATTGCCTGTTGCTCCTGTTTGATCTATTCTTACTGTACACCGCATTGAGTGAATTCCTTCTAAAAGGCAGTAAATAAATCTTAATTAATAATAAATAAATGAAATTATGGCTGACCAGAAGAACTGTGTCACTACACCAAAGCTTTCAAAACTATCTTGGGAACCCCACAGCCAGGATATCCGCAATGAATATGCATTTGGATGGTTTGGAGACACAGGGGCTCATTTTCAAATCACTTAGATTTACGAAGTTCCATAGATTGTATATGCAAATTGTATATTAATTGTGGATATCCTAAATCTTGACTGACTGAGTAGTTTCCAGGTCAAGTTTGGGGAACTCTGGTGTAGTCCATGGTGAACTATTGTGACATAGTTCCTCTAGTTAACTATAATTTTAGGTGTCACTCTTAAATGTGATGTATATCATCCTCAAGATATTCTTAGGTAGCACTTGATAGATTTCAGAGGAATGTGCCTCAACTTCTGTAGGAGCTATAGTAGCAACTATTGTCCTAGTGCCTCTGTGCATCTGGCAAGTGACTAGGAGCATAGCTAACATTGAGAGAGCCTGGCAAAATGCCCGGAGCTGCCCAATGGTAGGGGCTGACTGTAGTAGAACCATCCACACTGCAGCTCCAGCAATCTTCTTTTCCTTTTCCCCTCTTCGGGTTCGGCATCTCTGTAGCCTCCCTCTCCACACAGTCCTCCAAATATGCAACATCTTGTTTTCATCATTGCCTCTGCTGACAACCCACAGTGCATATGGAGGAACGGGGGGGGGGGGGGGGGGGGGGGGGGGAAGAGAGATGCCGGACCCAATAGGGGGTGAAGAAAAGATCTTTTTTTGGGGGGGGGGGGAGGGGAGAATGATGGACCTGGAGTGGGAAGCAGAAGGCAAAGAGAGAGTGAGAGACCAAAGAAAAAGTGGAGGGAGGAGAGGGGAAACAAAAAGAGAGCCACACAGCAAAGGGGAGAGGGATGAGAGAGGGAGGGAGAGATGCTAGACTGAGAGAGAGAGAGAGAGAGGAAGGAGGAGGGAAGAGAGAGAGGGAGATTGGACAAAAGAGTATTCAAATTTTCAGAGATGAACCTCATTTCCATATCACAGAAAGATGGAGATGGTCACAATCTCTAATATTTACTGCTAATGTTTGTCTCAACACTTACATTGTACCAAAGACAGCTCCCTGTAATTATTACAGGTAATATTTCAAGGTGTGTTTTTGAAAATTAATATCAGTAGCACCCAGTACAACTGAGGGAATTTCTGTATCTTTCTGCCATATTTACTTGATATTTGATTACACTGTTTGGCTCTTGGTACCTCTGGAATATGAGATGCTGGTACATCTGCAGTGTCTGGCAATCAGGGTATTGAGTGTTTGCTCTTACTACTATTTCTCTTATTTGAGTGATATGTATCTTTCCTGTATTCAACTGGCGTTCCTTTCCCATTTTATGACATTTGTATTTTATTGTGAACCGCTATGGACTGTGTTCAGTAATGGCGGGATATCAAAACTTTTAATAAACATAAACATTTGAGGATTTTCTGTTTCTCCACACACAGAGCTATTTAGTACCAACACTTCTATTAGTAGTACTATTCTTGTGCTTTTTCTCTATTACCACATCACATCCCCCCTTTTCTCTCCCCCCCCCCCCCCCCCTTATGCATGCAATCAGGCTATTTCTCTCTCTGCCTCCCTCACATGCTTACAGTCAGAACTTTCTATCCGCCCTCCCCCCCCCCCATACACAGCAAGCACATCCTTCTCTCTGTCCCCTAATACACACAGCCATCCTATTCTTCTCTCTGCCTTCCACCCCAAACACACATGACCTCTCTCTGCCACCGCACTACAAACTTATTTCTATAGCACAACTAGATAAATGCAGCACTGTACACAAACACGTAAGAAGCAATCCTTCTTCAACAGAGCATGTCAAGCAAACAGGACAAACAAGTGGTTAGGCAGTTCATTTATTAAGGCCATGATAAAAATAACAGGTGAATAAAAAGTTAGGATTAAAGGCATCTTCAAAAAGGAGGGCTTTTAAATTGGATTTGAAAAGAGCCAGATGGAGCCTGATGTACTGACTCATAAGTCTATTCCGAGCATATGGTGCAGCAAGATGGAAGGAACAAAATCTAGATTTGGCAGAGTCTGGCATGACTTACCCACTGAACACAGTTCTCAAAGAGGGGTGTATGGAGAGAGAGAAAAGGAGAGAAGTGCATGGTTCGAGATAAGGTAACTTCCAAAGATATCACCAAAACAGGGAAGATAGGGTATCCTGATAGTGAGGTTGCATTAGTAGATCAGGTGTCCTTAAATAAAAATAAAAATCAGACAAAAGATTGTAAATTAATACTGTCAAGTACTGAGCATGATGTAAATAGAAACAAACATAGTTTAAAATGTCTATATGCAAATGCCAGGAGCCTAAGAAATAAGATAGGAGAGTTAGAATATATTTCACTACATGAAAACTTAGATATAATTGGAATCTCTGAGACCTGGTGGAAGGAGGATAACCAGTGGGAAACTGTCATACCGGGGAACAAATTATATCGTAGTGATAGGGTGGATCGAATTGGTGGAGGGGTAGCATTGTATATTAAGTAGAGCCTTAAATCAAATAGATTGGAAATTCAGTACGAAAACAAACACATCTTGGAATCACTATAGATTGAAATTCCATGTGTAAAGGGGAAAAGGATAGTAATAGGAGTGTACTACCGTCCGCCTGGCCAACATGAACAGACGGATGCAGAAATGTTAAAGGAAATTATGGACGCAAATAACCTGGGCAACACAATAATAATGGGTGATTTCAATTACCCTGATATTGACTGGGTAAATGTAACAACAGGGCATGCTAGGGAGGTAAAACTCCTTGATGAAATCAAGAACTGCTTTATGGAGCAACTGGTACAGGAGCCGACGAGAGAAGGAAAAATTCTAAACCTAGTCCTTAGTGGAGCATATGATCTGGTGCGGGAGGTCATGGTGCAGGGGCCGCTTGATAACAGTGATCATAATATGATCAGATTTGATATTAGTAAGTAAGTATACATAGGAAATCCAATATGTTAGCATTTAACTTTCAAAAAGGAGACTATGATAAAATGAGAAGAACGGTGAAAAAAAAAAACTTAGAGGAGCGGCTGCAAGGGTCAAAAATTTACATCAGGCGTGGATGCTGTTCAAAAACACCATCCTGGAAGCCCAGGCCAAATATATTCCGCGTATTAAAAAAAAGAAGGCTGGAAGACCAAACAACAGCCGCCATGGTTAAAAAATGAGGTGAAAGAAGCTATTAGAGCTAAAAGAAAATCCTTCAGAAAATGGAAGAAGGAACCGACTTTTTACATCAGACTACATTGGCTGCCCATCGAGGCAAGAGTGCTTTTCAAACTGGCATGCTTCCTTTTTAAAACCTATAAGCACTGATCCCCAGCTACTTGCTAGCCCATTTCTGCTATGAAACCCCAATCAGAACCAGGAGATATGAAGCTGCCAATGTTTTCATCCAATGGTAAAAAGAGACTAGTGCTCTTTGACAAATACCTGGCCATTCAAGCAGCCAGACTTTGGAAAGACATTGCTGAAACGTTTTCTCCTCCGCAACCATATCATGTTTCAAAAGATAAAGTGTCTCTTATTTAAGAAATATGTACTATAACCAGACCTCTGCTCGTCTCCAAAACAACCATTGTAATTCTCAGAGGAATGTTCTGATATCTATATCCCTATGCTCGTAAGCCGCTTAGAACTGAAAAGGTGTTAGCGGGATATAAGGTCCAAATGTAATGTAATGTAGTTGTCTTACATGTCCATATAAGAAACTATATTTGAGTGCCTAGGAGTTTAGTAGCAGGAGAAAGAGAGTAAATTCCACTTAATTGTCATCAAATGACTAGGAAGCTTTCTGTGAGATTGATGAAACAAAAAAGTTATACACTGACACAAACAACAGGGTTACTAGTTTTCCCGTTCCGGGCCCTTACCTGGCGGTCCGCGGACAGGAGCGGGAGCCGGGGCGCCCATGGGACCCGGGAGGGCGGTGATAGTCTGCCTGGGGGATCGGGCGCTGCCGCCGGCCGCTCCGAGGCCGGCGATCCACAGAGGCAAGCGCCGGTCTCGAAGAAGGAGAACCGCCGGCCAAGATGGCGGCGCCGGCGTTTTCGTTCTCCTCGCTGGAGCGGGGCCGGCGAGGTAGCTCCGCCTACTTGCGCCGGATTGGCGCACCCCCCTGAGAGACTCCGCCCGCTGGGCGGGAGAGCCAATCCAGGCCCTTAGGTCTGCCTGGGCGAAGGGGATTGGTCCCAGCTGGCACTAGCGAAGGAACGAGCGGGGAATTTAAACGGAGCCACGGAAGGAGTCCAGTGCCTCCGTTTCGTGTTTCAGAAGCCTATCTCCTTTGAAGACTGTGTTTGTTCCTCGTGCCAGCTAGCCGTCCTGCTAGCTATCTCCTTTGAAGACTGTGTTTGTTCCTCGTGCCAGCTAGCCGTCCTGCTAGCTATCTCCTTTGAAGACTGTGTTTGTTCCTCGTGCCAGCTAGCCGTCCTGCTAGCTATCTCCTTTGAAGACTGTGTTTGTTCCTCGTGGCAGCTAGCCGTCCTGCTAGCTATCTCCTTTGAGGACTGTGTTTGTTCCTCGTGTCAGCTAGCCGTCCTGCTAGCTATCTCCTTTGAAGACTGTGTTTGTTCCTCGTATCAGCTAGCCGTCCTGCTAGCTACCTCCTGTGAAGACTGTGTTGGTTCCTAGTGCTCAGCTGGCCGTGGCTAAGCCACCTCCCTCAGACTGTGTTTGTTCCCAGTGCTCAGCCAGCCGCCCGGCTAAGCCCTTCACCAAGAACTGTGTACTCACATCCAGACAGGCCAGCCGTCACCCCGCGGTTCCAGCAGTCCTGCTGGCCGCCCGCAGCTGAGGGCTCAACCCTCGGTGAACGGCGGTCGCCGCGGGTGAAGATTCGGGGTGCTCGGCTGTTTCCTGGGGCCTTGTGGGGCTCGGGGAGACTTGAGAGCTCACCAACCCCAGAGCGACAACAGAGGCGCGACAGAAAACGGAAGCCATGAGCTCGCCGACGCAACCTGATCTACGGGACCTGGCCAAGGTTCTCCAGCAGCAACAGGAACAGCTTAATGCCCTGTCTGGGGCGCTCCAGAACGTATGCTCTCAACTTTCCACGCTTCAGGTACAGAACCAGGGGGCCGCAGCGGCTCCCCGTGTGGGAGGGTTCCGCATGGGACCTCGGTTCCCTGAACCAGCACGATACGATGGGACCCCTGGAGGTTGTCGGGGGTTCCTTAACCAGTGTAACCTGGCCTTCCGGATGCAACCGGAGGCATTTGCTTCGGACCAAAGTAAGGTGGGCTACATTATGGGCCTTTGCGTAGGGAAGGCCCAGGACTGGGTGGCCCCCCTGAACGAACAACAGGACCCTATTTTGGATGATTATAGTGAATTTCAGCACCGGTTCCGGATGGTGTTCGACCTTCCGGGGAGACCCTCCTCCGTGGCGTCGGAGCTGCTCCGGATTCATCAGGGAGAGGGCACGGTGGCCGACTATGCCATCCGGTTTCGAACCTTAGCCACGGAGCTGCGTTGGAATCCGGAGTCCTTGATGGCCATTTTTATGGAAGGCTTACAAGAACGAATCAAGGACGAATTGGCGGGACGGGAGATTCCCGGACAATTGGATGCCCTCATCTCGCTCTGTATACGAGTAGACACCCGATTCCAGGAGCAAGCCAGAGCCCGGGCGGAGCGGCAGAAGTGGGCACGAGGGACCCCCCGGACGGGCAAAGGGCCGTCCCCTCGCCAGGGGAACCGGGACTCCACGGAGCCCGGGGAAGAGCCGATGGTGATGGGCCGTCAACGGTTGACCCCCTCCGAAAGACAGCAACGACAGTCGAACGGACTGTGCTTCTATTGTAGCAAGGCTGGACATTTCCTCCGGACTTGTTCCGTCCGGCCGGGAAATGCGCTCCCCAAGGCACCCTGAGGGGAGGGTTCTTGGGGCACTCCGCTCCCCTACCGGACTCCCTGATCATCCTACCAATAACATTACGGTGGCAGGAGGCCACGATCCAGACCCGGGCCCTGGTGGACTCGGGGTCAGGGGGCAACTTTATTGGACTCGAACTGCTGCAGAAAATGGGCTGGCCCACGCTCCCGCGGAGGCCGGTGCTGCGAATAACCTCCATCCAAGGGACCACCCTTCCCCAGCCGGTCACGGAGATCACCCCCGTGTTGGGATTGCAGGTGGGGGAGGATCATCGGGAGGAGGCCGAATTCTTAGTGTTATCCCGGACCATTCACCCAGTGGTCCTGGGATTGCCGTGGTTACGGTACCACAACCCGGTTATCGACTGGGCCGGGGGAAGAATTCAAGCCTGGGGTAATTCCTGTCAGGAGACCTGTTGTAAAGGTCGGGCTGGCAGCTGTCCGGCCTTAAATATGTTGCCCAACGAGGGACAGGTGGAACTGGGCTCGCTGCCTATGGATTATAGAGACTTTGCAGACGTGTTTAATCCCAAGGAAGCGGAGGTGCTACCGCCTCATAGGTCTTTTGACTGTGCCATTAATCTGAAGACGGATACGGTACCCCCACGGGGCCGACTGTACAAACTGTCCCGAGGAGAGTCCAAGGTGATGCAAGAATACATCCGTGAGAACCTGCGAAAAGGGTTCATTCAGCCTTCTACATCCCCAGCCGGGGCAGGGTTCTTTTTCGTTACCAAGAAGGATGGGTCCCTGAGACCTTGTATTGACTATCGGGGATTAAATGCCATCACCGTGAAAGATCGGTTTCCTCTACCGCTCATTCCCGAGCTCTTTGACAGGCTGCAAGGAGCTCAGATGTTCACTAAATTGGATTTGCGGGGGGCCTACAATTTAGTGCGAATCCGGTCAGGGGACGAATGGAAAACGGCCTTCAACACCCACGAGGGACATTTCGAATATCGGGTGATGCCGTTCGGCCTCTGCAATGCCCCTGCGGTGTTTCAACGTCTTATCAACGACGTGCTAGCGGATTTGCTAAACTCTACGGTGATTGTATATCTGGACGACATCCTGGTTTATTCTAAGGACCCCATGGAGCATCCGGGCCATGTTCGCGCGGTGCTGCACCGCTTACGACAAGCCCATCTATTTGCTAAGCTCAGTAAATGCGCCTTCCATCAGCGGTCCTTACCCTTTTTAGGGTATATCCTGCTTCCAGGGGGGTTACAGATGGAGCCAGACAAACTCCGGGCCATTCGAGAGTGGCCGCAACCGATGGGACTGAAGGCCCTACAACGATTCCTGGGCTTCGCTAATTACTATCGCCAGTTTATTCCCCAGTACTCTCGATTGACAGCACCGTTGACGGCGCTCACCCAAAAGAACGCGAGGGTCAGGGATTGGCCGCCAGAGGCGCAAGCGGCCTTTCGTCAGGTAAAAGAGGCTTTTGAATCAGCGTCAATTCTGTTGGCCCCCGATCCTGAGAAACCTTTTATTGTAGAGGTGGACGCGTCCGCCCTAGGGGCCGGGGCGGTCATTTCTCAAATCAACCCTGAGGGTCGACGCCAGCCGTGCTCCTTCTTCTCACGTAAATTCTCCCCAGCCGAACGGAATTATACGGTAGGGGATAGAGAACTCTTGGCCCTGAAATTGGCATTGCAAGAGTGGAGACACTTGCTGGAGGGAGCGGAACACCGGTTTACGGTCATCACTGACCATAAGAATCTCCTATACCTCCAAGAGGCTCAGCGGCTGAATCCCCGACAGGCTCGGTTGGTCATTATTCTTTGCCAGGTTTCATTTTCAATTAGTGTTCCGGGCGGCGTCCCAGAATACTCCGGCAGACTCACTCTCTCGGGCATTTGAGGTCCCGGAAGAGACCAAGGAGACTCATCCGATGTTAGATCCCGCTTGTCTCAGTGCGGCTACAGGGGACGTCGCACCGATCCAGAAGTTCGTGGCGGCCGCCGATCGGAGAAAGGTCATGCACTGGGGACACTCGTCTAGATGGGCCGGGCACTTCGGGTATCAAAAGACTCTCCGATTCATCACGAGACATTATCAATGGCCACAGATGAGACGAGATATTCTCCAGTTTGTTACCTCGTGTCCGGTGTGTGCACGGACCAAGCCAGTAGGAGGACCCCCCGTGGGAGACCTACAACCACTACCCGTACCGACCAATCCCTGGTCGGAGGTATCCATGGATTTCATCACTGACTTACCTCGTTCCCAGGGTCATACCGTGATCTGGGTTGTGGTAGACCGGTTCTCAAAGATGGCTCACTTTGTCCCATTCTCGAGCCTTCCTTCGGCAGCCTCTCTAGCCCAGGCCTTCATTCATCACATTTTTCGACTACATGGGCTGCCCAGTCGGATCATCAGTGATCGAGGACCCCAATTTACCTCACGCTTCTGGAGAGCCTTGTGCACGGCCTTGGGAGTAGAGACCCATTTTTCATCCGCCTACCATCCTCAAACCAACGGCATGGTTGAGAGGATTAACCAGACACTGAAGGGATATTTGCGAGCTTTTGTTAACCAACGACAAGATAACTGGGTTTCTCTACTTCCCTGGGCCGAGTTCGCTTATAACCAAAGTGACCACTCATCCTCAGGACAGTCCCCGTTCTTCCTGGTATACGGACGACATCCTCGGCTTCCAGGGCCGTTCCCTTCTACCGCAGTAACACCGGCGGGGGACCAAGTCGTGGCCGACCTACAGAAGGTCTGGGAGATGGCTAGGGAACAATTACAGAAGACCGTGACCAGGAATAAGATCTTTGCCGATCGCCATCGGCGGCCCGCCCCAGTGCTCCAACCAGGACAGAAGGTATGGTTGAGCACGAAGCATCTGAGGTTCCGAGTGCCTTCCCGAAAACTGGGACCTCGATATGCGGGACCATTTGCGATTCAAGAACGAGTTGGGCCAGTAACGTATCGGTTGCGGTTACCCGGTACCCTACGAGTGCACAACGCCTTCCATGTCTCGTTATTGAAGAGGTTCCGGGGGTCCGGGTGGCACCCGCACCCATCCCAAGAGGAAGATCTCCAGGTGGCCCCGGATCCAGAGTATGAGGTAGGAGAGATTCTTGATTCAAAGTGGCGGCGGGGAAGACTGTATTATTTGCTATCATGGAAATCGTTTGGTCCCGAAGACAACTCCTGGGAACCCGTAGCTAATGTACATGCTCCAGAATTGGTCAAAGCCTTCCACGCCCGGTATCCGTCCAAGCCCGGGCCCCGGGAAAAGGGGTCATCCGGGGAGGATACTGTCCCGTTCCGGGCCCTTACCTGGCGGTCCGCGGACAGGAGCGGGAGCCGGGGCGCCCATGGGACCCGGGAGGGCGGTGATAGTCTGCCTGGGGGATCGGGCGCTGCCGCCGGCCGCTCCGAGGCCGGCGATCCACAGAGGCAAGCGCCGGTCTCGAAGAAGGAGAACCGCCGGCCAAGATGGCGGCGCCGGCGTTTTCGTTCTCCTCGCTGGAGCGGGGCCGGCGAGGTAGCTCCGCCTACTTGCGCCGGATTGGCGCACCCCCCTGAGAGACTCCGCCCGTTGGGCGGGAGAGCCAATCCAGGCCCTTAGGTCTGCCTGGGCGAAGGGGATTGGTCCCAGCTGGCACTAGCGAAGGAACGAACGGGGAATTTAAACGGAGCCACGGAAGGAGTCCAGTGCTTCCGTTTCGTGTTTCAGAAGCCTATCTCCTTTGAAGACTGTGTTTGTTCCTCGTGCCAGCTAGCCGTCCTGCTAGCTATCTCCTTTGAAGACTGTGTTTGTTCCTCGTGGCAGCTAGCCGTCCTGCTAGCTATCTCCTTTGAGGGCTGTGTTTGTTCCTCGTGTCAGCTAGCCGTCCTGCTAGCTATCTCCTTTGAAGACTGTGTTTGTTCCTCGTATCAGCTAGCCGTCCTGCTAGCTACCTCCTGTGAAGACTGTGTTGGTTCCTAGTGCTCAGCTGGCCGTGGCTAAGCCACCTCCCTCAGACTGTGTTTGTTCCCAGTGCTCAGCCAGCCGCCCGGCTAAGCCCTTCACCAAGAACTGTGTACTCACATCCAGACAGGCCAGCCGTCACCCCGCGGTTCCAGCAGTCCTGCTGGCCGCCCGCAGCTGAGGGCTCAACCCTCGGTGAACGGCGGTTGCCGCGGGTGAAGATTCGGGGTGCTCGACTGTTTCCTGGGGCCTTGTGGGGCTCGGGGAGACTTGAGAGCTCACCAACCCCAGAGCGACAACAGAGGCGCGACACTAGTGGCCACACACTACACACCATTCTTTTCATGAGTTACGCTGTGTAGTCCTGCAATGGACTGCACTGCCCACTAGGGGTGATGATCAGCGGAAGCGATTGTTGCAACAAGAACAAAAATAGATTTTTAGGATCAACTCGTTGGGGCTGCTGAGAGCTTTAAACTTCAGGATAGGAATTGTAGAGAAGATGGAAAGGTGGTGGTGTGAACAGGGACTCAGACTGGGTGATGGTGTGTGGGGAGTGTGGGATTTTGGTGGCAAGAAGCAGAGACTACTACTACTAAACATTTCTAAAGCGCTAATAGGGTTACAGAGCGCTGTACAGTTTAACAAAGAAGGCCAGTCCATGCTCAAAGGAGCTTACAATCTAATGGACAAAATGTGCAGACAATCAAATTGGGGCAGTCTAGATTTCCTGAATAGAGGTATAATGGTTAGGTGCCGAAGGCGACATTGAAGAGGTGGGCTTTGAGCAAGGATCTGAAGATGGGAAGGGAGGGGGCTTGGCATATGGGCTCAGGAAGTTTATTCTACGCATAGGGAGAGGCGAGGCAGAAAGGGCGGAGCCTGGAATTGGCGGTGGTGGAGAAGGGTACAGAAGCAGAGAGAATGGGTGATTCCAGATAGGGAAGGGAGGATGGGGACTGGTGGAAGTGTGAGAGGCCTAGGGATGAAAGTGTATGAATTCAGAGATTGTGGGGGATGAATGGGGACTTTAAAAAAATATTTCTCTGAGTAATCTAATTAGTAGCCAAGAGGCAGAATTTGTAATATTTTTGTACAGAATTACCCCAGGAATACTGTTAAAATATAGAATAAATCCACCTTTTGCACACTTTCCACTCATGCTCCCTTCCTCCCCATCTCCTTCGATATTCTAGAACCCTATCAAGGTCTGACTCCCTCCTCTTGGGAAGAAGAGAACCAATGTTGCATTTCTCAACACCCAGTGCCTCTGAGGCTTCAGTCTGACCCATGTTTTGAGGATGTTTTTCTTGTTGCTTGCACTGGGCGCCAAAATACATAGTTCTAGTTCCATATAGAACTCTCTCACAGCACCTGCCAAAATCCTGGAAGATGCACCTCACTTTGTAAATTGCTTAGCTTCAGCTATTTCACTAAAAATGTGGTTGCTTGGTTATTGCAGTAGTTGCACTTTGATATTTATTCAGTTCTCTGGAATAAACTTATAGGCAGATTTTTCCATCACATTTTCTTTTTCACCATGGTAACTATAGATACAGAGTTTATAGATATAGAGTTAATCCATTCAGTGGGATTCTCCACCTATTCAATGATTTACAGAGTTATTTACTGATTCAAGTTTTTAAAGCTTACCATTCCTTCCCATAGGACTTTTCTGGCAGTATGTATACTAACTTGCAGTGATTTGATGATTCTAATTTTGGTGTTACAGGCAAACTTTCTACACTAGGAAAAAATAGTGTTCCTCTGTTTTAGGAAGTTTCTCACTTTATTTCTGGAACTTGCACTACATTTACTCTCTATCATACCCAAAGCCTGACATATTTTCAACACTAGAATAAGTACCTTCTCTCCTGGCACTGCTACATAATTAACAGCATGATTCTTCTTGAGCTATGTTAAGTTTACTCATCTCTCTAGTGGGTACAAGTTCCCCACTGTGTGCTTCAGTTTAATTACCTTGTTGAAGAATCCGACTTTCATTTTTAGTTGCAGCAGTTTCAACAGCAACTGCAATGCGATAAACAAAAAATGTTATCCATTTCTCCTCTCCACAATGGGGTCCGTAAATAATCTCTTTCCGAGTTCAGTTATCCTATTCTTCCAGAGAATTCACTAGTTTTTAGCTGGGTGCACATAAAAACAAAGGGGATCTTTTACTAAGCTGTAATAGTGTTTTTAGCTCACGGTAGAAATCAGCTGGCGATAAACGCCAAGACGCCCATTATATTCCAGTGGGCGTCGGCGTTTACCACCAGCTGACTTCTACCACAAGCTATAAACACTACCATGGCTTAGTAAAATCCCCCCCAAAAGAATGGGGCACCCACAGATTCTATGGGGTCCTTTTTACTAAGCTGTGGTAGCAGCGGGTGGCCATTTTTCCTGCGTACCAGGGGCCCTATTTAACGCAGCGGGTAAAATGCCCCCCCCCCCCCAAAATGGCCATGTGGTAAGATAACTCTTACCTCTACCCAATGATGTGTAGTAAGGGTTTGCATGGTAACCAGGCAGTGCACGGCAATGCCAGATTACCACCGGGCTAGTACCGTGCTACAAAAAATAAAATGTTCCTGGTGTGAAGGAAATGGCGTGCTCAATCCACAACTACCGCCAGTGGCTACAGTGGGCTGGCGGTAGTTCCAGGATAGCGTGCGGTAAACCTATATTGGGCTTACCACCGCTTTGTAAAGGGCCCCTATGTTCTTTCCTAAATGCTGAGCGTTGCCTTGAATTCTGTTTTTGTTTCTGCACCTTCTGCATATCTGCGTTTTCTGTAGTGACATTTGAAACTGTGAAGAAAACTTTCAATCAAGTCAAAAAATAGTTATTGTAAGCTAGATGTTTGTCAGCCTGCTCTTCTAAAAGGTTTAAAAGATCAAGTTGCACCTGTTTTTGATCAAATACTCAATAAGAGTTTTTGTTTCAGGATATATGCTTGCTGAATTGAAGAAAGCAGTAGTCAGACCATTAGTAAAGGATAAAAAGGGAAATAGAGAATCAGTAGAAAAATTTCAGACCTATTTCCTTGCTACCTTTTTTTTTTTTAGCTAAGGTTATGGAAAGAACAGCATATTTTGGACTTTAGGATATTTTGGAGACAAGATAATATTTTAGATGTGAATCAATTTGGCTTAATCATTACATAGAACCTTTGCTTTTGTCTTTATTTGATGTAATTTGAATTGGATTTAATATAGGTAGACATTTTCTGCTTGTGACATTAGATATTTCAGCAGCTTTTGATACTATCAATCATATAATTTTAATAAACAGGTTACATTCAATTGGCATCTCAGATAAGGTATTGTGTTGGTTTGCATCATTTCTACAGAAGAGAAAATTCCGGGTAGCTTCAGGTGAAGAAATGTCTGACTTGAGAGAGATTAAAAAACTGAAGTACCTCAAGGTTCATGCCTATCTGCTGTACTTTTCAATATATTTTTGTTACCATTATGCCATTTATTGAATTGCTTGAATTTACTTCAGACAGTATGCTGACAATATCCAGTTTTTGTTACCAATTGAAGATACGATTAAAAAATATTTTAGTTTAATTCTGACTGTTGTGACTAGCTGGATGAAAGCAAAATGTCTGAAATCAAATGCAAGTAAAACAAAGATATTGCTTTTGTCACCATATGTTTCTTCTGATATACCTGGATTGTTAATGAGTTAAGAGATTTGAGTGCAATCATAGACTCCAGCATAAGTATGAAGTTGCATATATGTAAAATTGTGAAGGATGTTTTCTTGAAATTACGATTTATTAGACGTATAAAGAACTTTGGGCTTCTTTTACAAAGCCACGCTAGCGATTCCTGCGCAGACAATGAGAGGACGCCCACAGAATTCAATGGGCTTCCTCTCATTTGCTGCACTGGGAATCGACAGAACAGCTTTGTAAAAGAGACCCTTATTAACTTCTCAAACTTTTAGATCAGTAGTTCAGAGCCATATAGTATCGTGCTTTGACTACTGTAATGGCCTTTTGATTGGAATACCTAAATCTCAACTGAGTTTTACAAATTGCACAAAACTCTATTGCTAGAGTTCTAATGGGTACCAATAAGTATGAAAGGGCCTCCAAGGCTGGAACAATGGTACAATCTTTAATGAAATGGACCCAACACAGGGCCATATTTCGGCGGAAAGGGGCGTCTGCCTCAGGGGTCGAAACAATTTTCTTTAGAGTGAAAAATTGTGTCCAAATCATCCTTTAAAAGACGTTTCAATCCTCAGCAGATAGTACCAAAAAAACGGAACAAGGCAGCTTACCATCTAAAAACATAAAAATAATCAAAAATATGAAAAGAACCACAATTCAACTAATAGAATAGATGAGCCAGTCACTCAAGGTGGTTACAATCAACAAAAAAGGGGGCAAACAAACACAGATTCTAATATAAGCCTGAGAGAAAAGTCAAGTTTTAATAAGTGATTTGAATTTTGGTAACGATAGCATCTTTCGAATCGCACGTGGGGCGCTGTTCCAAGTGGCTGGTGCTAAAAATCTGTGTTGCTCTTGGAGTCATGAGGGCTGTAGGAGTTGAGGCAGAGAAAAAAAACACAGGTACAGACAAAGCAAGAGAAACAGACAGCCCTCTGGAATGTGGAAGAGGGAGAGAGAGAGAAGGGAAGGGACGGAGCAGATTGACATAGAAAGAGTACTAGAAAATGGAAGGACAGAAGAGAGAGATAGAGAGTGTGCCAAAGGAAAAGGTAAGAGAAAGAGAGTTTAGAAAGAAGTTGAGAAGGAAAGTATGAGACTAGGTCACAGTAGGATGGGAAGAGGTGGAGTGAATCTGGCCACCACAATGCTTTGCATGTTTCTGCTAATATAAAAACGTGTGTATACATATTTATATATACACACATGCCCAGTGTGCGGTAGTAGCCAAAAAAAGCAAACAGGATGATAGGAATTATTAGGAAAGGGCTGGTAAATAAGACCGATAATACTATAATGCCTCTGTATCGCTCCATGGTGCGACCTCACCTTGAGTATTACATTCAGTTCTGGTTGCTAGATCTCAAAAAAGATATAGCAGAATTAGAAGATCAGCCAAAATGATAAAGTGGATGGAACTCATCTCATATGAGAAAAGGCTAAAGAGGTTAGGGCTCTTCAGCTTGGAAAAGAGACAGCTGAAGGGAGTTATGATTGATGTCTACAAAATCCTGAGTAGTGTAGAATGAATAGAAGTAAATTGATTTTTTACTCTTTCAAAAAGTACAAAGACTAGGGGACACTCAATGAAGTTACAAGGAAACACTTAAAACAAATAGGAGGAAATATTTTTTTCAGTCAACAAATAGTTAAGCTCTGGAACTTTTTGCCGGATGATGTAGTAACAGCAGTTAGCGTATCTGGGTTTAAAAAAGATTTGGACAAGTTCCTGGAGGAAAAGTCCATAGTCTGCAATTGAGGTGGACATGGGGGAAAGAGTATGGAATGTTGCTACTATTTGAGTTTCTGCCAAGTACTGTGACTTGGAATTGGCCACTGCTGGAAACAGGATACTGGGCTAAATGGACCATTGCTCTGACCCAGTATGGCTATTCTTATATGTTTATTTAAGTGTGTAACCCACTCGATCTGATTGGATTGATGTATTTTATATACTGCTTGTCACAGAAATATTAAGCAGTTTACAATTAAAAAAAAAAAAATATATATATATATATATATATACACACACACACCATATATTTGTAAACACCCCTAAGGTTCAGCATTATGTGAATGGTAAAGACCTCCAGTGGCTCTACTAAAATATTTACTGTGACCTCTGTATACCCCTATAAATTCCAGAACAAGGGGAGGGCTTTGGTCACCAGTGAGGCCAGGGTAGTTGGAGACCTCTTTTGGAGAACAGTCTCATTTGAAATCCTTGTCTTTTTTTTCTGTTCACCAGCCATTGCACCACACTGCAAGAGGACAAGAGTATTTGGCTGCTACCCTGATAATTGTACCAAAAGGAACAACAGAGTAGTGATAGATGACCAAGGTTATTTAGGCCTCTGCATTTCCCTGAAAGTGTTTTCTGGTTAATTTACCAAGATGCCACTGGTTTGAGCCTGTCCTTCTTTGATGGAAGATTAGTGAACTTTTTGGTTCAGAACCTCAATTCTGGCCTGGATGAGTTATCGGTAAGGGTGAAGAGTGTGGATTTATTTGCCTGTGCCCCCCCCCCCCCCCCCCCCCCCCAGTTATACTAGTCTTAGTCTGGACTCAAGTGATACCTTTATAAAGGTGTGCCCCAGTCTGCCAGGCAGCAAATAATACCTCTATGAGGACAACTCTTCAATGGGAAGGGTTACACATTAAGTTAACGTAAAAAAAAAGGTATAAAAGACATAAAACATAACAAGTAACATTAAAATAAACAATAAACTGACAACAAACAAGTGGATCTAAAAATATAACTGAAAACAAAAATCAGCAACCTAATAAAAATCTAAACAGCCCTATTCTTCTCAATTCATGCATTAACCACCATTGAACAAATATACTTTTAAAGCTTTCCTAAACATAAACTAGGGAATTCTATATATGGCACCTAGTGTTATGTGTGCTATTCGTTGCATAAAACCTTTATAACAGAAGCAAGGCACCAAAATGGACCAAAAACAGCAGATCAGCACAGAACCACACTTATGCACCCTGCTATAGAATAGCATGGATCTGAAAAGGGGGCATAATGATGGGAGGGAGATGGGCACGTCAGGGGCATTCCTATAAAATGCGCACAGTTATAGAATTCAGGAGATAAGCACCCAACTTGTCACTGGGATTTACATCTGGTTTCAGTTGGTGTAAATGCTCACACCTAAATTTGGGCAGCAATTCCAGCACTGTTCTATAAAAGGTGCCCATTCTGGAGCGCCCTTTATAGAATACCGTTCAGAGCTGATTTTTTTCAGTGCCAATTTTTGAGCACCATTTACTGAATCTAGCCCAAAATAATCAGCAGCACTTTGTAGCTCATAAAGGGCCTGTTTTATATAGCCGCGCTAGTGGCTCCCACACAGTAAAGTTGAGAGAACCCATTCAAAGTGAATGAGCTTTGTCGGCATTACTGCATCAGGAGGCCCAGAGTAACCTATTCAACAAACATGGGTCCACATATCAAAATCAATGTGCCTGGTAGTGGGCAGCCTAATATTGATCAAATCAGGTAGCTGAAGTAAGGACTGGTCTAAGGAATATAAATTTCTATTTGGAATATATTCATCCTGCAGGCTAAATTTAATGGATAGTCCTAAAGAAAGAAAATTACACAGATATAAAGGATGTCCACATTTTTATAAGCAGCACCATAACTTCTTGAAATTTGGTATGAATGGTATAATATTTGTTTAAGTTACTTCTTCAGTGTGGATGTTTTTTTGTGCTGTCCTATCAATGATGGATTTCTTCGTTTTTAAACGAAAATGTATTTTAATGTACATTTTTCAATGTAAACCATTCTGATTTGTTATTGGAATAAGTGACGGTATAGTAAATAAATGATAAACGATAATTAAAGCTTTATAGACTAAACATAGCATTTTGAATGAAATTCTAGCAGAGATCAATATAAATTGTCAGAATCGATGAAATGAAGTCATACTGCACAGCATCTGTGATTAGCTTTGCTGCTGGGTTATGGACCTGCTGCTATCTCTTAACATTTCTCTTTGATAATCCTTGACGTACAGAATTATGAGATGGTCTAATCAGTTAATAGTGATATACCTTCTCTGCTTTGTAAAATTTAAATGTACACAATAATGGTTTGTAGTAAGTGAACAAATAAAATATTACTCTGGGTCAAGATAATAGGGGCTATGGAATTTTAGAATGGAGTGTTTGCCATCATTTCACAGTCTCTAATTCCTCACTTAGGGCCCCTTTTACCAAGCTGTGGCAAAAGGGGGCTTGTGCTGGCATCAGTGCGTGTTTTTCACTCGCGCTGAGACCCCCTATTACCGCAGCGGGTAAAAAGGAGATCTCTCTTTCCTGCAGGAAATGACCGTGCGGCAAGTAAAGCACTTGCCATGTGGCCATTTTGAGGGGGAGCCCTTACCGTCAACCACTGAGGTGGCGGTATGGGCTCCCGCTCTAACCCAGTGGTAACCAGGCAGCGCATGGCAAGGCCTGGTTACCACCGAGTACACTCTGGCAGATATGATGGCGCGCTAGGGGTGGGAAGTACCACTGGGCTGCTACGGTAGCCTGGCGGTACTTCCTGTTCAGCGAGAAGTCAGCCTGCGTTGGGCTTACCGTCGCTTAGTAAAAGGGGCCCTTTGTAAAACAGTGTGGGGTTTGTTAGAAGATTCTTTTGAAACTACTGAGCAGATGTGTGAAGTTTTTGAATTCATCCAAGGTATGCCCATTTTCGTTTGGCATGCCATGTTTGGAGGCCTATTTACTAAGTTTATTTATTATGTTCTGCTACCATGTTAGAACCTAATAAATAACTTCTGTGCAGCAAAAAGTGAAATAATGCATGAAATTTGTGAAAGATGTGTACTGCTCTTGGTAGCTTGTAAACCCAGAGCAAAGCAGATTTGGTAATGGAGCTGCTCCACATTTCAATGCATGCATAACAGCACATTACTATGTAAATGGAACTCAAGAGTTCAGTAAACTTTGCCAGCCATGTTATTCTCAGAGAATTAATTACACCTCAAGAAGTGTAGTTAACTTTCCTCCTAAAGACTGGCATCCTAACACACATATAAATGCCTCCAAGGTATCTTCCCCTTTATAAGTACTCCCTCACAAGGGAAAATTCACTGGGGACTGAAGGACGCCCCCTACTCCTCTGTATTTCCACACCAGGTCAAAAGTTTAAAAAAAAAAAAAAAACAGTTCTTCCTTGTGGTTAAGACCCATTTCAATCCAAAATCTTGTTTACATGTAAGAGTAAAGAGATTTACCTTCTGAAATTCCCTACCCTCCAACTTATATTTAAGTCTTTAGTGATGTATTAGAATCAGTAGCTATCCCTACTCATTGTTTACCAGTGCTGTTTTTTAAAGTGGTGTCAGCAACTTTGCCCCACAAGACACAATATTTTCTCAAGATAATAGCACCTAATAGTAATATTATTTTCCCCTCAGGCAGGGCAACTCAAAATATCAACTGATGTCAGAATTTATATGTAAATAAAGGACACAAATGACCAATACTGCAGTACTTTGAGTTGGGAAAAGATACCATAGTGACTGATAGCAAATTAATCTACATTACACATGCCATTCTTCATTACAGGTAAGTAGTGGTTTGTAATCACTTCACCACTCACCTGACCCCACAAACACACACCTGGCTAACCACCATCCCTGCCCCAGTGGTACAATTGGTGGAGCCTCAGTTGAAATCACAGTCTAAGACTAAAACTGGAGAGAAGCCACGGTCATAACTTCCATGTAGATGTACCTGGAGATCCTGGGTAGCAGGTGTAAATCTCAACTTTGGTCTGTTTGGACACAGACAGGCATTTCCCTTCTGAAATGAGGAATACTTATGTTTCAGCCTGCTCTAGTCCCGGCCAAAATATACACAGACCCCTTGCCAGATGCATATTTTTTCAGTTTAGATATCTTGGGTTTATAAAATTGAGATTAGACATTTATGCAATATGACCATCTAAATGGCAGTTTATGCACATCTAAGACCCAAATAGGGCTTCTAAAACAATCACCTTTCTATACTCTATGAAGTACACCTTTCTAATTTTGCTGAACAAAGCTTCCTATGCTCAGAACTTAATCTGTGGAAAGAAAGGTAGAGTGATTGATCCTTCCTTTCGCTAGGTCCTTCCTCATGTCATTCACACCTCCAGGGTGTCCACCCTGTTGCAGAGTTTAGTGCCATCTGCAAAGAGACAACCCTTACCAGAAAGCCCTTCCGCAATATCGCTCACAAAGACGTTAAAAAGAGCCGGCCCTAGGACCGATCCCTGCGGTACTCCACTGATGACATCCTTTTCTTCAGAGCAAGCTTGTTATACTACTATCATGTTTTATCATTATAATGTTACCCGAGATCCTTCTGTAATACTGAATGTCTATTTTCTTATATATTTCCACCATTCATGATTTATTGTAAGCCACATTGAGCCTGCAAAGAGGTGGGAAAATGTGAGATACAAATGCAATAAATAAAATATGCTTGAATGACTAGGAAACAAGTGAGGAAAGCATGTGGAGCATGGCTCATGGAATTCTTTCCAACTCCTCTGCCCATGTGTATATGTCCACAAGTATTTGATCTCTGTTGTCTCTCTGTGTCTATATTTGTATGCATCTGTGTTGTCTCTGACCTGGCAGGAAGAGGTAACATAGTAAATGATGACAGATAAGGACCTGAACGGTCCATCTAGTCTGCCCAACAGTCACACTTTTTATCAATTCATGATTAAACCAACAATGAATGTGGTATAAAATATTTGATCCTGGTTTTGATTCACCATTTCTAGGACAGAGACTATAGAAATCCACCCGGCACTATCCTTACGTTCCAACTATTAGAGTTGTTGTTGAAGCCCACACCAGCCTATCCCAATTTGTCTTGTCAAATATGGGGCACAGAACATAGAAGTCTGCCAGGCACTGTTCTCATATTCCAAAAGGTACAGTTGCTGTCAAAGCCCTCTCCAGCCCATCCTAGACTATCTTGCCATATATGAGACACAGACAGTAGAAGCCTGCCCAGCACTGGCCTTAGTTCTTCACAGCCAGAGTTACCATCTAATACCACTTGACAGATCAACACTCATGTAGCCATTTAAATTTTATTTTTTATACCCTCCACAGCCAGAGTTACCATCTAATACCACTTGACACATCAACACTCATATAGTCATTTAACTTTTATTTTTTTATACCCTCCATTTTCTATTTAGGGATCCTCTGTGTTCATCCAATGCTTTTTCGAATTTCATAACTGTTTTTGTCTTCACCACCTCTCTCGGGAGGGCATTTCAGGTATCAACCACTTTCTCCATGAAAAGGAATTTTCTCACATTACCACAACCATAATTAAATGTCCTCTACTTTTACCATTTTCGCTTCTCTGGAATTGATTTGTTTCTATATTCATATTTTTTAAGTATTTAAACGTCTGTATCATATAGCCCCTATCCCTCATCCTCTAGGGCAGGGGTTCTCAAACCAGCTCGAGAGGCACACCAGACAGTGAGGTTTTCAGCATCAGATACATCTACGTTCAATGGAGGTAGTGAATGCAAATTTTTCTCTTGCATATTCATTGTGGATATCCTGAAAGCCTGGCTGGTTAGGTGTGTCTTTAAGGGCTAGGTTAAGAACCCCTGCTATAGGGTATACATCCTCAGGTCTTCTAGACACTTCTCATACGTCTTTTGGCACAAGTCCCATACCATTTTTATCATCTTCCAGTGTTGCCCAAGTCTAGTCCTGAAGTACCCCTTGCCAGTCAGGTTTTCAGGATATCCACAATGAACATGCATGAACTTGATTTGCATATACTGCCTCCATTATATGCAAATCTCATTCATGCATATTCATTGATGATATCATGAAAATCTGACTGGCAAAGGGTACTCTAGGACCAGACTTGAGAAACACTGCACTAAACCACTTCAAGACTTTTTACATCCTTAGCAAGATATAACCCCTAAAACTGAACACAATAGTCTAAATGAGGTCTCACTAACGATTTGTAAAAGGGCATCAACACCTCCTTTCTTCTGCTGGTTATGCCTCTCACTATGCAGCCTAGCATCCTTTTTGCTATGACCACTGCCTTGTTGCACTGTTTCATTGCCTTCAAATCCTCAGACACTACCACCACAGGGTACCTCACCATGTCTGTGCATATCAACCTACACCCCAAGCATATTACTATGCACTTCTTTCCATTGAATTTTAACTGCCATTCTTCTATTTTTGCAGATTCCTTTTCATGTTCTCCACTCCGGTGCAGATCTTGGTATCATCTGCAAAAAGGCAAACCTTAACTTCTAACCCTTCAGCAATTTCACTTACTAATATATTGAATAGAATTGGCCCTAGCACTGATCCTTGAGGCACTCACTACTCACACCTTTCCTTCAGATGAAGTCCATTAACCACCACCTTCTGACATCTGCTGTCAACCAGTTTCTAATACAGTTCACCATTTTGGGTCCTAACTTCAGCTTGTTAAGTTTATTCAGGAGCCTCCTATGAGGAACAGGACCAAAGGCTTCACTGAAATCCAAGTAGATTACATCTAGTGCATGTTCTCAATCCAATACTCTGGTCACCCAATCAGAGTTCAATCAGATTAATTTGGTATGGTTTACCTTTGGTAAAAACCATGTTGACTCAGATCTTGTAACCCACTGGATTCCAGGAAATTCACTATCCTTTCATTCAGCAGCACTTCTATTACTTTTCCAGAAGTGAGGTTTTCCAGCCTGTAGTTTCCTACTTCATCTCTGTCACCACTTTTGTGAAGAGGGATCACATCTGCTCTTCTCCAATCCCATGGAACTTCTCCCGTCCCCAATGATTTATTGCTGTACTTTTATCCAAATCTTTAAGAGCACCCGCCAGAACCTCTCGGAGCTCTCTCAATATCCTGGGATAGATCCCATCCAGTCCCAAGGCTTTGTTCACCTTTAGTTTTTCAAGTTGTTCACAAATACTTTCTTCTGTGAGTGGTGCAATATCTACTCCAAACACATATGTGCCTTTGTCAGCCGTGAGGGGCAGTTGGAACAAAGTATTATACAAATATTTTGGTAGTTTAAAAAGGATAATAAATCAAAATGAACTTTGATAATATATCTTACCATTAGATATCATAGTCACCAGATTTCAAAGGATGATTTAAGTTTAACTACAGGGTGCCACTGCCACAAAGAAACCTGTATTGCGACGCTTGTCCACAACCATAGCAACATGGTTCACTTACTAGGTGTCATCATACACAGCAATTATTGATAAAGTTATATTAATTTATTTACTTCCTTCATCATCTTTGTTAAACTGTCTTTAATATTAATAATAAAGCATTGTACAAACTATATTTAAAATACTGTAATATACAAAATATTATCAAGAAAGTTTAAACAAATTGATACAAAAGAAGGAGAATGCAATTGCACAACAATAATGTTCCATAAAACAAACCCAGGCCAGAACACAAACTCGAGTATAAAATAATTATATACATAATTATGTAGAACAAAGATATGGAAAGCTGACCTCTAGCAGTGATATTGTAAGACTACTGCTAGAGCTCGCAGCCACCATTTTAAGACAGCTGCAAAAGACAGGAAAGGAGATTGCTCCTACTCAGAAGACCTGCGCACTGGACCAAAATGGATAGAGGTAGGCCCCAAGGAAGGTATCTGCTCTGGGGGGGGGGGGGGGGGGGAATAACTCAGAGGTGTCTATGTTAGGGGTGGATCTGGTCCCACAGGAACCACATAAGTATCTTTTGTGGGTTCAGGCATATCAACTGAGATCCACATAAGCACAAGCACCCAGCAGCAGTCCAGTCAGACTCGAATATTCAATACGGATGCCTGGATAGAGTCCAGCATTCATTGAATATCCAGGTGTAACTCAGAGGCCCTTTTACTAGGATGCATTAAGCACTAATGCACCCCTAATGCAGCAAAAAATAGACTACCGCGGGATGTGCTTCAGTGTCTTACGGTAAATTTTAAGTGTGCACGCACTAACCGTGCTAGATAATTTTTTGAAGGGTCGTGTTAAGGGCGGAGAATGAACGTTCCCGGGATAACTGGTTAGCACATAGATAACACAGGAGCCCTTACCGCCTACAAAATAGGAGGTAGTAAGTGCTCCTGAAGTAATTTTTAAAATTGCCGCATATGGCCATTAATGGGAAAAATAGAAAATCAGTGTTTTTACAACTGAGATACAAATGGCTTTAGCACACAGGAAGACCCACAAAAGGGCAAACTAAGGACTATTTTTACTGCAGCTTAGTAAAAGTTCTCCTTAGCAAACAACAGACAGCACTTAAAAACATGCTGTCATTGGCAGAATATTGACTGGTAATTTTATAATAGGGTACTTAAACTACCTTTTAAGGCACCTATGTTATGCATATTTTATAAAGACAAGTAGATATCTAATTGTCTTTATAAAATGCTAGTCTAGGTGGCAGGCATGGCCAATTATACTAGCCCTAGAAAAGTAAGAGGGTAAATGACAAGAGATTTGTAAAATCATGAGTGGGGTATAATGGTTAATAGGGAATGTTTGCTTAACCTTTCAAACAACACTAAAACATAGTAACATAGTAAATGACAGCAGATAAAGACCTGTATGGTCCATCTAGTCTGCCCAACATGATAAACTCATTTTACATGGTATGTGATACAGCGAAGATACTTACCTGTAGCAAAACAAGAGGATACATCGTGAAACTAACAACAAATCATTTATAAGGTATTTTTTTTCATTAAGCTGAGGAATCTGATGCCAGACAATGTGACAAACATTACAGGGTACAAAAGAGGTCTGAACAAGTTTTCCTAGAGAAAAAGTCCATACTATATTCTTAGCAGCCCTTTTACAAAGGCGTGATAGGGCTACCACACGGGTAGTGTGAGACAAATTGGCCCTACTGCCGGGGTAGTGCAGAACCCCTGCAGTAGTTCTGAAGTTGGCACACAGTTTCCTGTGGTGGAAAATAATTTTCTATTTTCTACTGTGAGGGGCATTCCCGGCAGTAAATCGGCAGTACAGCCACATTGTCACGTGCTGCCCAATTACCATGAGGTTAGCGTGTGAGCCCTTACCAAGCAAATAGGAGGCGGAAAGGGCTCACACGGTAAATGGCCAGGTGCTAATTGTGGACTTGGTGCATAGCCATTATTGCCAAAAATAGAAATTTGACTTTTTGGCAGATGTGCTAAAAGGTGGCCTGAGTGCGTGGGAAAAATCACCCGCTAAAATTAGGGCAGGCCACATTTTAGCCTGCCCTTGTTATTATTCATTATCTTTATTATTTTAACTATAATTAACAAGGATACCCTTGTATTGGAAATATAGGTAAGAAAAATAATACAAAAACATAACCAAGAAAGGGATCTGGGTGTCGTCGTCGATGATACGCTGAAACCTTCTGCTCAGTGTGCTGCTGCGGCTAGGAAAGCGAATAGAATGTTGGGTGTCATTAGGAAGGGTATGGAGTCCAGGTGTGCGGATGTTATAATGCCGTTGTATCGCTCCATGGTGCGACCGCACCTGGAGTATTGTGTTCAGTACTGGTCTCCGTATCTCAAAAAAGATATAGTAGAATTGGAAAAGGTACAGCGAAGGGCGACGAAAATGATAGTGGGGATGGGACGACTTTCCTATGAAGAGAGGCTGAGAAGGCTAGGGCTTTTTAGCTTGGAGAAGAGACGGCTGAGGGGAGATATGATAGAAGTGTATAAAATAATGAGTGGAATGGATCGGGTGGATGTGAAGCGACTGTTCACGCTATCCAAAAATACTAGGACTAGAGGGCATGAGTTGAAGCTACAGTGTGGTAAATTTAAAACGAATCGGAGAAAATTTTTCTTCACCCAACGTGTAATTAGACTCTGGAATTCGTTGCCGGAGAACGTGGTGCGGGCGGTTAGCTTGACGGAGTTTAAAAAGGGGTTAGATAGATTCCTAAAGGACAAGTCCATAGACCGCTATTAAATGGACTTGGAAAAATTCCGCATTTTTAGGTATAACTTGTCTGGAATGTTTTTACGTTTGGGGAGCGTGCCAGGTGCCCTTGACCTGGATTGGCCACTGTCGGTGACAGGATGCTGGGCTAGATGGACCTTTGGTCTTTCCCAGTATGGCACTACTTATGTACTTATGTACTTATATATCTTCAAGATTATATACAATGAAGTAGACTATTTGAAGAAACAGATAAAGAAGATAAATTCAAAATATACAGGAAAAATAATTTTAGCCTTTCTTAGACCCCATATCTTTAGAAGGGGGAAAAGAATTTAGAGAAGTTATCAGGAATAACTATTAAAAAAAAAAAAAAAAAGCAATCAAGGCTGTCTAAACTCCAAGTCTATTTATACATTATCTCAGTTGTTTCAATTCTAGGAACGATTTCAGATGTTCCGGCAAAAAATAAGTATATTTTGTTTGACCCAGCTTAACTACACACTTGCACGGATACGCTAAAAAGAAAGAACCCCCAATATCAATTGTCTTTTGTTTCAGAGCCAGAAAAGCTTTCCTTCTTTGTTGGGTTTGTTTAGTTACGTCTGGATAAATCCAGACTTTAGAGCCACAAAATTGGGCTTTAGCATTTCTGAAATATAGTCTTAAGATGGTGTTATAGCCTTGCTCAAAAACCAGTGATACAATTAATGTAGCTCTGTCGATTATTGTGTCAGTAGATTGTTCCAATATATCAGATATATTCTGTAAATCAGGGATAACTTTTTCTTCTACACCTCTTGCTTCTCCTCTAGGTCTAGGAATATAGTATAACTTATTAACCGGGGGGATGGCCTCAAGAGGAATTCTTAATATTTCATTCAAATATCTCCGAAGTGTATCCATCGGAGTTACCCCAGTTAAAATAGGAAAACTTAAGAAACGGAGATTGAGGCGTCTATTATAATTTTCAATCTGCTCCACTCTCCTCCTTATGTCTGTATTATCTTTAACAACTACATTTTTGAAGTCTTTAATTAAGTCCATTTCTTTTTGGAGTGTTGCTACTTGATTTGAGAAATCTGCTTTAACAGAGTCTACAGTTAATTTTAAGCCTTCCAATTTAGCGTCAAGGTTTTCTACATCACCTGAAGTCTTCTGAATTGTTGAGTTAATCTGGATTAACACCCCCCAAACCGTTTCTAGAGTCACCTCCGGTTTCTTCGCTGAAGGGGCTCCAGCTCCTTCAGCATTCCGCGCCGCCTGTTGCGTGCCTGGGTCCTCTCTGGTCGCCCCTACCGACACACTTCCGGGGTCAGTGGGGTTTCCCTCCAGGGCCGCCCTCGACGCTGGACACGGAGGTACCGTCGAGAAAGATGGTGGAGACAGGGAGGTTTCTTCTCCCAGCGGGGACACCGCTTCTCCCGAAATCCCCGCTATGGGGTCCTCTCCCTGCAAATTCCTGGAGACACCGGGGTAGTATCGTTCCAATGTCGGCTGGAACGGTGAAGACGCTGAGGTAGGCAGAGGAACCGACCTCAGCGTTCCCTTTCTTTTGGAGTGTGGCATTTTGGGGAAATAATTATTGTAGCCCAGACCGAACAGAGCGTCTACTAACCAAACCGGTCAGGCAGCCATCTTGGATCCCCATGTTTCTCTAGCCTGCCTTTATTAAAGGGCCCTTTAGCCAGGTAGACTTTGGAAAAACATCATTTACCCCTTGAAAGAAGCTATGAGAAATTGTATCTACTTTTTGGATTCTTGAAGTATTTGAGATCCAGACTGGCCGTTGTTAGAGACAGGATGTTGGGCTTGATGGCTCTTGTTCTCACCCAGCATAGCTTTTCTTATGCTCTTATGAACCATAAATAATTAGAAAATTTCAGTGCAAATAATTCACTTAAGTACATAAGTAATGCCACACTGGGAAAAGACCAAGGGTCCATCAAGCCCAGCATCCTGTCCACAACAGAGGCCAATCCAGGCCAAGGGCACCTGGCAAGCTTCCCAAACGTACAAACATTCTATACATGTTATTCCTGGAATTGTGGATTTTTCCCAAGTCCATTTAGTAGTGGTTTATGGATTTATCCTTTAGGAAACCGTCTAACCCCTTTTTAAACTCTGCCAAGCTAACCGCCTTCACCACGTTCTCTGGCAACAAATTCCAGAGTTTAATTATGCGTTGGGTGAAGAACATTTTTCACCGATTTGTTTTAAATTTACTACATTGTAGTTTCATCGCATGCCCCCTAGTCCTAATATTTTTGGAAAGCGTGAACAGTCGCTTCACATCCACCTGTTCCACTTCACTCATTATTTTATATACTTCTATCTGTCTCCCCTCAGCCGTCTCTTCTCCAAGCTGAAAAGCCCTAGCCTCCTTAGTCTTTCTTCATAGGAAAGTCGTCCCATCCCTGCTATCATTTTAGTTGCCTTTGCTGCACCTTTTCCAGTTCTACTATATCTTTCTTGAGATGCGGCAACCAGAATTGAACACAATACTCAAGGTGCAGTCGCACCATGGAGCGCTATAACGGCATTATAACATCCTCACACCTGCTTTCCATACCTTTCCTAATAATACCCAACATTCTATTCCCTTTCCGAGCTGCAGCAGCACACTGAGCAGAAGGTTTCAGAGTATTATCGACGACACCCAGATCCCTTTCTTGGTCCGTAACTCCTAACATGGAACCTTGCATGACGTAGCTATAATCCAGGTTTTTTTTCCCACATGCATCACCTTGCACTTGCTCACATTAAACGTCATCTGCCATTTAGCTGCCCAGTCTCCCAGTCTTGTAAGGTCCTTCTGTAATTTTTCACAATCCTGTCGCGAGTTAACAACATTGAATAACTATGTGTCATCAGCAAATTTAATTACCTCGCTAGTTACTCCCATCTCTAAATCATTTATAAATATATTAAAAAGCAGCGGTCCTAGCACTGACCCCTGAGGAACCCCCACTAACTACCCGTCTCCATTGTGAATACTGCCCATTTAACCCCACTCTCTGTTTCCTATCCTTCAACCAGTTTTTAATCCGCAATAGGACATTTCCTCCTATCCCATGACCCTCCAATTTCCTCTGTAGCCTTTCATGAGGTACCTTGTCAAACGCCTTTTGAAAATCCAGATACTCAATATCAACCGGCTCCCCTTTGTTCACATGTTTGTTTACTCCTTCAAAAAATTGAAGTAAATTGGTCAGGCAAGATTTCCCCACACAAAAGCCGTGTTGACTTGGTCTCAGTAATCCATGTCCTTGGATGTGCTCTGTAATTTTGTTTTTGATAATAGCTTCTACCATTTTCCCCGGCACCGACGTCAGACTCACCGGTCTATAATTTCCCGGATCTCCCCTGGAACCTTTTTAAAAAATCGGCGTTACATTGGCCACCCTCCAATCTTCACAGATGAGTTATAAATGTATTCAGTTTTAATAGTGCCTATTTAAATATACAAAATTATTACTAATTAAAAAAAACACAAGGATTAACACAGATCAATTTTATATCAATATTTCAAATTTCCACAAATAATAAAGCTTATGGCAATATTTCAAACCAACTCATTTTGCAGTTGTTGGCATTAGAACTAGCCAGTATTGAAAGGAAAGGCAGCATTTTGTCCTTTGTTCATACTACGTTTCTGGCTTATTAATGTGTGAACATTAGCTTATTGTTTTACAAATGATTACATTTCAGAAGTTCAATGCTTTCTTTTGCATCTGCAGACTTTAACAATATCAACCTTCATTATCATTGTGTGGAACTGGTACTTGCCTGCATTTTCTACTTTAAAAATTCATGTACTGCTATTTTCTGAGCTCTGCATAAGCTGCTTATGAGAACATTATGCTATCGAGCAGACACATGCAGAAACCTTCCTATATTGTTCTTTTCTATGAAAATAAATCTGGTTCTGCTTCAAAAGAACAACTCTTCACCTGTAAATGGGCTTGTTCCTCAATTCACTGCCTTTTATTTGCATCTGCAAATTTTGAAGTGCCTTCAATATGAAAGAAAAAATAAATTTTGGTGCTTTAATCTCACTAAAGTCTTTGCTCATAATTCTGTCAGGAAAAATGGCAAGTTCTATTCACAGTGGAAATTCTATAACACATGCATATAACTAACTGCCCATTTCTATAGGTCAGGTCAACTAAGCATGATGAAAAAAAGAAATAATTAAGATTCAAATATTTTAAATAAATGTGTGAAAGGTTAACACAGAAACAGAGAAAAATGAAGGCAGATAAAAAAAAAAAAACATATGACCTAACCAATCTTCCCATCCATGCCATCTACTATCCCTTCCTCTCCTTGAGAGATCCTATGCACTTATCCAAAGCTTTCTCAAATTCAGATACAGTCTTTGTCTTTACCACCTCCGCCTGAAGGATATTCCACAAATCCACCACCCTTTCCATGAAAAAAGTATTTCCCTAGGTTACTTCTGATTCTAACCTTTTTCACCTTCATCCTATTTCCCCTCATTCCAGAGCTTCTTTTCAACGGAAAGAAACTTGTCTCCTGTATTTTTATGCCAAGCGTGTACTTAAACGTCTCTGTCATATCTCCCTTTTACACCTTTTTTCAAAGTATATGTATTGAGATCTTAAAGTCTGTCGCCATACGTTTCCTGGATGATATTGAACTGATACTAAACAAGCTTTGGAGGATTTTGTGAGCTGGTTGAACACCTTGGATAGAAATATCCAATGTACCAAGATTTCCAGATTTATATCTATTGATTTTTTTGATTTACGGATTAACAAGAAAAAGGGTCAGCTATCCACTACATTCTATAGGAAACCTGTTGAACGTAATACATTCTTACAGTTTGGTAATTTCCATGTCTATAATCTAACATATGACCTCCCAGTGAGTCAGTTCCTCCAGTTACGGAGAGTCTGCTCTACCTTGGATGATTTCAAATTTTAGTCAGGGCTGTTGGAAAACAGATTTTTGGAAAGCAATATCCTAAATCTACGGTTAGAAAAGCTTATTTGAGGGCTCGCTTTGCACAGCATTCATTGTTACTGCAGAAATTTATTTATTTATTTGTTACATTTGTATCCCTCCTTTTCCCACTTATTAGTAGACTCAAAGTGGCTTACATAGTTCTGGAGAGGTGGTTACAGACTCCGGTGTGAACAAATAAAGTATAGGGGTACTATTACAGTGACAAATACAGTAAAGAAGTATCGGTAAATAGGTTGGTGTGATTATTCGTAGATGTCAGGCGTTTTGGTAGAGAATTCCAGAGCTGCATGCATATGTAAGAGAAACTTGATGCTATGTTGATTTATACTTCAGGCTTTTACAGCTTGGGAAGTGAAGAGTTAAGTACATTCTGGCTGATTCAATTGTGGTTTTTTTTGTTACATTTGTACCCTGCGCTTTCCCACTCATGGCAGGCTCAATGTGGCTTACATGGGGCAATGGAGGGTTAAGTGACTTGCCCAGAGTCACAAGGAGCTGCCTGTGCCTGAAGTGGGAATCAAACTCAGTTCCTCAGTTCCCCAGGACCAAAGTCCACCACCCTAACCACTAGGCCACTCCTTTTTAATTGGTAAGTCAATTAGTTCCGACATATAGCTCAGAGCTAGACCATGTATTATTCTGTGAACAAAGGTACAAATCTTGAAAGCGATATGTTCCTTGATTGGTAGCCAGTGTAGTTTTTCCCGGAGGGGTTTTGCACTTTCAAATTTAGATTTTCCATAGATAAGCATGGCTACCGTATTCTGAGCAGTCTATAGTTTCCTTAGGATTTGTTCCCTGCAAACTGAATATACTCCATTGCAGTAATCAACATGTGTTAATACCATTGTTTGAATCATGTAGTGAAAAGTTTCCCTCAGGAAGAATTGTTTTACCCATTTGAGTTTCCACATTGTGTGGAACATTTTCTTTGTAATGGCGGTGGCTTGGTTCTTTAGTGTTAGGTTGCTGTCAATAATAATGCCGAGGATTTTCAGGCTGAGATTGAAAGAGTGTGTTCCGGGATATGTATGGCTATGGGGTAGTTTGTAAAATGTTGAGATGAAAGAATAAGGCAGTGTGTGTTTTTTTCCTTTATTGAGTTTTAGTTTGAATGTCATAGCCCAGGTATCCATTAGGCTTAGGCTGTTTTTTATTATATTGGTGATTTCTGAAAGTTTCGATCTGAAAGGTATGTATATTGTGACATCATCCGCATAAAGAAAAGGGTTAAGGCCTTGACTGAAAAGAGACTTGGCTAAGGGGGAATATAACGAGGACAAGGAAAGTATGTTTACCTGCGTTCTTCCTTATACAAGAATCAGTCAGCAGATAGTACAGATCCTTAAAACTCACTGGCATTTTATGCAGCTGTATCCATGTTTTTGGAAGTTTGCTTATAGACAGGGTAAAACAGTAGGTGAGATTTTTGGGGGAAAATAGGTACTATGAGCCTGGGGATTTTAAAGGTACATTTACTCGTACAGGACTTATTTTTTTTTTTTATTTGTAGCATTTGTATCCCACATTTTCCCACCAATTTGCAGGCTCAATGTGGCTAACATTTGCCGGAATGGCGGTTGCCTTGCAGACCATCGCCATTTCCGGATAACAGAGTTACAAATAGTATTGCGTTAAGGTGCATACATACTTGGTACTAAACATGTAACATAACATAGTTAGAATGGATCAAGTTGTATATGTACATCATGTGCATAACATAAGAACAGATTTATTTATTTATTGCATTTGTATCCCACATTTTCCCACCTCTTTGCAGGCTCAATGTGGCTTACAATATATCACGAATAGTGGAAATATATAAGAAAATAGACATTTAGTAGTACAGAAGGATCTTGGGTAACATGATAATGGTAAAACATGATAGTAGTGTAACACGCAAAAATTGTAAGATCATGTTGTATATATACATCATGTGCATACATACATGGTAAAGAATAATACATGATGGTATTGCGTGAAGGCTCCTAAGTAGTGAATTGGATTGTAACGTATATTGGGTCTTCGACTATATAGAGTCCCTATTCACCATATGGTTTAAAGTGGTATTGCTTTTAATCATTAATTTCAGAGAGTTTAGTCAGTCATGTGATAAAAGGTTGGTTTTGTATATATCGTGTAGGTGTTGTTTTTTTTTTTTAGTATTTACGATGAATGCTTATGGTATGCCTTCTTGAAAAGATCTGTTTTCAGTAGTCTTCGGAGGATGGTTAGGTCCTGCGTTGTTTTTATGGCCTTCGGTAGTGCATTCCACAGCTGCGTGCAGATGTATGAGAAACTGGTCGCATATGTGGATTTATATTTTAGCTCTTTGCAATTAGGATAATGGAGATTAAGGAATGTGCGTGATGATCTTTTTGCATTCCTCACAGGTAAGTCTATAAGGTCTGACATGTATGTCGGAGCTTCTCCATGAACGATTTTGTGGACCAGGGTGCAAACTTTGAATGCAATGCGCTCTTTTAATGGGAGCCAGTGTAGTTTTTCTCTTAGAGGTTTGGCACTTTCGTATTTCGCTTTCCCAAATATGAGTCTGGCTGCTGTGTTTTGAGCGGTTTGTAGCTTCTTGATGATTTGTTCTTTGCATCCGGCATAAATGGCATTGCAATAGTCTAGGTGACTGAGTGCCATTGATTGCACTAGGCTGCAGAATACTTCCCTTGGGAAAAAAAGGTTCGATTCTCTTAAGTTTCCACATTGAGTGAAACATTTTCTTTACTGTATTTTTCGCATGATCTTCGAATGTGAGATTTCGGTCAATTGTGACTCCCACGATTTTCAGGCTATCTGAAACTGGTAGGGTGTAATCTGGGGTGATTATGGTATTGGGTTTGTTTGTGTTGTATTGTGAGGACAGGTTGAGACATTGTGTTTTTTTCTGTGTTTCTCTTAAAAAAAAACTACAACCCACTCATGGTATTTCCAGGGCTGGGTGGCTGGCTGGGTTCACATCAAGCTCTGCAACTTAGATTAAGTAATACACTTTCTGCTTATTTACAACCCAAACTTTTACTGACTTCTGCCCAATCTGTGTTGAGGCACCAGTTCTCAATTTTACTTTGAACTTCTTTCCTTCACATTACAAATAACTCTCCTTATGCCCTGTGATCGGAGCTGGACCTATATTTACATCTAACCCTCCTTCTGGACAACAAAGAAAAAGCCTGAAGATCCTTTTATGACTGGTTAATGTGGAGTGTTGGCGTCTGACGCCAGTTAATATTAAGAGGCGCCATCTTTTGAATCCCTTTGTTGAGGAGAGGAACCGGATTGCAGCAGCAGTGGAGTGAGGCAGCTGATTATACTGTTATACGATGAGCTCCATGTTTTTCAAGATGTTAACTTGAAGTTTTTTGTTTTGACAGCTATTAACCACGGACCCTGATGAAGCTTTCGAAACTTTGGCCACAGTCAGCCGTGGACAGTAGGAAGATGATCAGCATTCTAATAAGATATGTTTTTGTTTTCTATCTTGCAGTTCAGATGTTTTGATATGACTTGGAGGTTTTTTGCTAATGATGACAGCGAGTGCTCCGATAAATTAAAGGCAGAGTGCCTATAAGAATGGAGTCTGTTGAGGCTTTTTCCTCCATTTTTTGATAATTGAGTTTGGTACGGTTCATGCAGCTAAAAACGATATTGCAGGTATATAGTCGAAAAGAGGATATTTTGTTTTTGCTATTATATATGTATATCCTCTTACTTTCTGATTGTGTGTTTTAGAAGTCACTTTGCACTTGCTCACATTAAACGTCATCTGCCATTTTGATTTCTAGTCTAGTAAGGGGTCCTCTTGCAATTTTTCACAATCTTCTTGCGATTTAACAACTTTGAATAACTTTGTGTCATCAGCAAATTTAATTATCTCACTAGTTATTCATATCTCTAGATCATTTATAAATAGGTTAAAAAGCAGCGGTCCCAGCACAGATCCCTGGGGAACCCACTAACTACTGTTCTCCATTGACCCTACTCTGTTTTCTATCTTTTAACCAGCTTTGAATCCACAATAGGACATTACCTCCTATCCCATCATTCTCTAATTTCCTCAGGAGTCTTTCATAAGGTAATTTGTCAAATGCATTTTGAAAATCCAGATACACAGTACTGACTGGCTCCCCTTTATTTACATGTTTATTTATGTTTATTTACCCCATTAAAGAAATGTAGTAGGTGGGTGAGGCAAGATTTCCCTTGACTAAATCCATGTTGGCTTTGTCTCATTAATCCATGCTTATGTATATGCTCTGTAATTTTATTCTTTATAATAGTCTCTACCATTTTGCCTGGCACCCATGTCAGGGCTCACAGGTCTATAATTTCCCGGATTTTTTTTTGTTACATTTGTACCCTACGCTTTCCCACTCATGGCAGGCTCAATGCAGCTTACATCATGGGGCAATAGAGGGTTAAGTGACTTGCCCAGAGTCACAAGGAGCTGCCTGTGCCTGAAGTGGGAATCGAACTCAGTTCCTCAGGACCAAAGTCCACCACCCTAACCACTAGGCCACTCCTCCACACTTCTGGAATCCTTTTTAAAACTGCTGTTACATTGGCCACCCTCCAATCTTCCGATGCCATGTTTGATTTTAAAGAGGTTAAGTTATGTTATCAAGGGTCTTTTTAACCCGCAAAATCTTCCAAACGGAATTCAAGACAAGGTAACAAAATAAGTAAGACTGAAACATAAATCAGGGATGTAACAAAATATTAAAATTAATTAAAATAGGAAAAATAAGTAAACTATATACATCAATTATCCATTTTCAGAGAATAGATATGTTTTCAATGTCTTTTGGAAAGGAAAATGATTCATTAATGAATGTATCTGAATAGGTAACATTCCAAAGAATAGAAGAAAACCAAAATGAATCAGATAATAATGCTTTGAAACGAATAAATTTAACAGATGGAAATACCAAAAGCAGAAAGTTAAATGATCGAGACAAAGCAGAATTTTTCTAGATCTTGAAACTATCCAAAATGTCCGCAGAGCAGGTACCATATAGAAACTTGAATACAAGATATAAAACTTTAAAATGAATCCTAGGTTGAACTGGCAGCCACTATAGTCTAGCCAGCAAAAGAGATGCACTCTCATACCTAGAACAATGAAAAATCAGTCTAGATGCTGAATTCTGAATCTAGGCATCATTGTTGATGATACGTTGAAACCCTCTGCTCAGTGTGTGGCGGCAACTAAGAAAGCAAATTGAATGTTGGTATTATTAGAAAAGGAGTGGAAAACAAAAATGAGGACATTCTAATGCCTTTGTATCACTCCATGGTGCGACCGCACCTCGAATATTGTGTGCAATTCTGGTCACCGCATCTCACAAAAGACATAGAGGAATTAGAACAGGTACAGAGAAGGGCAACGGAAATGATAACATGGATGGGACGACTTCCCTATGAGGTAAGGCTAAAGCAATTAGGGCCCTTCAGCTTGGAGAAAAGATGGTTGAGGGGAGATATGATAGAGGTCTATAAAATAATGAGTGGAGTGGAATGGGTAGACGTGAATCACTTATTTACTCTTTCCAAAAATACTAGGACTAGGGGGCACACAATGAATCTATAAAGTAGTACATTTAAAAAGAATCGGAGCTAAGCTTAAAACATCCCCTTAGTTTCTAATTGTGTTAGAACCGTAACGATGGCTCTAAATGCTGGGAAAATTGAGGTAATCACTCTATCCAGATTCCCCACGGAGGATGTACCATCTTGTTTGAGAACTGAGAATGATCATTTCCTATTTCTGTATTCTCAGAAATCTAATTAAACTCTGGAATTTGTTGCCAAAGAATGTGGTAAAGACGGTTAGCTTAGCGGGGTTTTAAAAAGGTTTGGACGACTTTAGCCCATTATTAAAATGGACTTGGGGAAAATCCACTGCTTATTTCTAGGAAAAGTAGCAAAAAATATATTGTACTTTTTGGGGATCCGGCCTCCCTCTTAGCCATCTCTCTCCTCTTCAATCAGTCCAAAACTCTGCTGCGTGACTCATTTTCCGCCAAAGTCGCTATGCTCACATTAGCCCTCTCCTTAAGTCACTTCACTGGCTCCCTAACCGTTTCCGCATTCAATTCAAACTTTTCTTATTGACCTATAAGTGCATTCACTCTGCCGCTCCCCAGTACCTCTCCACTCTTGTCTCTCCGTACAACCCCCCTCGGGTACTCCGTTATGTTGATAAATCTCTCTTATCTGTCCCCTTCTCCTCCATTGCTAATTCTAGACTCCATTCCTTTTATCTTGCTGCACCTCACGCCTGGAATAAACTTCCCGAGCCTGTACGTCTAGCCCCCTCTTTGGCTGTTTTCAAGTCCAAACTTTAAAGCCCACCTCTTTACCACTGCTTTTGACTCCTAACCACTGCTCACTTGCCCTGTCCTTTTTTTATCCTCACCGCTTTATTCCCTTACCCTTAATTGTTCTGTCTGTCTTGCCTGTCTTATCTAGATTGTAAGCTCTTTGAGCAGGGACTGTCTTTTTGTGTATGGTGTACAGCGCTGCGTATGCCTTGTAGTGCTATAGAAATGATAAGTAGCAGTAGTAGTATTAGTATTTGTGACATGGATTAGCCACTGTTGGAAATAGGATGCTGGGCATGATGGACCCCTTAGTCTGTCCCAGTATGACAATACTTATGTACTTAATCAGCACAAAAATTTTCCAGGTACTCTACTGTTCAGTGTTTTTTCTGATATCCACTTTCTGGAATTAACTTTTAAACTGATCATATCTGCTTTATTAAAGATGGTTTTCTATGTTTAAATGTTTTTATTGGTGAAAAGTGTCTCAAATAGAAAAGAACAATACAAACACAACTTCAATACAATTCACCAACTGGTTTTCTATACAGTCGCTTATGAAAGAAATTCTAGGTTTCAATTATGTAGCACATTATACTTCATTTCACTCTAACGTCTAGCAGCATCAAGGTTTGCAGAGCTTTAGGGTGCTTTTACCTACTGGTTTGGCATCCAATATTTCGTGGAAGCTGTTCGCTGAGGCCTTAGTTTGTACACAGTCAGGACACAGTTGGGCTTATTTTTCGAAAGAGAAGGGCGCCCATCTTCCGACACAAATCGGGAGATGGGCGTCCTTCTCTCAGGGTCGCCCAAATCGGCATAATCGAAAGCCAATTTTGGGCATCCTCAACTGCTTTCCGTCGCGGGACGACCAAAGTTCACAGGGGCGTGTTGAAAGCGTAGCGAAGGCGGGACTGGGGTGTTATTAAGAGATGGGCATCCTCGGCCGATAATGGAAAAAAGAAGGGCGTCCCTGATGAGCACTTGGCCAACTTTACGTGGTCCATTTTTTCTGGCGACCAAGCATCAAAAAGGTGCCAAAACTGACCAGATGACCACAGGAGGGAATCGGGGACCACCTCCCCTTACTCCCCCAGTGGTCACCAACCCCCTCCCACCCTAAAAAAAAAAAAACTTAATTTTTTTTTTTTTTTGCCAGCCTCTATGCCAGCCTCAAATGTCATATCCAGCTCCTTGACAGCAGTATGCAGGTCCCTGGAGCAGTTTTAGTGGGTGCAGTGCACTTCAGGCAGGTGGACCCAGGCCCATCCCCCCCCTACCTGTTACACTTGTGGTGGTAAATGTGAGCCCTCCAAAACCCACACGAAACCCATTGTACCCACGTGTAGGTGCCCCCCTTCACCTCTTAGGGCTATGGTAGTGGTGTACAGTTGCGGGGAGTGGGGGGTTTTTTTTTGGGGGGGGGGGTTGAGGGGCTCAGTACCCAAGGTAAGGGAGCTATGCACCTGGGAGCAAGTTGTGAAGTCCACTGCAGTGCCCCGTAGGGTGCACGGTTGGTGTCCTGGCATGTTAGGGGGACCAGTGCACTACGAATTCTGGCTCCTCCCACGACCAAAGGGCTTGGATTTGGTGGTTTTTGAGATGGGCGTCCTCAGTTTCCATTATGGTGGAAAACTGGGGACAACCATCTCTAAGGTCGACCTAAATATTGAGATTTGGGCACCCCCCGACCGTATTATCGAAACGAAAGATGGACGTCCATCTTGTTTTGATAATACGGGTTTCCCTGCCCCTTCGCGGGGCCGTCCTGCGAGGACGCCCTCATGAAACTTGGGCGCCCCGTTCGATTATGCCTCTCAGTGTGTTTCTACTAATGATACGTTTGACTACAGACAGATCTTTCAACTAACATCTTCTTAAGACTCTTAATGAAGATCTATTTGGCCGAAACACGGCCTGTGTCAGTCTTGGATGCTACTAAACGTTTTATATTTTTACATCATCTGGATATTGCTTTGTGTCACCTTCGCTGTGTTTGTGTTTTCCTTGCTAACTGCAGGGGTTTGGTCTTCTGTTTTCAAGTTGATGCACATTATACTTATACAAACAATAATGAAATTTCTTATAAAACTGAATAAAATATCCACTACTGTAAACTTACACAAATTCAGTGTACAATGTTATTATTGTATACCAACCATAAAGGAATGCACTTCAGATAAACTGCTGCAATCCAAAATATGTTCTAAAAAGCAGGACTTGGCAGAAAAGCTATATTATCTACTATTTTCTACATTTTGTACAACCTAATTCCTCAACTAGTAGATTTGGCTATATGTATTCTAGTGAGGCAGATGAAAACAAATATTGCGTTTAATATTTTTTAAAAAGCAAAATAGCTGAGATTACATACACTTTTGGTGTCACCAGATAAGCAGATTCTGTACCCTTAAAAGTACTAAAAAAATATACAGCCTTTTATTTTTTATTCATGTATAATGGTCCTTCAAATCACTGGGCATTTTTCAATTTTAAGAGACGGAACAGCTTGACACTAATAATACATTTGCAAAGGACACATCATCATTTAACACAACATTAAGTGCTCAGGAACAACTTTTTTTTATAGGAGACACAACGTGCCCTGAGCTAAGGGTTTGACATATCATTACATTTAATGCTAGAAAGATAATCCATCCAATCATTCATGAGAGGTAAATTACATTTTCAAACCACTGTAGTTCAGTTCCAGCTAAGCATCATGAAAGATGCATTAAAGTGAGCAAGTTTATATATATATAATATTCTATCAAGTTCGGATATAAGGTTTTTGTAAAGAAACTTTTGTAATGCTTGTAAACAAATATTTAAAGGTTTCTAATATTTACTTGCTGTAAGGCTACTGATTAATTTAACTGTAGTTGAAAATGAAAAATAATGTTTGCTAAAATTCATTGATTGTAGATTTATTTTAATGATATGAAGGCAATTAACTGAAAGGAAAGCCATGATTCAGAAGATACACCTTGAAATGTATTTGCATCAATAAAATACAGTTTATCTGTCACGCCCTTCCACTTAAAGAAGACTCCAATTAATCAACTACCCCCTCCCTGTTTGCAAAGCTGTACTCGCAGATGCTGCTGCATGGCAATGCCGACACAGCCCATTCAAAGTGAATGGGTTGTGTCAGCATTACCTCACCAGAAGCCGCTAGCGCGATTTTGTAAACTGGGGGGGGGGGGGGGGTGTAAATTTGTTAATAAGTACTTTAAAATGAAATTTGAAAAGTATATTTAAAGAGAATTATCTAACAAACAGGGATGAACAAGAACATAGGATTAATAGTGGTAACGAGAGAAATTTTCAAAATCATTATCCACAGATAAAGCAGAAAATATATTTTATAAAATTGCTCTACTTACAGGTAAAATTATGTGTATTTTATGTTGTTTGATGAGGCATTACTGATGGAGGGGTTGGAGCAGAGTGTATACAGAAGTGCGTGAAAATTAACAGTAGGGAACATTGGCCTGTTAAAAGTAAATAAAATAAAAACACACGTTTTACTTTCTTTTTCCATCATGATTCCATTTTGCAGAAAAGAGTTTTTAAAATGCAAACAAGAGTGGAGCTCTTCTACAGCCCAGACCAGCCAGGTAAAAAAAAAAAAACCCTTCAAAAAATATTTTTTTTACTGTTATATTTAAAAACAACAAAATGTTTGGCTCTGAATCTAGATAGGACTGTTAAGAGTTGTTTTTGCCGTTGGAATACAAATTTTTGTATGCCACCCCTCCCCCCCCCCCCCCAAAAAAAAGCTGTCAAATTAAAACCAATAAAATGCTTTAGCTGTGTTTAAATTTAGATATAGGACAGTCCCCCCCCCCCCCCCCCCCCCCCCCCCCCCCTTGGTCATGGTATAAAAAGTTGTGATTCAATAAAACTAAAATGAAATTTTGTTCTTTATGTTTTGTGTTCCAGTACTATTCTTACTCCTGGGGGAATCCTGTGCAATGCAAAATTTGCACATAGGGAGACGTGCCAAGAGGAGGTTTGGAGAAAGTTGGATGAGGTGGGTGCTAAGGGAAGGAGATGGAGGGCTGGGTGAGGTTTGATAAGTTGTACAGTACTAAACATGTGCACACATCCCATTCATATTTTAAATAATACAACAGTACATCATAAAAACTTGGTCCTTTAGAGCAGCCACTGGGTCAGGTTTTTAGGATATCCTTAATGAATATGCATGAGAGTTCTCCATGACTACTACCTCCATTGTATGCAAATCTCTCATGCATATTCATTAGGGAGACTCTGAAAATGTGATCCACTGGCAGCTCTTGAGGTTATTTCATTCATTAGCAGTGCACGTAGTGTAGGTACGCACCTTCATGTGCATCCTGAGAGCGCACTTCACCACGGCGCTTTTCTCTTCAATCTGAACATTTCTCAGGTCTCAATGTTTGGCTATGTTACTTCTCTTTATGATATGCTCCACTTTCACTATCCCAGTTCACTGGGGCCATCGACTGCTCCCATATTATCCAGCTCCTGGCAAACCTCAGGTAATCACCTCTCCTCCCACTTATAATGCTCCCTACTCTAAATCAGGGGGGTATCTGCGTGGGGCCACAGGGGCCTGGGCCACCGCAGATTTCGCCCTGGACCCCTCTACCGCCGCCAACCCTCCCCCGCCATTGCCGTGGGTACCTTTGCTGGCGAGGGACCCCAACCTCGGCCAGCCGAGGTCCGCTTCCTCCTGCCGCTTTTAAGTTCTTCTTCGTCCTAGGCTCCGTCACTCCGTGCTGTTCAAAGAAGCTGGCGCTGCTACCTCAATCCACTCTCGGAGTCTGACGTCGCTCTGTGAGTCTGACGTCCTGCACGTACAACGTGCAGCGACGTCAGACTCCGAAAGTGGATTGAGGTAGCAGCGCCAGCTTCTTTGAATCTATAATTTAATCTCTGACCTCATCACTGCTCATAACCTACAGGTTTTCTGTCTCACAGAAACCTGGCTATCTGATTCTGACGCTGCCTACTTGAACCAAGCTACTTCCCCAGATATCGCCATTTCTATCACAACCGCAGTACCCATAGGGGAGGTAGCGTAGCTTTGCTCCACTCTGAGCAACTATCAGTCTCTCACAAACAAGATAACACTAAACTCAGTATTGATCATCTCTCTTTTAATCTTCACACCAGCCCCTCCTAAAGACTTCCTACTTCTTCATCACCCACCTCCGCCGATAGCTACATCTTATACTATTTTGTAGACTCTTATCATTGATCTTCGTCTCTCTACAGCCAATCCCATTATTTTAGGTGACTATCATTCATTTTGATGACATCATTGCTCCTTTCAGTTATGATCTTCATGCCCTTATCTACAATTTACATCTCATTCAACATAGTGTTTTCGTCTCATATTGGACGGCATATTTTGGATCTCATTCTCACTACAGCTTCTGACAGCTTGCATTCTATCTCTCTTCATCCTCTACCATGGACGGACCACGCTATCATAATAACTAGCTGTCAGTTTCCCAAAACTGTCATCAAACCTGCTTCTCATTTCTATACTACACAAGATCTCAAAAATCTAATACCCACATACTTGATTGAAACTCCTGCACTTAATCTAAACTCCTTCTCTAATTTATCACTGGAAGGCTAAATTGACCAAAAAATATAGATTGTGTGCCCTCTAGGAACAGAGAAAGTACCTGCATATAAACTGTACAGCACTGCGTACATCTAGTAGAGCTATAGAAATGATTAGTAGTAGTAATAATTCCCTTAGGAAAGCTTACAACTATCTAGCTCCCCTGAGAATCCACACTTTAACTTTGGCTCGTACACATACTAACCCTTGATATACACAAGAATTCCATCTATATAAACGACAACTACGTCAGACCAAACATTGTTGGCATAAAGCTCCTTCTTTCACCAGGAGAAATTATAAATTCACTTCCACCTCCTATATGAAAAAAATTCTCCGAGCTAAACAGACTTATTTTTCAAACAACATTTCAAACGCCCCTATTTTAGACACTTTATACACAATGCTGAAGAAGCTAACCACTATAAATGGCAGAACACTTTTGAGATAAAATTATCAAACTTAAGAATACTTTCCCCGCATTGCCACCTTCTATTATCAGCAATCTAGATTCCTCAGTTAGTCTCACCTACTACTCAAATCAATTCACCTTCTGCAGTACTATGACAACTTTTCATCTTCCTTTTATGAACATCGACGTACTATAATGTCACTTAACACCACCACATCTCCAGCCGATCCTCTTCCATCAGACTTGATTACACAATTTCTGGACACATTCCTTCCATTTATTCACATTATGGTTCAACTTGGTCTTCAATCCGGAGAAGTCCCAATACCCTAGAAATCTGCAATTGTATATCCCAAAATTAAGAATACTTCACAGTCTTCTTCTGGTCCCAGTAATTTTTGCCCAATCACAAACCTTCCATTTCTAACTAAAGTGGTGGAAACTGTGGTCCATAATCAACTCTCAGATTTTATTGAAAAAACTTCACCTACATCAATCTGGTGTTTGCAAACACCATAGCACTGAAACCACTCTTACAGGAATCAACACATATATCAAAATTCACCTAGATATATTTTGATCTCTTTTTCTTCTCTTTAGATCTGTGACACATTTGATCTAATTAACCATTCACGATTACTTCAGCGTGTACATGCTATCGGTCTCTCAGGAGTTGTTTTAAATTGGTTCCGATCTTATCTTAGTGACCGACAGTATTGTATTCATCATAATAACTCTTATCTCTAACATCTGGTGTTCCTCAGGGCTCCATACTATCTCCTATTTTATTTAATATGTTCCTTTCTCCTCTACTTACTTTAGCACAACCTCTCAGCTTTTCTTTATAGGTATATGATAACATCCAATTAATTTCATTAATAGACGACTTTGGCCCTGCAGTTTTGTCTAACCTCAATGATAATCTACTTAAAATAACAACTTGGCTTCAAGAATGGGAAAATTAGGTTCTTACCTTGGTAATTTTCTTTCCTTTAGTCATAGCAGATGAATCCATTACAAATGGGTTGTGTCCACCTACCAGCAAGGGAGATAGAGAGCACTGAAAACCATAGTGCCTCTTCGCCAGCTAGCTCCATCTGCATCTCAGTATTTGAAGCTTCCAAAGCAGTGTTACACCGCAAAGTAGAACAACATGAACTTTCCTCACAGCAAACGAACGCCCCAGAACAGGAGCAGTAATGCAAAGGAGGGACGAATTCAACCTCCTGTAACAGAACAGAAATCCTGAAGGCTGTTTTCCAACTTCTCCCAATGAGGGAACATATCTACAGGAAAAACTGAACCCAAAACAGCATTAATCAATCAATCAAACAATCAATCAATCAATCAATCAATCAGGGAGGGCTCATGGATTCATCTGCTATGACTAAAGGAAAGAAAATTACCAAGGTAAGAACCTAATTTTCTCTTCCTTGTCATCAAACAGATGAATCCATTACGAATGGGATGTATCAAAGCAATCCCTAGATATGGTGGGAACAGGCCACACCACGCGCCAGCACTTGTGCTCCAAAATGTGCATCCCTCCTGGCAGCCACATCCAGCCTGTAATGTCAGGCAAATGAGAGCTTAGAAGCCCATGTCGCTGCACAGCATATCTCTTGAAGAGAGAGTGCTCCAGTTTCAGCCCAAGAAGAGGAAATTGCTCTTGTGGAATATGCCTTAAAGGCTTCAGGCGGAGGCCGGCCAGACAGCAGATATGCTGAAAAAATAGCTTCTTTGAGCCAGCGGGCTATAGTGGCTTTAGACGTTGGAGACCCTCTGTGAGGACCTGACAACAAAACAAAAAGGTGGTCAGAGGTCCTGAAAACATTTGACATGCACAGATATTGCAACAGAGCCCTTCGCACATCTAGAAGGTGCAATTGCCCAAAAGATTCCGGAAACTCCTCTTTAGAAAAGGAGGTCAGGAAAATAGGCTGGTTTAGGTGAAATGCTGAAACCACCTTAGGCAGAAAGGAAGGCACCGTACGTATCATAACTCCAGACTCTGAGAATTGTAGAAATGGGTCTCGACAGGACAGCGCCTGGAGCTCAGACACCCGTCTCGCCGATGTAATGGCCACCAAAAAGAACGTCTTTAGGGTCACATCCTTCTCCAAAGCCGAAGTACCCCCCTAAGAAACCGTGCCACATCCGGATAAGCAGCCAGGGAGAGGCCAGCCACCTTCCCCTGAAAATATGCCAAGGCTGCCACTTGAACACGCAGGGAATTATAGACCAAGCCTTTTTGTAAACCATCCTGCAAAAAGTCAAGTATCGGCGAGACAGAAGCCCGCATGGGTGTAATCGCTTTAGCAGCACACCAAGCCTCAAACTGGCGCCAAATCCGAGCATAGGCAACGGAAGTGGAACGCTTGCAGGCCTGAAGGAGAGTGGAGGTGACCTTGTTGGAATAGCCCTTGTCTCTCAATTGCGCCCTCTCAATAGCCATGCCGTAAGACCAAAGCAGCAGGCATCCTCCATGGTTACCGGCCCCTGTGACAACAGGTTCGGTACCAGAGGCAAAGGAAGGGGAGCCTGTACCAGCATCCGCCGGAGGTCCGCACACCATGGCCGCCTGGGCCAATCCGGGGCAATGAGAACCACCTCTCCTTGATGAAGCCGAATCCGCAGGAGTACTCGCCCTATCAAGGGCCAAGGAGGGAACACATACAGGAGGCCCTGAGGCCAGGGTTGAGCCAAGGCATCCAACCCCGCCGAGCGAGGATCTCTCCGTCTGCTGTAAAAGCACGGGACTTTGGCATCTGCGCTTGATGCCATAAGATCCGCTACGGGCGTCCCCCATTTTGCACAGATCTGAAGGAACACTTCGTCTGCCAGTTCCCACTCCGCTAGGTCGATTTGATGCCTGCTCAGATAAACGGCTTGCACGTTGCTCTGACATGCAATGTGAGCTGCTGACAGAAACTACAGATGTAGCTCGGCCCAGTGGCATATCTGAGCGGCCTCTGCAGCCAGTGCTTGACACTGAGTGCCGCCTTGTCGATTTATGTAGGCCACCGCTGTCGTGTTGTCCGACAGAACTCTGACAGCCAGTCCTCCAGGGTCGTGTGAAAGGCCAGAAGCGCCTGGAATATCGCTTTCAACTCCAAGCGATTGATGGACCACTCCGACTCCTCGGATGTCCAAAGACCCTGGGCATGCCTTCCCTGGCAATGTGCTCCCCAGCCCTTCAGGCTGGCATCTGTTACCACCAGACATCAATCGGGGAGCGCTAGCAGCATTACTCGCCGCAGCATGCTGTCCGAGAGCCACTACTCCATATTGAATCGGGCCGCAGGGAGCCACGTGAGTCTGCGCTGGTAATCCTGAGAAATTGGAGACCATCATTGAAGCAGGGAACAATGTAGAGGTCTCAGGTGCGCTCTCGCCCATGGCACCACTTCTAAGGTGGCCGTCATCGACCCCAATAGCTGGCTTATGTCCCAGCTCGCGGGCGAGGCATCCTCAGGAGCAGATGGACCTGGTTCTGAAGCTTGCACCGCCTTTGCTCGGGTAGAAAGACAAACCCCGAGGCTGTGTCGAACCGGACCCCCAAATATTCTAGAGATTGAGAGGGGGTCAGGTGACTTTTAGATATATTGACGACCCAGCCCAGAGATTGAAGTACTGAGACCACTCTAGCTGTCACATGATGACTCTCTTCTGCAGAGTCCGCTCTGATGAGCCAGTCATCGAGGTACAGGTGAACCTGAACACCCTATCGCCTGAGAAAGGCAGCTACTACCACCATTACCTTGGAAAAGGTTCGGGGAGCTGTGGCGAGGCCAAAAGGCAAGGCCCAAAACTGGAAATGTTTACCCAACACCACAAATCGGAGAAACCGTTGGTGCGGGGGCCAAATAGGAATGTGCAAGAAGGCTTCTTTCAGGTCCAGAGACATGAGAAACTCTCCTGGCTGTACCGCCGCAATGACGGAGCGCAGGGTTTCCATGCGAAAATGCCGCACTCTCAGTGACTTGTTGACTTCCTTTAAGTCGAGGATGGGCTGAAAAGACCCTCCTTTTCGCGGCACCACAAAGTAAATGGAGTAACGACTGTAGCCGAGCTCGGCAGGAGGCACAAGGACCACCACCCCGAGGTGCAACAAGCCCTGCAAGGTCTCTTCTACCGCCGCCCGTTTGACGGCAGAGCCGCATCGGGACTCCACAAACACGTCTCTCACCGTGGCATTGTATTCTAATCTGTAGCCATCTCTGATCAGGTCCAAAACCCACTGATCTGAGGTAATCTTGACCCATTCCTCGAGAAAGAGGGAAAGACGTCCTCCAACTGCAGGAATCAAGGAGTGGGCCGGCGTACCATCGAGAGGGTCGCCCATGAACTCCAGGCTTGAGCTGGCCGTTGTGGAACGTTTGTCCGAGCGAAAGGAGTTCCTCTGCTCAAAGCGGGCACATGAAGTAAACCCAGCAGAACGCCCCGGGCAGTACCTTCGAGCTTCACGGAAGCGAGGTCTGGAAGAGGAGGGAACCGCCTGACCCTTGGAAGAAGGCTGTGGCCTATCCTCGGGTAAGCACTGGGGTTTAGCATCCCCCAGGCCCTTGACAATTTTCTCCAACTCCTCACCAAATAGAAGGCCCTGGAAGGGCAACTTCACCAACCTTTGCTTAGAGGCCATGTCAGCCGCCCACTGCCGTAGCCATAGAAGGCGGCGAGCGGCCACTGCCACAGCCATCTGTTTAGCTGAAACTCTGACCAGATCATAGAGGGCGTCAGCCAAAAATGACAAGATCGACTCCATCCACGGTGCCACCTCCGCAAGGGGCTCTGCTCCATCTCCGGGCTGTTCCATTGCCTGTTGCAACCAAGCGAGGCAGGCTCGAGCAGCATAACAACTGCACACAGATGCCCGTAAGGCTAGGCCTGAAATCTCAAAGGACCACTTCATTGCTGATTCCAGACACCAGTCCTGCATGTCCTTCAGGGCGACCCCTCCCTCTACTGGGAGGGTAGACTTCTTTGTCACAGCCGTGATTAGGGCATCCACTTTAGGCATGGCCAAGCGTGCCAAGTGCTCCTCACTGAGAGTGTATAAGTGCCCCACTGCCCTGGCAACTTTCAAAGGCCCCTCAGGGTCAGCCCATTGAGCCGAAATAAACTCTTGGATGGAGTCATGCAATGGAAAGGCTCGAGCAGGCTTCTTAGTACTTGCCATCCTCGGATTACCACAGGAGGCTTCGCCCATCACAGGATCTTCAATAGAGAGGGCCTGCAGGGCATCAGAAATAAGCGCTGGCAGCTCCTCGCGGTGGAAAATCCTAACCGCAGTGGGATCATCTGGATCCAGTGGCAATCCTACACCTTCCTCTGGCTCTTCTGACCACGAAGGCCTGCCAGACCCCTCAGAATCCCCACAGCCCGACCACGGGGGGGGGGGGGGGGGAAGGGGGGTGCGGCACTTTCTGAAGGGGAATTGACCCTTCTGCGCTTGTCTTGCGGCCAGCTGTCTGGGGGAAAAACGCCTGATGGCAATCCCGGGCCGGTCTCCACCGGAGGGGAACCAGGTATCAACGCAGTGTCAGACATCTGCGGCAGAGCTCTTTTTAACATGAACACTTTATGTAAAAGCAACACAAACTCAGGGGAGAAAGGCTCACCCTGGCCTCCCGGTTCCAATCCGGGGTAAGCAGCTCCTCTGGTAGCCTCCATTCGAAGCTCCCCTCCGGCCTCAGACCCCTCCGCACCTGCGGGGGTTGAGCCATGCGGCGCATCCAAGATGGCGCCCGCTGCCAGCTCCACAGAGCGGGAAGAAACATCTCTCGCCATGCTCAGGCCGGCTCTGACGTCTGAAGAGCATGATTTACAGAGCCCCGCTGCGGATCTGCGCTTGCCATAACGTGAATAGCGCTTAACAACCTCCACAGCCAACACCGAAAATGGCGGAAATTTTCAAAATGGCGTAATCGCACCAAAAAACGTCCCGATCGCGGGCCCACCCCGGAGGAGCAACAAGACTCTCTTACCTCACCAGACCGAGTCCCAGAGCTCCGGTCACACTGCACAGACAGAAGAAAGCCTCAGAATCACAGCGCTAAAAAGCGCGTTGCGTTTGTTTGTTTTTTTACACTGTGAGGAAAGTTAGAGGCAACAGCTACAGAGGCACTCACTCCATAGCTTCAGGAGAGTGGGAAAGGCAGGGAAAGGACGAACCAATGTGCCTGCATCCACATCGGGGGCCGGGTAAGGCAGGGAAAGGGCAAACCTATGTGCCTTTAAAGTGGGCACCACCAGCCACAACACCCCTGCTACAACTGGCAAAAGCACAGGAGCCACCCCAGGCAGATTTCTGAAGGAGCTGAATAAGCTGCGTCCAACCCTGCTGGGGAGATAGAGAATACTGAGAGGCAGACGGAGCTAGCTGGCCAAGAGGCACTATGATTTTCAGTGCTCTCTATCTCCCCCTGCTGGTAGGTGGACACAACCCACTCATAATGGATTCATCTGCTTGATGACAAGGAAATCACCTAATTCTTAACCCTGACAAGTCTAAAATTCTACTTTTCACTAACCACATGATTCAAAATCCTAGTTTACCCATTTGCCTTCGTAACACCCCTATTCCGCAACACTCGACTACTTGTACCTTGGGTATTCTCATTGATGACAAACTTAACTTCCAGATACAAACAGGATAAGAAGTAAAGTATTCATTTTTTTCAGATTAAGACTTATTTGTTCTGTTCATTCTCTCTTGCACTCCTTGGTTCACTAACTCATCATATCTCAAATTGATTATTGTAATTTATTCTACAAAGGCCTTCAACTTAGGATCTACATAGTTTACAACTTGTACAGAATACTGCTATTCGGTTAATCCATAAAGAAAAAAAAAAAAACCCACAAATTGCCCATATTATGCTGCCGCTAAAGAATTCCCATTGGCTCCCAGTGACTCATCAAATTTACGTACAAACTTCTTCTGATTTTCAAAACCCTGACCTCAGAACCTCTTTATCTTTATTGTCTACTATTTCCATATGTCCCTTCACGTTCTCTCCGCTTCCAGGACTACAACCTACTTATTGTCCCAACTTATAAACACATTCTTCACGAGCACACTTGTGACTCCATTTTCTCTGTTCAAAGTCCCCAGCTTTGGAACCTCCTACCCAATGCCTTATGACATCAAACCTCTGTACCGGCCTTCAAGTCAGAACTTAAGACTTTTTCATTCCAGGACACATTTCATTAAACTCCTCTTTTTCATAGAGCACCCGTTTGATCCCTCCCTTTCATTCTCTCATTATGGAATTCTTCCCTTTTTACCTCACTCTCTGTTTGAAGGTTTTTTTTTTGTTGTTGTTACATTTGTACCCCGCGCTTTCCCACTCATGGCAGACTCAATGCGGCTTACATGGGGCAATGGAGGGTTAAGTGACTTGCCCAGAGTCACAAGGAGCTGTCTGTGCCTGAAGTGGGAATCGAACTCAGTTCCTCAGTTCCCCAGGACCAAAGTCCACCACCCTAACCACTAGGCCACTCCTCCACTTTTGAGCACACACTCTATTTTTCTTTCTTACATTTTTGTAATATATTGTAAGCCACCTAAATGGTACTCCCAGCTGGCGGACTAGCAAATTGTATTAAACTTGAAAGTTAGCAGGGAGTGAAGACCAAGGTCATAACACACAACACTTTCGGTTGTTCCCTTAAAAGGTTCAGGGTGCATGAATGTCAAAACTCTAATAGTCTGCTCTGTTCTGGAGCTGGTCTTTGTCTGGTTAAACATATTACATAAGCAGTATCCATAAGACTGAGCTTGATCTATAGCCATGTCCTGTAAGCTGTCTCTCTAATGTTTGCTGGTCTTTTAGCCTGTAGATTTTCAGGCCTAATTGTTTCATTGTTGGCTTGACCTCATTGCAAGAAGGGATGCACCAAGCATTAGAACTAAAAGGGGTAGGCCATAACTTTGTGCCCGCCCAGCTTAAAGCTAGTTTCACTATCAACAACTAAAAAGGGTGTTCTGCTGTCCCTGTTACCAAGTGTAGGATACATCATCCATGGAGTGGGGTAAAGAACAGGCCCAACAGCAGCTCTGACACATGCCCTGCCAGGTGGATGGGCAAATCTGCAGGCAGTGTTTTTACAATGCCTTGCTCCTGGAGAAAAGTTAGGCTTTTTTAAGGTTTCCTGAATGATCCTTGGCCAAAGACAAAAGGGATGACTGGGATTCTAACTGTTCAGTTCATTTTTTTTTTTTAATCATCTGACTTTCTTCTGTTGTCTGTAGGTTTTGGGAGGAGGGAATTTCTCAATGCTGTTAGAACTGTAATGTCAGAAAACACTGAAGTGGCACAAAGCTGTGACTATAGTACATGCTATACTGCCTCTCTGTAATCCTCACTGAAAACATCATTTCTAAAATGTACAATACATACCTAAAGGGCAGAAACATGCCTATTTTATAAACTGGTTGTTCCCAACCTATATAAAATTACCCCCTAGATGCCTGATATTTGAATTAATAAAGCAGGAAAAGGAACAATTACAATTCCTACTTGAGGTTTGATAACTTCAACTTCATATATTTTTCTGAGAATCTGAAATCACAGAAAGATAACTGTGGTACACAGTAAAAAATGGCAGGAAGAGAACAAAAGGAGCCCAAATGGTCTGCCCAGTAGCATAATCCCTCACCCCAAAGGAGATGTGTCAGACTTTAGCAATATTTTGACATTTATCATATTTCTGATAATTGACTGTTTTACAGTGCTGTTAAATGTGTAAATATTTATTTTTTGAGTTCCAATATTTTTAATGAGTTTCAACACATAATAAGCAAAATTACAAAAAAATAATAATAATACAACCAACCATAACCAACACAATAAAATGTCAAACAAAATGTCAGGATTATAGAATGACCAAATTTACAATACAGTCATCCAGTACTCTCCACTTATAAAAGCACTGCCCAAAAATGCTATGTTTTACTTCTACTGCCCTTTCGTACCTCCGGTATAAACAAGATTCCACCAATACACTTCAGTGATGGCCTGAAAATGTTTCCAGTGATTTATAACTTTAACCTCCAGAGTAATAAGAAAATCAAACAATTTGACTTCCTTTTTAGGGAGAGGGGTAAGCACGCTGTATGACTTCCAAATCAATATCTTGTATGTTAGGGGCTCAGTCAGATGCAAAACGTTCATACAGGTTGTCCACACACACCTCCAGCATTACTGAAGTGATGAGCAACGAAACAGCATAAGTAACAACGCCCTAACATCCCAGTGTCAACATCTGTTATCCCTTGAGGACATAAGCTTTGAGAGCTTATATGGCATCCAGGGAAAGAGAATGGGACTTGATATACTACCTTTCTGTGGTTTTTGCAACTACTTTACTTGTACCTGGGGCAATGAAGCTTATTGCACCATAAAACTTTTGCCAGATCCCTCTCCAATCGCCTACAAAAGAACAGTGCAAAATAGAAAGGGTGCATCTGCAGGACATAAATGATTGTAGGAGCTACTACCATTCTAAGTGCTTCAAATCGACCCCACAAGTTAAGGTGTACAAGGACCAGCCAGAGATGGTCAAATGGACTATCTCAAAAAGATAATCCTTATTTCTTTGGATGGTATCCTCTATGGTGTATCCAGGTTCTGGATACACCTGGTGTGCTTATTAACTTCAATCATGCATCCGCTTTTGCTCCAACCTTATTCTTGAGCATCTCTGTGCACTGGGCCAAGCCACCAATTTGTTGTTTTATATCATTAACCTCCTCCTGAAGAGTTGCCAAGGTAAAATTATGTATAATCATACCTGATAATTTTCTTTCCATTAATCATAGCTGATCAATCCATAGACTGGTGGGTTGTGTCCATCTACCAGCAGGTGGAGATAGAGAGCAAACTTTTGCCTCCCTATATGTGGTCATGTGCTGCCGGAAACTCCTCAGTATGTCGATATCAAAGCTCCATCCGCAGGACTCAGCACTTAGAGAATTACACCCACGAAGGGACACTCTGCCCAGCTCACCACCGCCGAAACGGGGGAGGGGAATTAACCCAGCTCATCCCCACACAAGTGGGGGAGGGGAATCCGTCCAGCTCATCCCCGCGGAGCGGGGGAGGGACACCACACCCGCCGATGCGGGGGGATCTGGCTTATCCTGCAACCGCAACCGCGGGAGGAGCTGACTGACCCTAACACCGCCGAAGCGGGAGGGGTACAAAGCTGCCCTACAGCCGCACGAAGCGGGAGGGAGTGCCGGCAGAATTTATGTCTCAATCCAGCCCCGTAAAACGGAGGGGAGAGGAATGCAGCAGCTCACTGTAACACAAACTCGTCTCAACTCTTGAAGAATCCAAGTGAAAGAACTTGAACACGAAGTCTTTCTGAAATAACTGAAGACTAAACTTGAACCTGAAATGCAACCAGAATAAAAACAGAACAGATATCTGGGAGGGGCTATGGATTGATCAGCTATGATTAATGGAAAGAAAATTATCAGGTATGATTATACATAATTTTACCTTCCATATCATCAAGCTGATCAATCCATAGACTGGTGGGATGTACCGAAGCAGTACTCACCCAGGGCGGGACATTGAAATCCCTGACCTCAACACTGAAGCTCCAAACCGGGCCTCCGCCCGTGCAGCCACAGTCAAACGGTAATGCTTGGAGAATGTATGAGCCGAAGCCCAAGTTGCCGCCTTGCATATCTCTTCCAAGGAGACGGATCCGGCCTCTGCCATCGAGGCCGCCTGAGCTCTCGTGGAGTGAGCCTTCAGCTGGATAGGCGGCACCTTCCCCGCGGCCACATAAGCCGCTGCAATGGCTTCCTTGACCCATCTTGCCACTGTAGGCTTAGCAGCCTGCAGACCCTTACGAGGACCTGCAAACAGGACAAACAGATGATCCGATTTCCGGAAATCATTGGTCACTTCCAAGTATCTGAAGATGACTCGTCTCACATCCAGATATTTAAGAGCAGAGTACTCCTCTGGGTAGTCCTCCCTACGAAAGGAAGGGAGACAGAGCTGCTGATTCACATGGAAGCTAGAAACAATCTTGGGCAGGAAGGAAGGCACTGTGCGAATAGTCACTCCCGCCTCAGTGAACTGCAGAAAAGGCTCTCGACATGAGAGCGCCTGGAGCTCGGAAACTCTTCTGGCTGAAGTGATAGCCACCAAAAAGACTGCTTTCAACGTCAGGTCTTTCAGAGATGCCCTCGACAAGGGTTCAAAAGGCGGCTTCTGCAATGCTCTTAGCACCAGGTTGAGATTCCACGCAGGCACCACTGAGTGCAGAGGAGGGCGCAGGTGATTAACTCCCTTGAGAAAGCGCACCACATCTGGCTGCGAAGCCAGGGAAGCACCCTTCAGGCGGCCCCTGAAGCAAGCCAGAGCCGCTACCTGGACTTTAAGGGAACTGAGCGACAGGCCTTTCTCCAGACCTTCTTGCAGGAACGCCAACACTGAAGAAATTGGAGCAGTGAAGGGAGAAAGTGAGCCTGCTTCACACCATGCTGCAAAGATACGCCAAACCCTGGCGTAAGCAGTAGAAGTAGAGCGTTTCCTCGCTCTCAGCATAGTGGCGATGACCTTGTCTGAGAAGCCCTTCTTCCTCAGACGCTGCCGCTCAATAGCCAGGCCGTAAGACCAAAGGGAGAGGGATCCTCCATCACCACGGGACCCTGATGTAACCGGCCCTGCTCCACTGACAGCCGCAGAGGATCGTCGACTGAGAGCCTGATCAAGTCCGCATACCAGGGACGTCTGGGCCAATCCGGACCCACCAGGATTACCCTGCCGGGATGCTTTGCCACCCGGTCTAGCACCCTGCCCAACATGGGCCAGGGCGGGAACACATAGAGGAGCTCTTGTGTCGGCCACTGTTGGAGAAGAGCATCTACTCCCAGGGATCGAGGGTCCCGTCCTCTGCTGAAAAAGCGCGGCACTTGGCAATTGGCCGATGACGCCATCAGATCTAGGCTCGGCTGGCCCCAGCACTTCGTGATGTCCAAGAACGCCTGAGCAGATAGTTGCCACTCTCCGGGCTCCAAGGTATGGCGACTGAGAAAGTCCGCCTTGACATTCATGACTCCGGCAATGTGGGCCGCTGAAAGCTGCTCCAGGTTCGCTTCCGCCCACTGGCAAAGACTCATAGCCTCCTTGGCTAGAGGGGCGCTCTTGGTACCTCCCTGGCGGTTGATATAGGCCACAGCCGTGGCATTGTCCGACAGGACCCGTACAGGCTACAACACCAGTACCGGGATGAACTCCAATAACACCAACCGAATGGCTCTGAGTTCCAGGAGGTTGATAGACCACTTGCCTCTGCAGGAGACTAGAGCCCCTGCGCTGTCCTTCCCAAGCAGTGGGCTCCCCAGCCCATCAAAGAGGCGTCTGTCGTGACGACAATCCACTCCGGGGTCACCAGAGGCAATCCTGCAGACAACTTGTCTGTCTGCGTCCACCAGCTCAGCGCCTTGCGCACTGCTGGATCCACGGGAAGGCGCACAGCATAATCCTCCGACATCGGAGTCCAGCGCAGCAGCAGAGATAGCTGTAGTGGTCTCATATGAGCCCTGGCCCAGGGCACTACTTCCATCGTGGCCGTCATAGAGCCCAACAGCTGCACGTAGTCCCAAGCCCGAATAGGAGAGGCTACTAGGAACTAGTCCACCTGAGCCTGAAGCTTGACAATCCGATTGTCTGGCAGGAACACTCTGCCCACTTGGGTGTCGAATCGAACTCCCAGATACTCCAGGGACTGAGTCGGGCGCAGCTGGCTCTTCTTCCAGTTGAAGATCCATCCCAGGGAGCTCACAAGAGCAACTACCCGGTCCATAGCTTTGCCGCACTCTGCATAAGAGGGGGCTCGGATCAACCAGTCGTCCAGATAAGGATGGACTTGTACTCCTTCCTTTAGCAGGAAGGCCGCTATGACCCCCATTACTTTGGAAAAGGTCCGCGGAGCAGTAGCCAACCCGAAAGGGAGGGCTCTGAACTGGAAGTGTCGTCTCAGGACTGTAAAACGCAGAAAGCGTTGGAGAGGAGGCCAGATGGGAATATGCAGGTACGCTTCCTTGATGTCCAAGGAAGCCAAGAACTCTCCTGCCTTCACTGCCGCTATAACAGAGCGGAGAGTCTCCATGCGAAAGTGCCTCACTTTCCAGGCCCGATTGACCCCTTTGAGGTCGAGGATAGGCCGGACAGAACCTCCTTTCTTTGGAACCACAAAGTAAATGGAGTAACGTCCCTTGCCAATCTGATTTTTTGGCACCGGAACGACCGCACCCAGGCGGATCAGGTTGTCCAAGGTCTGCTGCACTGCCACAGCTTGACCGGAGACTTGCAGGGAGAGAGTACAAACCCGTCTCTTAAGGGTTGGCAGAAAGTTGTAGCCGTCTCTGATGACTTCCAGCACCCACGCGTCTGAAGTTATAGTGGTCCACTCGCCCAGAAACGAGGACAGCCGTCCTCCAATCTGCACTGGGGCGTGGACCAAGGCCCCGTCATTGGGTACGAGACCCTGGGGGAGGACCGGAGGGAGCACCTCCGGGACGGCGGTCTCTGCGAAAGGAATGCTGCTTGGGGGAGAAATTCCTCTTGAAGGAAGAGGGGGCAGAGGAACCCGACTTGCCCGGGCGGTACCGACGGGCTTCCAGCAACCGTCCTCTGGAGGTACCGGGACGAGTACTAGCCCGAGCCCTGACCTCTGGTAATTTCTTGCCCTTAGACGTGCCGAGATCGGTCACGATTTTGTCCAGCTCGACCCCAAAGAGCAGCTTGCCTTTAAAAGGCAATCTAGCCAGGCGGGATTTAGAGGCGTGGTCAGGAGACCAATGTTTCAGCCAAAGCCACCGCCGCGCAGAGACTGTCTGAGCCATGCCTTTAGCTGAGGCTCTCAAGACATCATACAGCAAGTCTGCCAAATAGGCTAAGCCCGATTCCAGGGCCGGCCAATCAGCCCTCAAGGAAAGATCCGAGGGGGAAGCCCGCTGCACCATAGTCAGGCACGCCCTGGCCACATAGGAGCCGCAAACTGAGGCCTGCAAACTTAAAGCAGCTGCCTCAAAGGACGACCTTAAGGCCGCCTCCAATCTTCTGTCTTGGGCGTCCTTTAGGGCCGTGCCACCTTCCACCGGCACCGCCGTTTTCTTAGTCACCGCAGTGATTAAAGAATCCACGGTAGGCCACAGATAGGCCTCACGTTCACTCACAGCCAAAGGATAGAGGCGGGACATAGCCCTAGCCACTTTAAGGCTCGTTTCCGGGACATCCCATTGAGCCGCAATTAAGGTGTGCATGGCATCATGCACGTGGAAGGATCTAGGCGGGCGCTTCGTCCCCAGCATAATGGCAGAGCCAACAGGGGCTGAGGGAGAGACGTCCTCCGGAGAGGAAATCTTCAAAGTGTCCATGGCCTGTAAAAACAGGTTGGGCAAATCCTCTGGGCTAAAAAGCTGCGCTGCAGAGGGGTCATCCGCTCCATCCGAGCGGGGATCCGTCTCCTCCAAGGAATCCGCAAAGGACCGTTGGGAGACCTCAGACACGCTGCCCTCATCTACATCGGAGGAGACAAAGTCCTCCAAGGCCTGGAAATCAACCCGAGGGCGTTTACCTCTGGGAACCTCAACCTCTTTATCAGAAGAGGGAGCAGGGGCAGCGTTTTGCATGAGGAAAGCCTGATGCAGCAGCAAAACAAACTCGGGGGAGAAACCCCCCAGACTGTGCACTTCCGCAGCCTGGGCAACAGCCCTAGACGCACTCTCAACCGGCGCTCGCAATAGCAGGGGAGAGACATGCTGCGCATCCAAAATGGCGTCCGGCGCGAAACTCCGCGAAGGAGCCGCGCGGGAAGAACGGCGCTTAACTTTAGCCGCTTGTGCCGTCGCCCAAATTAAGGGCGTTCATGGCATTAATGTCTCCAACCTCAAGGGCGGCCCCGAAGAAGCCGTCCGAGCCGCGTGGCCGGCCAAGATGGCGGAGGCGAGGAGCGGGGGATGGGCGTTTATGGCGGGAAAAAACCGCCACGCCGGAGGAACGACCGGGACATTCATCGGTCACTAAACTGTCACCCATCAAGGGCGAATCAGGTTGTAAAACCCCCGCATCCCCTCTAGAAGCGCTCCAGCAATCTGGGGAGCGACCCTTTGCGCCCTCGCCCTCCGACGCCATATGCCACGAGGAGAAGAATCGGGGAACCCCCTGCCCGCTATAAAAAGGTAAAATTACCTGCTTGCCGCTCCGAGCTGTAACGAACTGGTGTCCCAGTGAGTAGCTGCAATGAACGTTTAAAGAAACGTCGAATTAAACGCCTTTAAAGACGTTTAAAATTTTTTTTTTTTTTTTTTTTTTTTTTAAACGGAGCCAGCGGGAGGGGGGAGAAAAGGAGGGACCTGGCACCACCAGGTTTGCACTTGCTCAAAAGAGCCCTCAACCCCAGGCCTCAACAAAACCTAAGGATTAGGCTTGGAGGCCTAGCCAGAGCTGCTGCTGTGTGTGACCACCACCTGCTGAGATAGAGAACATACTGGGGAGTTTCCGGCAGCACATGACCACATATAGGGAGGCAAAAGTTTGCTCTCTATCTCCACCTGCTGGTAGATGGACACAACCCACCAGTCTATGGATTGATCAGCTTGATGATATGGAAGAAGTCTTTATTCTCCTGTAGAATCTCTTTGATTTCTAGCAACTCTGCCTTCAAGGCCTGTAGTATAATATCTGGTTTCTGAGGAGACAGTGGTTCATGTGTAGAGAACTTTATACCCTGCTGCGAGGAGGAATATAATACAAAATACATGAGTGTAAGAATAGACTTCCAGATTCCAGGTTTATTAATTATTTGATACACCACTCTTAAGTAAAACCATCAAGGTGGTTTACAATACATAAAACTAAAATGGCGTTCATAAAGGGCAAGCAGATAAGGTAGGAACTACAATGTTTAAGCAAATGTGAGAAAATGGAAGGTATACTGCTGCCATGTCTGCAAGACTGACATTCCTGGCAGTAAGCCATTGTTACCACTCACTGGTACCCTATAATCTCATCAAACAGATGTGTCTTAGAAGCAGTTTTAAAATGCTGGTATGAGGATATCATACACAGACGAGAAGGAAGAGCATTCCACAGAGTGGAACCTGTAATACTAAATATAGATTCTCTAAAAGCATCTGAGAAAATCTGTCAGAAGGAGGGTACCACAAGAAGATTCTGCTGCACTGATGAATGAGTGCATGTACTGGTATAATACCACTAAAGGAATACAGGTTCCCCTGAATGGTAACTTTATTTACGAAGGTCGATAAATTATAAATAATACGGGTTTCAATGGGAAGCATACCAGAGTTGTACCAAGAATTCTAAAGATTATACAAAGGATCCTAAATTCCACCCACTGAAAAACAGGAAGCCAGTGTAATGTTTTAAGTGCTGGCTTAACATGTTAATGAATCTTTACGTCCAAAGTGCGACTAGAATTGAATCAAATACATTGAAAATTCTGCAGGAAACAAAACACATCTTGGAATCCCTATGGATTACTATGGATAGTAATAGGAGTGTACTACTGTTCGCCTGGCCAGGATGAACAGACGGATGTAGAAATGTTATCGGAAATTAGGGAGGCTAACAAACTGGGCAACAGAATAATAATGGGTGATTTCAATTACCCCAATATTGACTGGGTAAATGTAACATCAGGGCATGCTACGGAGGTAAAATTCCTTGCCAAAATCAAGGACTGCTTTATGGAGCAGCTGGTACAGGAGCCAACAGAGAAGGAAAAATTCTAGACCTAGTCCTTAGTGAACAGCATGATCTGGTGCGGGTGGTAATGGTGATGGGGGCGCTTGGTAACAGTGATCATCATAGGGGCAATTTGACAAATTGGAGTAGCAAATCTCCTGTACTGGATGATATTCATCCCAGAGAACTGATAGAATTGAAAAATGAACTTGTGGAACTATTGCTAGTAATACATAATTTATCTTTAAAATCGAGCGTAGTATCGTAAGATTGGAGGGTAGTCGATGTAACGCCAATAGTTAAAAAAGGTTCCGGAGGAGATCCGGGAAATTACAGACCTGTGAGGCTGGCGTCGGTGCCGGGCAAAATGGTAGAGACTATTATAAAGAACAAAATTACAGAGCATAATCAAAAGCATGGATTAATGAGACAAAGCCAACATGGATTTAGTGAAGGAAAAACTTGCCTCACCAATCTATTTCTTTTCTGCAAATTGGGTGAGCAAACGAGGATAAAGGTGAGCCGGTTGATACTGTGTATCTCGATTTTCAAAAGGCATTTGACAAAGTACCTCATGAAAGACTCCAGAAGAAATTGGAGAATCATGGGATAGGATGTATTGTCCTACTGAGGTTTAAAAACTGGTCAAAAGATAGAAAACAGAGTAGGATTAAATGGTCAGTATTCTCAATGGAGAAAGGTAGTTAGCAGGTTCTCCAGGGGTCGCTGCTGGGACCGCTGCTTTTTAACACATTTATAAATGACCTAGATATGGGAGTAACTAGTGAGGTAATTAAATTTGCTGACGACACAAAGTTATTCGAAGTTGTTAAATCACGAGAGGATTGTGAAAAATTGCAAGAGGACCTTACAAGACTGGTAGTCTAAACGGCAGGTGACGTTTAATGTGAACAAGTGCAAAGTGATGCATGTGAGAAAGAGGAACCCGAATTATAGCTGCATAATGCAAGGTTCCATGTTAGGAGTCACCAACCAAGAAAGGAATCTAGGCGTAATCGCAGATATGTTGAAATTCTCTGCTCAGTGTGCTGCGGCGGCTAAGAAAGCAAATAAAATGTTAGGTATTTAGGAAAACAGAAATGAGGATGTTATAATGCCTTTGTATCACTCCATGGTGCGACCGTATCTCAAATATTGCGTTTAATTCTGGTCACTGAATCTTAAAAAAGATATAGTGGAATTAGAAAAGGTAAAGAGAAGGGCAACGAAAATGATAAAGGGGATGGGACAACTTCCCTATGAGGAAAGACTAAATCGGCTAGGGCTCTTCAGCTTTGAGAAAAGATGTCTGAGGAGCGATATGATAGAGGTCTATAAAATAATGAGTGGAGTGGAATGGGTAGGTGTGAATCGTTTGCTTACTCTTTCCAAAAATACTAGGACTAGGGGGCATGCAATGAAGCTGCAAGTATTAAATTTAAAATGAATCAGAGAAAATATTTCTTCACTCAACGTGTAATTACACTCTGGAATTTGTTGCCAGAGAATGTAGTAAAAGCAGTTAGCTTAGCGGGGTTTTAAAAAGTTTTGGATGACTTCCTAAAGGAAAAGTCCATAGACCATTATTAAAATGGACTTGGGGAAAACCCACTGCTTATTTTTAGAATATAGCAAAAACAAAAAAACTGTATGGCTTGACTTACTCCTAATATAATATAGGCTACTACAATATATGGAAAGAGGAGAAAGTCATTCAGAACATTTGCAATTAGTATCAAGGTGGAGTCTCATATATTTATTGCACGAATATTCACATCACTCCCTTGGTGACTCTATTGACGTGCATAGATTTAATCATCGACTGAAACTACCTCCACCCTAAAGTTGCAATTCATTAAACTTAACTCAAGAGTGCAAATATATATAAATATATGCAAAAGACACTTAACTTGCGGAGCATATAAACTCCCTTATTCAGATTGAAGTGTGTAGAAGCCCCGACAGTGCCTGTTTCGCTACGCTTCTTCTTCAGTTTTGAAGATCTTAAATGTATAGTGATTGAACGAGTTGATCCAGCTATAAGAGGTGGGGATTTCAACAGGAAACTGTTGCAGCGTGAGACCTTCTGGATACATCGTTTAAATACGGTGGAACCGGAGGGTCTCAATACTATGTTGCAATGGGGTAGTTTTATGTGAGTACTCAAGGTTCCCCTCGCGGAAGTGATGTACAATTATTTCCGGTAACTGGTAGATTTGAAAGAGAGCAGAAGCGCCATTTTGTGTGAACAGCCAAGGGGCTATGTCAAGACACGACGCAGTAAGTCCACGTTAATTTTAGTATTATGAATATTTGTAATAGGAACGAAAGATTGACACTCTGTACTTTATGATTTATATTATCAGGTTAAATGGTGTGGGTTCCCCCAGAAGAAGCGTAGCGAGAAACAGGCACTGTCGGGGCTTCTACACACTTCAATCTGAATAAGGGAGTTTATATGCTCCGCAAGTTAAGTGTCTTTTGCATATATTTATATATATTTGCACTCTTTAGCAAGTTAAGTTTAATGAATTGCAACTTTAGGGTGGAGGTGGTTTCAGTCGATGATTAAATCTATGCACGTCAATAGAGTCACCAAGGGAGTGATGTGAATATTCGTGCAATAAATATATGAGACTCCACCTTGATACTAATTGCAAATGTTCTGAATGACTTTCTCCTCTTTCCATATATTTTTAGAATAAGCAGCATAAAATGTATTGTATCTGGGATCTTGCCAGGTACTTGTGACCTGGATTGGCCACTGTTGGAAACAGGATGCTGCTGGGCCTGATGGACCTTCGGTACTTATATGAGATAGATTTGCACATAATGGAAGCAATGCATGCAAATCTCTCTCATGAATATTTGTTATGGGTATCCTGAAAACCTGACTGGCTGGGATGCCTCCAGGACCAGGTTTGGGGACTACTGGGCTAGGAGATAATCAGCTATATCACGTGATATAGCTGGATATCCCCGAATATTCAGTGCATAGCCAGCTATTGTAAGTGGCCATATCAGGCCACGTAAATAGATGGAATATATTTGGCCAGTTTAAAATTAACTGGCTATCTCTGAATATTAATTTAGCCGGTTACATTTAAACCAGCCAAAAATAAACCAGATTTTCAATGACTGTCACCAGAGATGGCCTGGCATTGAATATCCGGGCTGACCGCCAACCACGGGTGTTAGCCGGGCTCCCTCCTGCAGTCTGAGTATCGGCCCCAGAATGTATACTTCAGTTACCTCAAAAACATGGCTACCTCAAAAACCTTCAAACTGCACTTTCACTTCCAGTTCCTTTCCAATAAAATCGAATAGCCAGAAGATGCCAGCCAATACACCAAAGCACATGATCACAAACTGAACTGAACTGAACTAGGATTGCGTCCACCCCCAACAACTTCAATACTTGTCTACTTAATTTAACTGTAAGCCACATTGAACCTACCACCAGGTTGGAAAATGTGGGGTAGAAATGCATAAATAAACATACATATATTTTTGACACAGTTCTACAGAACAATGCAATGCAAAATGATAAAAAGGGGCAACCCATTTGCAGTATTTGTTCATTGTACGTGTTTTATTTTCATTTTCTTTGGAATAAACATATATATGTATATAGTAAATTTTGTGTATATGGTAATCTTTGGAATTTCTTCTGTGATTCAATTCAGAATTATTCTCTTCTATGCATCACTTTCTTCCACCAATACTTTTGTCTTCATCATCCAAGAAACAAAGGACGCACGATATTAACAAAATATAAAGACGTATATAAAAACATTTTTATTTTTTTTCTGAACTGATTCTGACTCCATGCTGAAGAAAGAGATGTAGCTGAGCTTCTGCTAGGTCCTATGGCAGCCTGCTCCTCCAGATGGAAAGCAGGACATTGTGGCTGAGCTGTAACAGAAAGAAAATATATAGGAAAAACAGCATAAGAATACCCATCCTAAGAACTGCATCTGCACAGAAAGAGAAAGCTAACAAAGGGAGCATGTAAAACTGAAAGACAAAAGGCAAACAAAACAATCTGAAGCTGTGAAAAAAAGACTAGTGTGGTTTTCAAAAATATGACAATAAACGGAAGAAGCAAAAGATTAGTATACTCAAGGTACTAAGGATCTCAAGAATACAGGAAGGATAGTTAAACTAGCACAGAAAAGCAGAAAAAGTAATCAAGACAGCAAACACAAGAGAGGAAGGAAAAAAAGGAGGACAATGAAACCAGGTGTTACAGCTTTTTTTCAGGCATGTGAATGAAAGGGGAATTAAAGCAGTAAGATTGTGAGGCAGGGAAAAATGACGAATGTGTAGAATGCGACAATGAAAAAGTAAAAACGGTGAACCAATATTTTTGTTCAGTGATCAGATAAGATAATATTAGAGAAGGGCCACATATAATATGATAGATGACATACCATTTACAGGAGTTTAAATGGAACTATTAAAACAAAGTGAAAAAGGAAAGGGACTTAGAAGGAATACATCCCAGACAACTTTGAAAGCTCACGCTATGGATGGTTCTGCTGAATCAATATTAGGAGACTAGAATGGCTCCAGTGGTCAGGAGAGGGGCAGATGTCAACTCTCCATATGAAAAATCTAATAGGATAGAAGCTGTCTACTACAGCCTTGGAAGAGGAAGCATGAATTAAAACTTTATTAAAGGAAAGGAATCTAATGGGATATATAATCTAAAACAGAATATACTTTGCTATGGAAGACAATGTCAAACAACTCTCATCAGTTTCTCGGACTGGTTTGAATGACCAGAGAATTAAATCAGAACATGAAATAAACATCTGATATATTTAAAAAGGTGAAAGAAAGGCCAAACCACAACTGGCATTGCTAAAAGGTGAGGTGAAAGAGGATATTCTAGACAAAAGTTGGAAAAGGATCCAAATGAACAGCATAAGTGTTGTCAAGTCAGATGCAAAGCATTGATAGGAAAGGCAAAAAGAGAATTTAAAAAGAAGCTTACCACAGAAGCAAAACCACATTTAAAAAATTGCCGCCATTCCAATCGCCCTGTCTATAATTAGGCAGAGCTTATTTTAGCCCCATTGAGGCACAGAGACCTTCTGAGGGGATCTTGGCACAGCCAAGCCCCTCCTGACCCAACTCTCTCCCTGACCCTATTGGATTAGAGCATTCTTATCCTAAATCTAAGACACTATTAAAGACCCACCTGTTTGACAAGGCCTTTTCTATTCACTTAGGCCCAGAAGGCCTCTGCGGAATCCACTAATCCTCTTGTCTCTCCTCTCTCTACCTCCCCTCTATTCTATATCTTCTTCTCTCTTAATTTATGGCATTCTTCTCTAGTTATTTACATTGTATTTTTTTTTTTTTGGGGGGGGGGGGGGGGTTCATCACTTTGCTATCCCTGTGATGAAAGGCGATTAGTTAAGTACTAATAAAATAAATCAAACTTTGCCAGCCCCGGTTTTCCCAGTTTTGGCAGGAATGGCGACCATCTTGCCTTTATCCCGCCAAAGTGCAAAGTAGCATGAGTAGATAGATGTACCTGAGGTAGGGGAGATGGGGTGGAGAGGCCCCCTGCCCACCCAACTCAGGTAGTAGTATCAGGGGTGGGTGTCCCAGGGAGAGCATCCAAGGGTCCAGGGATCCCAAAGGCTCTAGGCCACTGCAGAATACATGTGGCAGGCTTCGGCGGGGGAAGCAGGCCCCCAACTTTTAGGACTCTCACTCTGCCCATACAGGGGCCCCATTTCAGGCTCTCAATAGCCTTTGGGGGCCCTGACCCACAGCTCTAAGAGGTTTAAGCAGCATAGGACCCTGTCTCAAATGATTCTGGCTTGATTGGGAGGCACTAGAGGGTATTCTCTAGATCACAAAACTCTTGGATAGACACTACCTGTTGCACCAAAACAAGCTGGAGATATCATTCCATCTCCCTAAGGTGGTGATCAAGAAGATGATCATTGCGGTTTTGATGTGGGGGGGGAGGTGAGTTTAGAATTGAAGGGTGCCCATGACAGGAAGGTACTGTGGCTCCTCTAGTAGGCCTTTGACTTCTAAGCAATCAGGATATCTGCTTCATTATGTGGGGCTACATTTACTTGCATACTCTTGCCCTGGACTCAGAAGCTGCTGGAGTGCTTGGAGGTGGGGCACTTAAAGTCAGATGTGGCCTCTCTCACTCATATCTGTTCCCAGTTGGTAGCATCGGTAGTAGTGGCCCACAGATGGTTGTGGCTGTGGCTGCAGCGTTGGGCAGCTGATGTGGCCTTGAAGGTGCACTTAAATAAGCTGCCCATTAGAGTCCAGTTACTGCTCAGAGAGGACTTGGAAAAGCTAGTGAAGAACCTGGGGGATGCCAGGCCTCAGCAACTCCCAGAGGATCATCCACGCACCACATCTCACTGCTTCCAGGCAACAGGGAATTTTATAGCAGGGTCTGGTCATAATGGCAGACCAATATCTCTTCTGGCTTATGGTAGGCCCTTCAGAAGCATCATCTGAAGGACAGGGGCTACTCGGCTTCAGTAATTTCTACTCTGCTCGAGACGTGGAGGCAGTTTACAACCTTGGTGTATATCCAAGTGTGGTTGCATGAAGTTTCCTACTGCTAAGCAGAGATGCCTGCTATTCTGGGGTTTTTACAGAGAGACCTGGAGCAGAGCTTGGCTGTAAGCCTCCTAAAGGCCAAGTGTGTTGTTGTTTACCATATCACTATTTATATATGGTGACGGGGTTCATATCCTTCTCATCATTGGCCACTGATGTTTATATATTCATAGCGTTCATATATTTTGACAAATTTTTCTATTTTCAAAAATCTCTTTTATATATCTATATCTATATATCTATATATCTATATATCTATATATATATATATATATATATATATATATATATATATATTCCATAAGGAAATGAAACTCTTTTACTTAGCTTTAAAAGTCTTGATATCATGTCAGGCTGAAAGGTGGGGGTGCATACCGACACGTGTTTCGCCAGCAAAGCTTTTTCAAGGTATGCCTCTTTATGTCTCGGATCGAGTATCCATTATTCAGACCCCGTCAGCGGAATCTTAACCAGGTCCTCAATGCCTTGAAGACACAGTTTGAGCCTCTGAAGAGAGCTTCTCTGAAGGATCTCAAATTGAAGGTGGTCTTTCTGGTTATTATTTGTTCAGCCAGATGGGTTTTCAAGTTGCAGACCCTGTTTTGCAGGAACCCTTACTTGTTCATTTCAGCTAATGCTCTCGCTCTCTCTCTCTCTCCACACCATCATTTTTGACAAAAGCAATCTCTCCCTTTCATGTGAATCAGGTTGTCTCTCTCCTGGCCTTTTAGGAATGGAACGATTTGGAATCTTCACAAAATCTCCATAAGCTGGATGTCCACAAGATTCTGCTGCGCTATCTGAAGGTTACTACCTCCTTTGGAAAGTCTGACAAGATGTTGTCTTGTGTCAGGGACTGCAAAAAGGGACGTCTGATTCTAAATATTGTATAGTGCATTGGATTAAGGCAGTGATCGAGGCAGCCTGCTTCATTTAACAGAGAGTTGTTCTGGTTGGTTTGTGTACACATTCTATTTGGGCTCAAGTGACTTCCTGGGCAGAGACCCAGGCAGTCACACCAAAGGACATCTGTGATGACCTAGCCAGGGACGATGCTGCCTTTAGCAGAGCAGAAATACAAGAGGCCTTGTCTTCCCCCTCGCAGCATGATATTGCTTTTGAAAATCTCTATATCAAACTAGGGAGTTCAAACTAAGTATTACAAAATAAGCTATACAAAAAAGTTTGAACATAATATAATATAGTACTGTATAGCGAATCATACACCCAACCCCGCCAATTTCAGTATCAAAATTAGAACTATTAATCTTAACAAAAGGGACCTAAAAACTCAAAGATGAGCCGGTGATGGCATGGAGTAACTACTTGTATGAATAGTTTTCCTTCCTGATGACAATTAGCAAAACAAGGCACTCTTGCTAGAGGAGGGTGACATGAATATAATAGTCAAGAGGACTCCAGAACCAACGCACTCCTCTATATTTGAAGTTGGATTGTAGCTAAACGAGAGGCTGCTTGAGACAATAGCCTTACATCAGCTGAACGGCAGTCCCAGAGAAAGCTTCAAGGACAGTTTCAGTTAAGTCTTTTTTGAAGGGACTTTTTTGTGTTTGTTCGTTTTCGTTTTTTTTCTGGAGGTGTTGGATTTGTAGTTTTTGAATGCAGTATGCGATTTGGAGGGGTTCCTGCTTGCTTTTCATTTAGTCTAGTGACTTCAGGATTTACTTTTTGTTACTGGAGTGTGATCATTCACCTGTCTCTTATTTGGAATGAAAAAAGGCTTTTTTGAATCACCTGATTTTCTCCTGGTTAAGGAGTTTTTGCAGCCGATTCTTTTTTCCCTATTTTATAAGGACCGATTATATTATCCCGCTCCCATTTATGGTAGTGGATTTTTTTCAATACTTTTGGTATTTATCCCTACCGGCAGTTTTGAGGACCCTTTTGTTAAGATTAATAGTGTTAATTTCGATACCGAAATTGGCGGGATTGGGTGTATGACTCACTATACAGTACTATATTATACTATGTTCAAACTTTTTTGTATAGATTGCTTTTGAAAATCCTATTGGTCTGGACTGGTATAGCAAGATGAAAAGGAAGGTGAAATTTATTCATACCTGTTAATTTCCTTTCCTTGATTGCTGATAGAGCAGTCCAGGATACACCCTTAAAGACCTCGGTGTCAGGGACATTTATTGGGTTTTACTTGCTCTCTCCTCCTGAGTTTTGTATATAGTTATTTCAGTATTGTGTTTTGTTGCTATATGCTGCAGTGGCTCCCACAGAGTTGGTGTGATAGTGACCTCATCAGCTTTGACAGCAGCTGAACAGGTCACTATATTATATACCTCTAATAGAAGGATACTTAAACCAGCGATGTCACTGGAAGAGTTCAGTAACTCTACCTCCATCTGCTGGAAGGGGCACACACCTCAATGGTCTGGACTAATCTAGTAGGACTTGAGGAAAGAAAATTAACAGATATGATGCATTTCACCTTTCTATTTGCTTTTCAGCAGTTACAGCACACTGGGTCAAAATTTCAACATATTACCCACAATTACTTCAAGATGTTTTTATTAGATGGTGACTTCTAATTCAGAAACCAGCAATCTGCCCTTGCAGTGAGGAAGAGCTGTAAGAAGACTTCCATGGAGAGATCTTCAATGGTAAGAATTTGCTGGGAAATTGTTTTTAAACTTGGGGAAACGTAGACTTAGAATTACATAGGTAACCTCAGGGACTTTATTTTAAGTTACTCTGCTCACTTACCAAAGGAGTTTAAAGGAATAGTTTTTCTTAGCATATAAAGTTTCTATTAGAGTTCCAGAGGCTAGCATTTAAGGGATCTATTTTACAGTTACTATACTGTCAGTATAAAGCACAGCTAATGGGCACAGGAAGCCTCAGTATAGACTTTATTTCTCAGATAAGCAGCATAAAGTCTGTTTTATTGTTCTGGGATCTTCCCAGGTACTTGTGACCTGGATTGGCCACTGTTGGAAACAGGATATGTGCTTATTACTTTTCCCTATGTGCACCACTTTGCAGTTATCCACATTAAAGTTCATCTGCCATTTCGTTCCTATGACAAATCCTCACAACCCTCAGCCATTTTAATGAGTTTTGTCATTCACATACTGGATCATTCATTCATCATTTCTATCTCCAGATAATTCGTGAATATGCTAAACAGAACAATGTCCAATACAGATCCTTGGGGCACTCTACCAGTGACCCTTTTATATATGGATATCTGACCAATCCTATTCTGTTTTTTGTCTTTTAGCCTGTTTGCAATCCACAAAAGAACATGACCTCTTATCTAATGACACTTTCTCAAAATCTTTTGAAAAGCCAAATACATTCTAGCAACCCGCTCACTGTTATCCACTTTTTTTCATACCTTCAAAAATATCTAATTGGTAAACCCTATAACTGCGATATAATTTGTACCCTATCACAGAGTCCCCATTGGTAATCTTCTTTCCACCAGGTCTCAGTGATGCCTATTATTGCTATCTTTACATTTTGTGCAATACATTCTGTCCCGTCTAATATTTTAGGCTTCTAGCATTCATATACAAACACTTTTATGTTTTTATTTTATTCCTATTAACAACTTGCTCAGCAGTTGACAGTGATAACTTGCAATTTTTCAAGTCTGCTCTTTAAAGACACCTGGAGGCATATTTTCAAAGCACTTAGACTTACAAAGTTGCACAGTAATCTATAGAACTTTGTAAGTCTAAGTGCTTTGAAATTGAGCCCCCTAGTCTACTATAGCCTTTATTGCAACCTCACTATCAGAATGCCCTATTTTCCCTGGTTTAGTGATATACTTCAAAGATACCCTGTCACGTGCTTTTGAGTAACTGTCGGTCTTCCCCCAGTTTCTAGTTTAAAAGTTGCTCTATCTCCTTTTTAAATGTTGATGCAAGCAGCCTGGTTCCACCCTGGTTAAGGTGGAGCCCATACTTGAATAGGTTCACCCTTCATCAGAATATTGACCAGTTCCTAACAATTCTAAAGTCTTCCTCCCTGCACCAATGTCTCATCCATGCACTGAGATTCCAGAGCTCAGCCTGTCTCTTGGGTCCTGCACATGGAATGGGAAGCACTTCCAAAAATGCTACCCTGAGATTTTAGATTTCAGCTATCCAAAAACCTAAGTTTGGCTTCTTGAACCTCCCTCCCACATTTTCCTGGCTCCTCCTCACCACAGTCTAAAATCTTATCTAGATGACATGCGAGGTCCATCACCTTCGCACCAGGCAGGCAAGTGGCCAGGTAATCGTCACAACCACTAGCCACCCAGCTTTCTACATGCCTAATGACTGAATCTCCAACTACTACAACAACAACAATAAGATATAGTCTTATATGCTCATATAACCTCATGGTTCTAAGCGGCTAACAGATAAGAAGCTAGGACACAACCCAAGATAACATCCAAAATAAAAGAGAATACTAAATTAATTACAAGATGTTAATACAAATTTCCTGAATAACCAAGTTTTAGTTTGCTTTCTAAAATTCAGGTAAAAATGGGAAGCTATAAAATAAAGGCAATATCTTTCCACCATTTTGCAAACTGGTGTCCAAACTCTTCCCTCCTGGGAAGAAACCCTTGGAGATGCATTCTCTGGAGAGCAGGTCCTGGCTACAGGATCACTTCCTGGCTCTCCAAAGTGATGCTCTCCCTTCAGGTGACCTTTCACCTTTATGGCAGCAGAGGTTGCCGGACTGATGGTGGGACTTCTCTACTATGTCCCTGCAGGCCTTCTCTATACACCTGTCTGTCTGCCTCAGCTACTCCAAGTCTGCTAATCTAGCCTCCAGGGATCTGACCCATTCCCTTAGTGCTAGGAGCTCTTTGAACCCAGTACACACATATGATCTCTCACCAATTGGGAGATAATTAAACATGTGACACTCGGTGCAAAAGACTGCTTAGCCCCCATCTTGCTGCTGGAGCAAGGAAGTCAGCAGGGTGCCTCCATCCACCAACGCCTGCACACAGCAACCATGTTGAGTTTATGCATAAAGTCAGAATGCTCAAAAAGTTCCAGCATCTGCGGCTAGAGGCATTCTGCTGACTTCCTCACTCAAGGCAGCACAAGGAGAACAGGGGAACACTTTGGCAGTGGATTTCTTTAACTGGCTTCGGCATCCCCACCAGCAGCACTAGATAGATAGATAGATAGATAGATAGATAGATAGATAGATAGATAGATAGATAGATAGATAGATAGATAGATAGATAGATAGATAGATAGATAGATAGATAGATAGATAGATAGATAGATAGATAGATAAAGATATAAAACAGAAGGATATTAGTTTACTTTCTTTTTTTCTTTGCAAAATTTGTTCATCTGCTAACTCTGGGGTGGAAGGTTTCAGATTTGTTAGGAAATGGGCAACAATCTGGGGAAGGGGGAGCCTATTCCGAAAGGATGGGCTCCACCTTAACCAGGGTGGGACCAGGCTGCTTGCATCGACATCTAAAAAGGAGATAGAGCAGCTTTTAAACTAGAAACTGGGGGAAGGCCGACAGTCGCTGAAAAGTGCATGGTTCGGAATAAGGTATCTTTCCAAGATATCACCAAAATAGGGAAGACGGTATTTCGACAGTGAGGTTGCAAAAGAGACCATAGTAGATCAAGAGGGGCATAATCGAACGCGAACGCCTATGTGTAAAAACGTCCATCTCCGAGAACGGGTCCGTGAAGGGGCGGGCCGAACCATATTTTCAAAAAAAATGGACGTCTATCTTTTTTTGCGAAAATACGGTTTGTGCCAGTCAAATGCATTGGATTTGGTTGTTTTTTGAACTGGGCGTTTTCGTTTTTTAGCGATAATCGAAACCGAAGCGGCCCAGCTCAAAAATGACCAAATCCAAGGCATTTGTTCGTGGGAGGGGCCAGGATTCGTAGTGCACTGGTCCCCCTCACATGCCAGGAAACCAACCGGGCACCCTAGGGGGCACTTTTACAAAAACAAAAAAAAAAAGTAAAAGAGCTCCCAGGTGCATAGCATCCTTCCCTTGTGTGTTGAGCCCCCCAAATCCCCCCGCCCACAAGTCTACACTATTACCATAGCCCTAAGGGGTGAAGGGGGTCACCTACATGTGGGTACAGTGGTTTTGGGGGGGGGGGGGGTTGGACGACTCAGCATTAAGCAGCACAAGTGTAACAGGTAGGGAGGATGGGCCTGGGTCCACCTGCCTGAAGTCCACTGCACCCCCTAACAACTGCTCCAGTGACCTGCATACTGCTGTCAGGGAGCTGGGTATGACACTTGAGGGTGAAAATAAAAAGTTGTGAAACTTCATTTTTTGTGGTGGGAGGGGGTTAGTGACCACTGGGGGAGTCAGGGGAGGTCATCCCCGATTCCCTCCGGTGGTCATCTGGTCATTTAGGGCACTTTTTGGGGCCTTATTCGTGAAAAAACAGGGTCCAGGAAAAGTGTCCTAAATTCTAGCTAAAAACGCATACTTTTTTTCCATTATCGGTGAAATGCGCCCATCTCTGTTCGGCCGATAACCATGCCCCAGTTCCGCCTTCGCCACACCTCTGACATGCCCCCATCAACTTTGTCCACATCCGCGACGGAGTGCAGTTGAAAACGTCCAAAATCGGCTTTCGATTATACCGATTTATTCGTTTTTGGGAGATAAACGTCTATCTCCCGATTTGGGTCGCAATATAGGCGTTTTTCTCTTTCGATTATAAGCAGGCAAGTGTCCTTAAAAAAAGAAAAATAAAAATCAGACAAAAGATTGCAAATTAATACTGTCAAGTACTGAGCATGATGATGTAAATAGGATCAACAAACATAGTTTCAAATGTCTATAAGCAAATGCCAGAAGCCTAAGAAATAAGATGGAAGAGTTAGAATATATTGGACTAAATGAAAAATTAGATATAATAGGAATTTGAGACCTGGCGGAAGGAGGATACTATCATACCGGGGTACAAATTATATCGTAGCGATAAGATGGATCGAATTGGTGGAGGGGTAGCATTGTATGTTAAGGAGGGCCTTGAATCAAATAGATTGAAAATTCTGCAGGAAACAAAACACATCTTAGAATCCCTATGGATTGAAATTCCATGTGTAAAGGGGAAAAAGATAAAGATAAAAGTGTACTACCATCCGCCTGGCCAGGATAAACAGATGGATGCAGAAATGTTAAAGGAAATTAGAGACACTAACAAACTGGGCAACACAATAATAATAGGTGAATTCAATTACACCGATATTGACTGGGTAAATGTAACATTGGGGCATGCTAGGGAGGTAAAATCAAGGACTGCTTTATGGAGCAGCTGGTACAGGAGCCGACAAGAGAAAGAAAAATTCTAGACCTAGCCCTTAGTGGAGCGCATGATCTGGTGCGGGAGGTAATGGTACTGGGGCCGCTTGACAACAGTGATCATAACATGATCAGATTTGATATTAGCTTTGGAGTTAGCATTTAACTTTCAAAAAGGAGACTATGATAAAATGTGAAGAATGGTGGAAAAAAAATCTTTGAGGAGCGGCTGTGAGGGTCAAAAATTTACATAAGGTGTGGATGCTGTTCAAAAACACCATTCTGGAAGCCCAGGCCAAATATATTGCGCATATTAAAAAAGTAGGAAGTAAGACAAAACGGCAGCCAGCATGGTTAAAAAGTGAGCAGAAGGAAGCTAGCAGAGCTAAAAAAAAAATCCTTCAGAAAATGGAAGAAGGAACTGACTGAAAATAATAAGAAACAGCATAAGGAATGTCAAGTCAAATGAACAGCACTGATAAGGAAGGCCAAGAGAGACTTTGAAAAAAAGATTGCATTGGAGGCAAAAACACATAGTAAAACTTTTTTTAGGTATATTAAAAGCAGGAAGCTGGAAAACGAATCGGTTGGACCGCTAGATGACCGAGGGGTAAAAGGGGCACTCAGGGAAGACAAAGTCATAGAAGAGAGATTAAATTAATTCTTTGCGTCGGTCTTCACCGAGGAAGATTTGGGAGAGATACTGGTGCCAGAAATGGTATTCAAAGCTGATGAGTCGGACAAACTAAATGAAATCTCTATAAACCTGGAGGATGTAATGGGGCAATTTGACAAATTAAAGAGTAGCAAATCTCCTGGACCGGATGGTATCCATCCCAGAGTACCGACAGAATTGAAAAATGAACTTGCAGAACTATTGTTAGTAATATGTAATTCATCTCTGAAATCGAGCGTGGTACTGGAAGATTGGAGGGTGGACAATGTAATGCCGATTTTTAAAAAAAGGTTCCAGAGGAGATCTGGGAAATTATAGACCGGTAAGCCTGACTTTGGTGCTGGGCAAAATGGTAGAGACTATTATAAAGAACACAATTACAGAGCGTATTCAAAAGAATGGATTAATGAGACAAAGCCAACATGGATTTAGTGAAGGGAAATCTTACCTCACCAATCTATTACATTTCTTTGAAGGGGTGAACAAACATGTGGATAAAGGTGAGCCGGTTGATATTTGGGCTCATTTTCGAAAGAGAAGGGCGCCCATCTTTTGACACAAATTGGGAGATGGGCATCCTCCTCCCAGGGTCGCCCAAATCGGCATAATCGAAAGCCGATTTTGGGCGCCCACAACTGCTTTCCGTTGCGGGGACGACCAAAGTCCCCTGGGGCGTGTCGGAAGCATAGCGAAGGCGGGACTGGGGCGTGCTTAACACATGGGCGTCCTCGGCCGATAATGGAAAAAATAAGGGCGTCCCTGACGAGCACTTGGCCGACTTTACTTGGTCCATTTTTTCTTGCGACCAAGCCTCAAAATGGTGTCCAAACTGACCAGATGACCACCGGAGAGAATCGGAGATGACCTCCCCTTACTCTCCTAGTGGTCATTAACCCCCTCTCCCACCCTAAAAAAAAAAACTTTAAAAATATTTTTTGCCAGCCTCTATGCCAGACTCAAATGTCATACCCAGCTCCATCACAGCAGTATGCAGATACCTGGAGCAGTTTTAGTGGGTGCACTGCACTTCAGGCAGGCGGAACCAGGCCCATCCCCCCCTACCTGTTACACTTGTGGTGGTAAATGTGAGCCCTTCAAAACCCAACCAGAAACCCACTGTACCCACATGTAGGTGCCCCCCTTCACCCCTTAGGGCTATGGTAGTGTTCTACAGTTGTGGAGAGTGGTTTTGGGGGGCTCACACAAGGTAAGGGAGCAATTTCTGAAGTCCACTGCAGTGCCCCCTAGGGTGCCCGGTTGGTGTTCTGGCATGTGAGGGGGACCAGTGCACTACGAATGCTGGCTCCTCCCACGACCAAATGGCTTGGATTTGGTCGTTTCTGAGATGGGCGTCCTCGGTTTCCATTATCGCCAAAAACCAGAGACGACCATCTCGAAGGTCGACCTAAATGTTGAGATTTGAGCATACCCGACCGTATTATCAAAACAAAAGATGGCCGCCCATCTTGTTTCGATAATACGGGCTTCCCCGCCCCATCGCAGGGACGTCCTGCCGGGACGCCCTCAGGAAAACTTGGGCGTCCCAGTTCGATTATGCCCCGCATCGTGTATCTGGATTTTCAAAATGTGTTTGTCAAAGTACCTCATGAAAGACTCCAGAGGATATTGGAGAGTCATGGGATAAGAGGTAGTGTCCAATTGTGAATTAAAAACTGGTTAAAAGAGAGAAAACAGAGAGTAGGGTTAAATGGTCAGTATTCTCAATGGAGAAAGGTAGATAGTGGGGTTCCCCAGGGGTCAGTGCTGGGACCGCTGCTTTTTAACATATTTATAAATGACCTAGAGATGGGAGTAACTAGTGAGCTAATCACATTTACTGACGACACAAAGTTATTCAAAGTTGTTAAATTGTGAGAGGACCTTACGAGACTGGGCGTCTAAATGGCAGATGACGTTTAATGTGAGCAAGGACAAAGTGATGCATGTGGGAAATAGGAACCCGAATTATAGCTACATAACGCAAGGTTCCAGATTAGGAGTCACAGACCAAAAAAAGGATCTAGGTGTCGTCACTGATGACACGGTGAAACCTTCTGCACAGTGTGCTGAGGCGGCTAAGAAAGCAAATAGAATGTTAGGTATTATTAGGAAAGGAATGGAAAACAAAAATGAGGACGTTATTATGTCTTTCTATCGCTCCACGATGCGACCGCACCTCGAATACTGTGTTCAGTTCTCGTCACCGCATTTCAAAAAAGATACAGTGGAATTAGAAAAGGTGCAGAGAAGACTGACAAAAATGATAAAGGGGATGGAACGACTTCCGTATGAGGAAAGGCTAAAGCGGCTAGGGCTATTCAGCTTGGAGAAATACAGCTGAGAGGAGATATGATAGAGGTCTATAAAATAATGAGTGGAGTGGAAACGGTTGACATGAAGCGTCTATTTACTCTTTCCAAAAATACTAGGACTAGGGGGCATTCAATGAAGCTACAAAGTAATAAATTTAAAACGAATTGGAGAAAAGTTTTCTTCACTCAACGTGTAATTAAACTCTGGAATTTGTTGCCAGAGAATGTGGTAAAAGTTTGGATGGCTTCCTAAAGGAAAAGTCAATAGACCATTATTAAAATGGACTTGGGGAAAATCCACTGCTTATTTCTGGGATAAGAAGCATAACATGTTTTGTACTTTTTTGGGATCTTGCCAGGTAATTGTGACCTGGATTGGCCACTGTTGGAAACAGGATGCTGGGCTTGATGGACTTTTGGTCTGTCCCAGTATGGCAATACTTATGTACTTATATAGGCACATAGAATTTCTTAGGAAAAGAAGGAGACAGTGGTTGCTGAGGACTGGATAGATCATTTGGCCATGTTTCTATATTTGTAAAGACCCTATTTACTAAGCCGTGGTGTAGGCGTGCTAATAATTAGCACACACTAACGACAGAGACACCCATAGAAATATAGCGATTTAGTAAATAGGGCCCTAACAGACTTGTCCAAGATCTCAATGAGTGGAAGTGGGATTTGAATCCTAACTTCCCTGGTTCTAAGCTTGCTACTCTAACCATTAGGTACATCCAATACAGGTACCTGTACCTAATGTTGAAACCCTGACTGGCAAGGGGTACTTTTTATCAGAAGACTGTTTCAGATCCCATTAAGAAAGTCAAATTATTGATTGATGACCTTATACAAGAAGGACTGGATCAACAATTTATCACTACACGTGAGAAAGTGACACATGCAGTAATACCAGTGATTTATGTAGTACCTAAGGTCCATAAGGACCTTCTCAACCCTACAGGTCGTCCAATCCTTTCAGCCAAGGGGTCTTTATTGAAACCACTTTCAATCTATGTGGACACATTTCTCAGATCTTTGGATAGTTCATCATCCTCCTATTTGAGAGATTCTACAGATTTTATGTTACAACTTGATGCATGCTCAACACAAATCTTCTTTTGTTGACTGCAGGTATCGAAGCATTATATACGAATGAAATGCAGGAAGAAAGCTTAAGAGTTATGGATACACAGAGACAAGAACGACACCCACTGGCTGAATACATTATTAAAATGTTATGAGTGGTGTTACCAACATTTTTTTTGTTTGTTTCAGGGTGAATATTATTTTCAGATTAAAGGAACACCAAGAGGGTGACCGGATGTAGTCAATTTATGTGTGTCAGCGTTTGGAAAAGGATTTTTGCCAAATTCTCCTTTTTATCATCATATATATTTTTTGGAAATGTTTCATTGAAGTTTGGGAGATAGTGCAAGTTTACAATAATTTTTTGATCGGATAAATAAGTGTGATCCAAATATAAACTTTACTTTTCAATATCATTCTACAGAGGTCTCTTTTTTGGACCTCAAGATCTCCAGAGTTTCGACTGGTTCTTTTTATAATATTTTGGAAACCAACAGATAGAAACTCCCTGTTACACTTTCAGAGTGGATACAGTACAAACTACACAGATCTTTCAGCAAACTTTCTTATAAATACCCAGTTACCAAGCTGAAATTCCAAGTAATTCCAAGAAGTAATCACTTTCACAGTGTTGATATAAACTATAATGTTTAATCAATCAATTGTTTTTATATTAAATGGAGGGAAAGACCTCAACAGTCTATGCTTGGCAGCAGATCAAAGTTTCTAACTGCCAGCTTTTTTAGACTCCGGTATTATCACTGGTCAAAAAACCTCCATTAATTGTATTAATTAATAATATTTTTTAATCTAATTTTACTGTGCATCAACTATAATTAAAAAACAAGCGAGAAACATGTTCCAACGGTTTACTCAACGTGGGTACCCTGTATCAGTGGTAAAAGAGCATATAAGAGAGCCAGTTGGGCAGCAGGTGAACATTTGCTTTTACAAACTACTGATCGGGTAACTTGTGTTCGCCCTTATTCACCAGGCGCAAGTACAGTACAGTCTTTGATTTTGAAGTAACATCCTCCAATGTTTACGTTCAAAAAAGCAAGAACATTTAGGATATATTAGTTCCTTTGTATCTGCCTGTTAATTCAAGCACCAGAACATCAGTGGCAACAGCAGGCTACTCTTCTTGTGCCCGATGCAGTGTATGCTCTAATGCTTTTAGAGGTACTCATTTAATTTTGAATGGCCGGAAAATCTACTTGAAAGCATCAATTGATTGCAATTCCACTATGGTGGTTTATGCCGCATGGTGTGCCTGCCCTTTAGCATATGTTTTCAGCTCCTTTCGGAGAACATAAGAATAGCAATACTGGGTCAGACCACACACACATGCATATATAGGCTCGCTCCTCAAGTTAAGTCAATAAGAAAGAAGAGAACCAAACTAGCATGGCATATTCATAAACACAATAAGGAAGCGAGTGTGTCAGATAAATTTTGAAGATCAGGCTATTGGATCTCTTATAGCACTAGGCTATTTCAAATCCTGAGCCTGCTTAATGTTATTGATCACTTGCAGTCGACTTCCTGTTAAATTGTTTATTATATGACTGTTTTAAACTCATTGGAGTATATCAATAAAATTGCTTAAATATATTCTTAATAAAAAAACTTCTAATTATAAGTAAATAAAAAATGTGGCTACTTAGCTGCATGAGTTGTCACAGTGCTATGTAATTCTTCACAGTGTTAATTTGCAATCTTTTGTCTGATTTTTATTTAAGGACACCTGATCTACTGACATGTCCCTTACAGATATAGGAGTAGATGCTGAGAATTATCTTCCACCTGAGAAACAGGTTCTAACTTCCGCCACTTAGAGGAATGGTCAATCTTCAGAGGTTGAGAAGCTTGCAAAGACCCAGGCAGCTCCACTTCTTGACAAGGCAAAGCAGTGTCAGACTAAGAATGCTGACGACAGCATTTCAGTAAATAGGCTTGGTGTAATAAATCCTGGAGAGAAAGGCTCCAGAATAGCCACAGGGACAGGCAGTTCTAATATGGCAGAATTCACACAGGGCAGAATTCAAAGAAATAAAAAATTGAGGCAGCAAGGAAGTGCTAGCAATTGGGCAGGAGGGGGAGCTGAATCACGCTGCTGCAAAATGGTCACAGGAACTTGCACAGAAACTATGGCTGAGACAAGAAGCTGAGAAGAATGCGGCCACGAGTCTCCATCATGGGAAGATGATGGTTCCTTCGTGACAGAAGCAAACTCGCTACACTGCAGATGTTACTTTGCTGTACCTTTTGAAGATATTGCGGTTATTCTCTATATTGTTGTTAGCTACCCATTAAGTTGTGACCCCTGAAGAAGGCACAATGCCAAAACACAGGCCTTGTAGGGTCTGGACGGTGTATGTTTCAATCAGAGAATAAACTTTTGTTTGAAGATATTGAACTTCTAGCTGTACTTGGAACTACCTCTTCCATTCTTTTTTTCTGCTTTTGACTACGTTTTTTCCCTCTTTGGTTTGCTTCAAGCTCTGGAATCAGATACCACAACTCCCACCACGTTTGACTGTTCCTGAGTGGTGTAGAATGGGTAAGTGTGAATCGATGGTTTATTCTTTCAACAAGTACTAAGACTACAGGACCCTCAGTGAAGTTACATGGTAACAAAAAAGGAGGAAATATTTTTTCACTCAATGAATAATTGAGCTCTGGAACTCATTATCAGAGGATTTGGTAACAGAGGTTAACATATCTGGGTTTAAAAAAGGTTTTGGACAATATCCTGAGGGAAAAGTCTATAGTAAGCTACTGAGACAGAAATGGGAAAAGGCACTGCTGTCCCTGGGTTTTGTAGCATGGAATCATCCTACTATTTGAGATTCTGCCAGGTGCTTGTGACCTGGATTGGCCACTGCTGGAAGCAGGATACTGGGCTATATAGACCATCGGTCTGCCCCAGTATAGCTAGTCTTATGTTCCTACCTATTAACATGCAAACAAATCTTTTTCAGAGGCGGGGAAACAGTAGAACTACAGAACATGAATTGAGGTTGCAAGGTGGTAGAGAAGGTGGCAGATGTCTGGAATACCTCTCCCAATGGAAGTGATGGCAATAAAACAGTGATGAAATTCAAAAAGGTGTAGTATAACCACAGAGGATCCCTATATAGAAAGAGGATGGAATCAAAGCAAAACAAATGATCTTCATGCTTCAAAACAGTGCATAAAGGTGTGTAACCCACATGGAGCTGCATGTACAATTCTAGCTGCTTTGTAAGGCAGACTGAAGGGACCATACAGCCTTTTATTAGGGCTGCAAGCTAATCATGATTAACACGTTAATCATTAATTGCAATTGAAAACATTAATCGCAATTAATGATTAACTGCTCTCACTCTCTCCCTCCCCACTCAAAAGCTCAGTCCAGCATCGCTTCCTCCCCTCTGCCGGTGGCTCGGCTGTCCCCTCTCCTCTCCACCCGGTTTACCTTGTTACTTGTCTTCCAGTAAGTCTTCATCTTGCAGCGGCAGCGTATTGAAATGCTGCCTCAGCCTACACTGGAACTTTCCTTCTGACCTGTCCTGCCCACTTCTGACACAACTTCCTGTTTTCAGAATGGGGCACTAGGTCAGAAGCAAAGGCCCAGTGCAGGCCAAGGCAGTGTTTCAATATGCTGCTGCTGCAGAGCAAAAACTGCAAGACAAGTAACGAGGTAAACCGGGAGGGGACAGCCAAGTCGCTGGTGACAGTCTAGGAGAGATGACAGGCGGGAGGGGGAAAATGAGGGAAAAGATATTTAAGAGAGAGAATGGGTGAAGGTACAGGGGGGGTGCATGAGAGAGAAAATGGGTGAAGGCACAGGGGGGCATGAGAGAGAGAATGGGTGAAGGCACAGGGAACGAGAGAATGGGCGAAGGCAAAGAGGGGCACATGAGAGAAAGAACGGGTGAAGACACAAGGAGGGCACATGAGGGAAAGAACGAGAAAGAACAGGTGAAGGCACAAGGAGGGCACATAACAGAAAGAACGGGTGAAGGCACAGGGCACAAAAGAATGGGCGAAGGCAAAGGGGACCACATGAGAGAGCGAGAATGGGTGAAGGCACAAGAGGGGCACATGAGAAAGAATAGGTAAATTCACAGGGGAGTACATGAGAGAATGGGCAAAAGAACAGGGGGCCACATGAGAGAGAGAATGGGTGAAGGAACGGGGGGGGGGGCACATGAGAGAGAGAATGGGTGAAGGCACAGGGTGCCACATGAGAGAGAGAATGGGTGAAGGCACAGGGGGGCATATGAGAGAGAGAATGGGTGAATGCCCCCTCCAAAGCTACAGTACCTGTTCAATGGCTGGTGGGATAGCTGAAGCCCCGCCAGCAACAGAAATCCGCTCCCTGAATCACCCCTTCCTCCTTGTACTGACTCAGGAGCGAGGAAGTCAGTGAGGTGCCTCCAACCACTAACGTTTGCACTCTCCAAGCATGCTCAGTTCGTGCATGAACTGAGCATGCTCGGGGAGTGCCAGCATCGGTGGCTGGAGGCACTCCGCTGACTTCCTCACTCCTGAGGCAGCACAAGGAGGAAGAGGAATGCTTTGGCAGTGAATTTCTTCAACTGGCTTTGGCATCCGTACCAGCAAAAATATGATATTAAATGTGGTGGGGGGTGGGGAGGAAGGGAGGAAGGGAGGGAGGGAGAGGAAATGTGTGCCTCCCAGTCCATCCCTATGCCTCCCCCCATGAACAGCTGGCTATGGCCCAACTTTAATTATGATTAAAATTTTAATCAAAATGCAGCACTGTTACTATGCTACTGTGTTGCTCTATAAAACATAAAAAGTATTCATGTAAAATGTAAACCCCCCCAGTAGTCTTCGCTAAGCCAGCAACTGTCCATAACACTGTATTCATTCTGTAAAGTGATGTGCCATAAGTGCCTCATTGGCATTTCTGCACCAACATTCCAAGCTTTACACCATTTTTTCCAGCTGTGGAATTGCTATCACTTGCTATGCTATAGAACCCTAAAATTCATTCCAAAAAGTAAGGGCTAAGAAGAATAGTAGCAGTCTCCCTCTGCAAAGTGCTGTTTCACAGGTGTCTTACATCCGCTTCCTTCAGCACTTGAAATCACTTAGTCAATCACATCTACCATGCCTTTCATCAAGGCAAAGTGGCATGAAGCAACAAGAACAAAGGGTTTAATAGCCAAGGGAATACTGCTGGGGGAAAAAAAAATCTGTTCATTTATCACCCTATTAAATAATGTTGCTCTCGCTCCTGCTGATTACAATCTGCAACAGAATTTAATTATGATAACTACATTCTATGGTGGATTCTAATCAGCAGGAAACATAGCAACAATATTTAAAAGGTTTCAATTAGATTTGATTTTACCTGTATAATCACAGCTTCTATTAAAAATACTCTATATTTTTGTGCAATGGTTGACCTGGGTTCACACAGTGTAGTTTTATCATACTACATTGCAGTTTTACTACAAAAAGTCTAGTTCAGTCTACAGCAGTGGTTCTCAACCAGTGTGTCAGGACACACTGGTGTGTCACCAAGAGGTAGGAGGTGTGTCACTAAAAATTTGACATAGTCAGTAAGCCTGTGCTTTCTTTAACAATCAGCAAGTTGCAGAGATCTAGATATTTAAAATCTACATAACTGGTCTCTATTTCTGCTTTCCCAGTACCCTCTAGAACTGCTACCACCAGCCCAAACGGAAAATGTTGCAGATCTGCTGTTCACAGGTTCTATTTATTACACAATTCTGACAGGAGGGGATTCGCCACTGCCTGGAGGCATTCTGGTGGTGTGTTGTTGGAGGCAGACCACGTCGCCAATGTCAGGACGCATCCAGAACCTGAGGGCTGCCCCTGATTCTGCATGCCAGTCAGCTGCGGACTCTGTGGTGGGTTGTTGCTGAAGGATGCTTGTTGAAGGAGTGATATGTTGGCTGTGGAGATGCTCTGCTTTGTGTGTGGGTGAGTGACCTTGTTGGCTGGATTGATGGCTGGTGTGTGTGGGCTGTGATAAGGATGAAGGGTTTTGTGTTACTTCACAGTATCTGGCAGCGGAGGAATTTTGTTTTGCTATTACTGAGATGACACCAGAATTTTGAACACATAGTTGGCTTCTATGACAGAAACCTCTTACCTCTATGCCCTGCGTAGACTCTGAAATGGGTAAGTTTCTTAATTTGACAGTAAGTTTAGTGTGAATTGCCTACTATTCAACCCCATATCAAAAAAAAAAAACTGCACCAGCTTTTTTCACGAAGTGAACATTAAAACTTCTTTGAGAAAAACAATTTTGATAGCTAAGTTTATATAGACATAAGTAGTACTAGTAAATATTCTTAAACAGAATTTCCTTTATTTCCCGTGCATCATTTTTAACATAAATATTTAAGATTTTTTGTATGTGTTAAGCTGTAAATTTTAATGTTCAGTGTGTCACACACAAGCACCATCTGTAAGGAGTGTCACAGCAGAGAAGAAAAGTTTAAAACCACTGGTCTAGAGCAGTGGTTCTCAGTTCTTGGGACATACCTAGCAGGTCAGGTTTTTAGCATATCCACAATGAATATGCATGTACTACCTCCACTGTATGCAGATCTCTCTCATGCATATTCACTGTGGTTATCCTGAAAACCTGACTGGCTGGGTGTGTCCCAAGGACTGGGTTAAGAACCCCTGGTCTAGAGATAATGCTGAAAAAAAAGAGGCAAGGACTTGTTTAAGATCCAGTTATATTCAGAGAAACAAAAGCAACAGCTCTGTGCTATGGTCTACACAGCTATTAGGAAATAAGAAGGCAACCTATGTTAAAGAACAATTCCAGATTTTCTGAAGTTATTTTTTTTTTGGAGGGGGGGGGTGATGGTATCCACACACCTTTATATTAAGGCTGAAACTTAATCAAGTTAACTATGCAATTAATGCATCAATCATTAAACATGATTTTAAAAAACGAATCACGATTAGAGAATTTAATCATACTGCAGCATCTCCTGACTCCTCCAAACGCCTTTTCTGCTCTCTTCCAATCCTGACCCCTGATGGGAGGGAGAGTAAGGTGTGTATTATATACTGGTACTTATTTTGTACCTAGGGTAATGGAGATTTAAGTGATTTGCCCAGATTCACAAGGAGCTGCAGCAGGAAATAAATAAATAGATAAATAAACAAGTTGTAATCACACAATTAATTGCAATAAAAAAATTTTAAATCATGCGATTAGAAATTTTAATAAAAATGCAGACCTACTTTATACGTGTAATTTGCATATATCTAAATGGTTGTAAATGAACACTTTATATGGATAAGTTATCTGTATAAAGTTATACAGTGCAATCCGCTTAAGTGCAAGGGGCTGGGACCAAAGAAATACATGCAGTTAACCAGAGAGTGCACTTAACCGTTGTGACCCAAAGAAGTTTGACATCTGATAAACGTGTACAGTACTGCTTATTACATGTACAGTATACAGTCTCCATTAACTGACGTTATACAGTCTCCGTTAACTCACGTTAGTCTTACTTGAAGTAATCAGTCAGTTCTTATTGTTACTATGTAAGCCGCATTGAGCCTGCCATTTGTGGGAAAGAGCTGGGTACAAATGTAATAAATAATAATAGTCCTGTGTACACTATTGGGTCTGCGAGTTCCATAGACTATCCACCTCATAATCAAAAGAGAAAAACACCCATATTCTGACCTAAATCGGGAGATGGACGTCTTTCTCTCGCGGGCGCCCAAATCGGTATAATCGAAAGCCGATTTTGGGCGTCTTCAACTGCACTCCGTCGCAGGAACGAATAAAGTTGACGGGGGCATGTCGGAGGCGTGGCGAAGGCGGAACTGGGGCGTGATTATAAGCCGAGGAGAGATGGGCATCTTTAGCTGATAATCGAAAAAAAAAGGCGTTTTTACCACGATTTTGGGTCACTTTTTTGGACCCTTTTTTTTCACGAACAAGTCCCAAAAAAGTGCCCCAAGTGACCAGATAACCACTGGAGGGAATCGGGGATCACCTGCCCTGACTCCCCCAGTGGTCACTAACCCCCTCCCACCAAAAAAACCCCACTTTACAAACTTTTTTTCCCAGCCTGTATGCCAGCCTCAAATTCCGTACCCACCTCCATGACAGCAGAATGTGTTCTATCCTCTGACAGCCTGGTTCTGATGTGGCTCTCGGGTGAGTGTGACACCTTTTCTGTTAAGGGCACTGCAGAGTCACATCAGCAATGCATTGTGGTGGGTGTAGGGTATTGGGCTCCGTGATTCCACTAGCTTGTGTTAAATGCTCACGATGTTGGTAGTTGGTAGGCTATACTCCCATGGTGCTTTTCCCTCTGCTTACTGGGTCAGAGTGTGCCCTGTTTTGTTTCCGGTAGTCCATGAGGTAGTGGCCATTTTTGTAAGCCAGTTTTAGATCCTGTTCATGTGTTAGCCACGTTATAGCACTTAGTTCTTACCTTGAATGTTGCTGAAAGAGGGCATTGTACACCATTCTGCCAGCTCGGACCTACTGCGGAGACTCATTGCCAGTGGGGCACAACCTCTGATCTGCAGTTAACTGTGAGTAAACGTGCTTTTTCAAATAAAGGACGTTTTAAGCGAGATTAGTCTTCAGGTGTCAACTGGTGTGCCAAGGTTATACAGCAGCAACAAACCCTGTCCCTGGAGCACTTTTAGTGGGTACTGCAGTGCACTTCAGGCAGGCAGACCCAAGGCCCACCCCCCCCCCCCCCCACCTGTAACATTTGTGGTGGTAAATGGGAGGCCTCTGAAACCCACTGTACCACATGTAGTTACCCCTTCACCCCTAAGAGCTATGGCAGTGTTGTACATTTGTCCCTCCCACGACCAAATGGCTTGGATTAGGACGTTTCTGAGCTGGACGTTTTTATTTTCCATTATCACAAAAAAAAAAAACGCCCAGCTCAGAAAGGACCAAATCCATGGCATTTGGTCCGTCCAAACCGTATTTTCAAAACAAAAGATGGACGTCCATTTTTTTCGAAAATACGGTCTGTCGCGTTTCTTCACGTACCCGTTTTCGGACATAGACGCCCATGGAGATGGGCGTTCGCGTTCGATTATGCCCCTCTATGTCTAACAGATGGTAAAAACGGTCATAGCACTGACATCCAGTGGCCTCCAGATAGGCCCGCACGGTATTGAGACTCTCCAGCACTCTTGCAAAAGTGACAGGAGCTTATTGAATTTCGTCAGCATGTGCCTCGCTGCTCATTTCATCATCTGTTTCATCATCAGTCGTTGCCTGCGTGTAGGCGCATATCTCGACATCAGTGCTGTCGACAGCTGTTTGTAGATCGCAATCAACAGCTACGTAGTGATGAAACTCCTCTTCAGTAACACCGGCTGGATGTCAATAGCCTGTTCATCTGACGCGTTTGCAACAGCTGCATCTGTTTCGTCTCTCTCCACATCCTTAACAAAGCTTGTCCGCTTGTAGCAGTTCACAATGGTTGTCTGTGTAACATGATTCCAGGCTTCTTTCTGCATATGTAGGGAATCCAACAGTAATAGATTACGAGCCAGTTCAACAGCACATTTATCCTTGCCAGTCTGGTCATCCATAATGCTCATCAGACGACGTAGCACAAGAGCCCGATAATGTTGTTTGAAATTGGCTATTATGCCCTTAACCATAGGTTGGATCACAGAGGTAGTGTTTGGTGGCAGGAAGACCACCTTGATGTTAGACAGCTTGACATCATCACTGTGTGCAGCACAATCATCACAAAGCAACAAAATCTGACGCTTTTGTGCTCAATTTCTAGTGTCTAACTTCTTTAGCCACTGCTTCCAAATTTCCCCAGTCATCCATGAATTTGCGTTAGCCTCATATGACACAGGAAGTCGCTTAACATTCTTGAAGCAACGGGGCTGTTTGCTCTTTCCAATGACGAGTGGTTCCAACTTCTCACTCCCATCCATATTGCAGCAAAGGAGGATCGTCAGTCTGTCCTTCGACATTTTACTTCCTGTAGTTTCGGCTTGTTTGAATGCAAGTGTTCCATCAGGAATCGCTCACCAGTAGAGACCGTTTTCGTCAGCATTGAAAATGTCATGAGGTGCAAACTCGTTCAAGATGGTAGGAAGAACTGAAACAACCCAATTTTCAGCACCAAAGTCATCAGCGTCTTGTTTTTCACCACGCTGTTTCTTGAATTTTATGTTGTTCCTCTCCTTACATCTTTCCAACCATCCAACAGTGGCTTTGAATTCAGTTAGTCCAAGACTTTCAGCTAGCTGATTAGCTTTCTCCATAAGCAGTGGACCACTGACAGGAAACTGTCTGCTCCTGACTTGAGAAAACCACTGAACAAGAGCATCTTCTACATCCTCAGCTTTTCCCTCCCGTTTACGTTTCCTGTGTAGATTTGTATTGTTTTGCCAGTCTTCCAGAAGCTGATCTTTCTGCTTCAAGATACGTGAAATTTGACTGGAATTGACACCATATTCTTTAGCAATAGATGCTTGACTTTGTTTGATTTCTAATTTTTTAAGAACTTCTATTCGTTCAGCCAATGTTAAAGTCTTACAGTTGTGCGATGACGACTCCAGTGTACACTCTAACAACTTTCTTTCGCTTCTGCCTGTAGCAGGTAACCAATGAGATTTCAAATTTATTGCCCCTTTGTCACGTGCCAATCGGCTTCCATATTCCGTGCGTGCGTTTATGCGGAGTCTTTCCTGCAGAGCAGCGGTCTTAAATCTGCATATAGCTAATCTTGCACTTATCAGTGGTGCTCTGAACCGAAGTTTGTCCCCATAGAAATTGACGGCGCCAAAAACGGGACCGAAGTACGGCATGCAGTTAAATGGAGCATGCACTTATCCGACGTGCACTTAAATGGAGTGCACTGTATTTGCTACTTGTCCGCTAGCACTTAAACACTTTAGTTACACTAAATGTGGCTGAATTCCACTGCTCTGCTCTATTACTCTAAACGCCGCCCAGACTGCCCCTAACTGTTCCTCTACCTAGATTGGGAAGTTTAGCAATATACCTATTTATACAGCCACAATTTCTCATTCTGTGAGCAAAATGCTTTTTAAAATGCACTTATGCTGTCAGCACCCACTGCCAACTGCAAAACTGCTTTTCAGTATTGAGCCGTGGATTTGTAAAAGCTTTGTCAGTGATTGAAAAAGAGTATCATAGAATCTCTACAATAGAATATATACATAGTATGATCTTTATTGCATTTCTTATTCCAAACTGTGTTTTTTTTTTTTTTTAACGTTAATTGTACAAACTCTACATTTTCAAATTGGTCTCAATGAGTTCCAACACAAAAAAAGACCTAGTTAACAACACAGAAAGCTATGAAACTTATAAATCAAGTTCTAGTGCAGAAAAAGTAAAGCACACAATATGAATCCATCTGTGGCTTATCAAAGAAGGAACCGGATTTGTACAGAAGTGCAATTGCTAATTATAATTTCGTAAGAGTTTCAGTACTTAGAGCCAAATAAAATCAGCTCCTTCTCCATAATGCTGGAGGCAACTTTGGTAGATAATTTTTTTTTGTCTTCTGAATGTACCAGAATAAAGATAAGAAAACACAACTAATCTGTTCTGATGCCAAGCTTATACCCTTGTCTGATAGCACTGTTAAAATGTTAAATAGTAGTTATGATAATCCAGAAATTTCCTGGACACCAGCACTTAAGAGTTTACAGATTTATAAAACCACACACATTTTACTTTAAGAACACAGCTGTGAAGTTTTATTAATCCAGTACAAGTGTAGACTGCGGCTGAGCTAATAATATTCACAAACTGACTAATCTTGATCTATAATGCCCCTGTGCTTTCCATGCTTGACTTGTAAGTACTTTAATGGTGTCCATCTTTTACTGAATTTAAGTCGAAATGTTTTAAGGCTAAAATGCAACCAGTGGTTAATGGCCTCCAGGATATCTGAATTATTACATTTCCTTTTATACACTACTGCACAGTTGACAGTAGATCCTTTCAGCTAAACACTGATGTGACACACAATGCAGCCCTGTCTGTCAATGAATCCACAATGTAACAATAGCAGACAGAAAATTAAACCAACTATTTTTAATAACAGAGAACATTACTGTTTCCTACAATGTCTAATATGCTGGCAAAGCAATAGAGGAAAAACAGGTCAGAAATGTTAATGGGGGGAAAAATCCCTAAAATATTTACCACATAGCTAAGCCTTAGGAAATCACTGGGCATAAAACAATGGATAGTAACAATCGATTTTTTTTAATATAGTGGGGAATTTTTTTCAATATGACGTCCCTCCCCCCCCCCCCCTTAAAGAAAAACTAGATGAAGAAAGAAAGCCTACAAACTCCAGTGTCCAGAAGGTATTTTCCACTGCTGATATGCTCTCCAGAGCTTCTCCAAAGACCGTAATCTAAAGTGACGGAGCACAGCAAGACAATACGCATCATACCACTGCTCCAGTTTCTGAATAACCCACTCCAGACCAAGAAATAGTGATGACCACCCTGGACACTGTCAAGCCCAAATGGAGCTGTAGGTCCTCGCTATCCCAAGCTGGGCAATCTGCGATTCAGGAGTGCAAGTTCAATACTAGGCACTATATCATCATGGAGCATCTGGGACAGCACAGCAAATACCTCCATCCAGAAGGTTTGCAACAGTGGACAATCCCGCCATATGTGACAATAGGTCCCCTGCCTCCCACATCCACTCCAACAGTCATCCACCACACTCTCACACACATACTCTCACACACAGCTTCTCACTGTACCATATAGCAAAGTTTAGTGGAACCTCTGCAATTCAAACACAAATAAATTTGGAAAATAGCCCCTTTCTGCACCACGACCCCAGTAGCCGGTCAAAGGGTCCCTTGCCCCTACGAAGGTCAGTTAAAAGTGGGGCCCCACTAAGGTAACATTTAACCTGCAGACAAGGGAACACATCTGGAGGCAGTAGCCCATATCACTGCTGGAGACCCCCAAATGCCCGCACATTACCCCATTCAGAGACAAAAAACTGGCCAAGGCATAGCAATCCACACATCTCCCATTAACGAAATAAGGCCTGATCCCTCCCAGAAGCAAACTCCCCATTGTACAATAAATGCGTGTACCAAAAATAATGACAACCCTCCAAGACGGCGACCCACGTTAGGCTCCAGATTTTCTTAGTAAGGGCCCGAAAGGACTTCCCGTGATCTGCTCCCAACTGCCCACCCAATGACTGCAAAGAAAGATACAAAAGGGGAATATCCTTCTCACCAAGCTGCTCCAACTCCACCCACTGTTTAATTTCCTGGGCCTTCCAGGCAAGGACCGCATGCAACTGAAACACATAAAAGCATTTTCGGATATTAAAGACCACATCACCTGACATGCCACCCGTGGACTCTGCCCCCCCTCCCCAAATAAACTGATGAAAGAGTCGCTGCACATAAGTCAATTCCTTAGGAAGGATCCAAATTGGTAAGGTATTAAACAAATACAATAAATGGGGTAACCATCATCTTTAAAGTCACAACATGCCCCAGGAAGCTCCCTTGTGAGGTATTGGGGACATAGATATTAACCAGAGTATACACCCTTCCATTAAGGACTACAACCACCAACAAAAACCACATCTCAGTTTCCTGCTTGGCCAATTTAACCTCCACCTCCAGATGCTTAGCACTAAGGATTCCCAACCCGCCTTTCCTATGCTCCTTAATATTAGAGGCCCACAGTCGGTAGCGGTAACGCAGGGATGAGACCAGATGCTCATGTACAAGTCTTACGGGTCATTCCATGCCAAGTGGTCTAAAATTTAAAAAAAGTTCCCACCATCATCTGAAAGAGAAAATTGTGCTCTACAACACTGATATGTTTTTGTTTTGCAATGCCACCATTAAGTAGCCATTTACTCAGGTCAAAGTATGTTATATTTTGTGTGTGCGATGTATTACGTTGGTCCATGATGGCTGAGCCATTACTGGTTATCATATTGAAACCAGCATCCCCATCGCCACAGGGGCCACACCCGAAAGCCATGCAGTAACAGCCATGGGTGGGTTTCTTTACTGCAGGATCCCAAGTCTGATTGTGTGTTTCTTTACTACAGGTTCCCAAGCCTGCCTTCTTCAGTTACTTCACTGCAGGTTCCCAAGCCTGCCCTCTTCAGTTACTTCATCATTCTGAAAGCATCATTGATCTGCAAGAGAACGGTTTCAGGGAAACTATATTGCCGACCAGATGATGTCACTGATGGAGCTGGAATAACAGCAATGATGTTATTCTGGGATCCAGCAAGTATCGCATCTTACCGGCCAATAAAATGAAGTAGCGGGACCATGAGGATGCATAAAGCTTATGAAAGCATCTTTCTGTTCAACTGACGTTTCACAAACGTTTCAAATCCACCATAACAGCGCACAATAAACGATTGGACAATCAACCAATAAAATACAAATGAATAAATAATTATATCAATACTTTTAAGTGACTATTAAGACTCAATTTCCTAGAAATGAAGAAAAATTATCGCATCAAGCATACTAAATATAACATACTTTGACCTGAGTAAATGGCTACTTAATGGTGACATTGCAAAACAAAAACATATCGGTGTTGTACAGCACAATTTTCTCTTTCAGATGATACTGTTCACAAGCTGATTCAGGCAGGCTGTTTTTTAATAATTGGCTTTGAACTTTGGTACATTTTACCATTTGCACTGATAGTGCCAACTCTGAAGAGATCCTGCAGGGCGGTTATAGATGCTGGTTAGTTGCAAATCTGGAAGTATTATGTCCAGCACAAGCATAAGGCTTGTTCAAAATTTCAAGTCCGTATCTTTGTTTGCATGGAAGTTGTTGCGGTCTGAATATTGGTCCAAATATGTTCCAATGAGTCGCGACCAATTTTGATGCACACTTTGAGTCAACTTGTTTGACTGGATTTTGCATCCATAATGTTAAAATGTATTTCATCGGAATTAGCATCACAAACTGTACAGGATTTGAATTTTTTTAGCCATTCTTATGTGTTTGGATTTTATTAGACCCCAAATATGGCATTTTGGTAAATGTCGCGCGCTCATGGACTGACAGCCTTTCAGAAAAGGGGGTCTCGATCTGCAACTATTGCAGTTAGAGACCTCAAATTTTGGGAAACTTCGTTTAACACCTGACTCGCGCAACAGATAAAATTTGAACAAAATTGGAGACATGATGGTGGGAAGGTTTAGACCACTTGGCATGGAATGACCCTTACATAGATCTTTTGAATGAAACAAATGTGCCTCCGCAGCCATTAAGCTACACTTGGCCGGGCAGTTAAGGCCTCGAACATTATAGGACACAACTTTTACCTCAAATTTCCCCATAGTAGCCCTCTGCTGAAACCTAACCTATACAATACATACATACAACCCCCCAACCCATCCTCTCACAACCCCCAAAACCTTGGTAGGCATACTCCTGTAGCCCATTTCTCCATGCAAGGAAGTGAAACCCCTTTGAGTCAACTATACACATAAAAAAAGATACATTTGCTAAAAAGAACCACTTCCCCGTGAGATCAACAGTCATCCATAAAACAGCCCACACACACCAGACATCAATCCAGCCAACAAGGTCACACACCCACACACAAAGCAGAACATCTCCACTGCCAACATATCACTCTTTCAACAAGCATCCTAGGAAAACCATCACAGAGTTCGCGGCTGACTGTCATTTATTTATTTATTTATTTATTGCATTTGTATCCCACATTTTCCCACCTCTTTGCGGGTTCAGTGTGGCTTACAATAAGATATGAATAATGGAAATACAATTGTACAACTTGGTTATGGGTTACATTGTACAGGTTATGCGAGACCATTGAAGTATCGTTAGGAATATAACAATGGGACATCAACACTGAAACATTGGAAGGAGACAATGGGAAGCTTAAAGGGCAGTAATAAAACACAAAGACATATGGTTTACATATTTCTGTGAGTACATGTATGGGTGATGTGGAATTAAGGGGGATGAGGGTCAGAAGTGGTTGTATGATGCATTGATGAACAGTGAGTGTGGACTCTATGTGTTTTGGCTCTTTCCGTAGATTGTTTCAAACAGGTGGGTCTTCAATGATTTGCGGAAGGAAGCTTGTTCGTAAATCGTTCTTAGGTTGCGCGGCAGTGTATTCCAAAGCTGCGTGCTCATGTGAGAAAAGGTTGACGCGTGTAGCGTCTTGTATTTCACGCCCTTGCAATTAGGGAAGTGGAGGTTGAGGTATGTTCGGGTTGATCTTTTAGCATTTCTGGGTGGTAGGTCTATCAGCTCGGACATGTAGGCTGGGGCTTCACCGTGAATGATCTTGTGGACTAATGTGCATACCTTAAAAGTGACGCGTTCCTTAAGTGGAAGCCAGTGTAGTTTCTCTCGTAGTGATTCATGCAGAATCAGGGGCAGCCCTCAGATCCTGGATGCAGCATGGAATCCTAACACTGGTGACGTGGTCTGCCTCCAACACCCCGCCACCGGAATGCCTTCAGGCACTAGTTATACCCCTCCTGTCACTGATCCACTGCAGGTATTTGGATCCTCAAGTTTCTGCAAAGCATCCCACACTGTTGCCATGGTAGTGGATTTGATAGAGACACCATTAAGAATCACCAATAAGCCAAAAGGAAAAGTCTACCGACAGCACAGCTGGATCTGGACAAAAGCCTGGGTGACCTCTCAAAAGGACTGGCGCTTGGCCAAGGTCACTGCAACCAGATCCTGAAAAAGCTCAACAGTCCATTCCAAAGCAGATGGCCCTTCTCCCGCACTTTGTGCTGCATGATCTCCTTTTCAGGGGAGCACAGAAAGCAGGCCACCACATCTCAAGGCTTTCCCTCCAGGCGGAGTCCCAGAGTCATATGGACCCACTCAAGCAAGGGAGGGTTCAGCGAGCTCTCACCTTCAATCCCCAAGAGTGAGCTGTACAGTTGTTCAATTGTCCAGGCCAAATCCTTATATTACTAAGTACATAAGTACATAAGTAGTGCCATACTGGGAAAGACCAAAGGTCCATCTAGCCCAGCATCCTGTCACCGACAGTGGCCAATCCAGGTCAAGGGCACCTGGCACGCTCCCCAAACGTAAAAACATTCCAGACAAGTTATACCTAAAAATGAGGAATTTTTCCAGTCCATTTAATACTACTACTATTTAACATTTCTAAAGCGCTACCAGGGTTGCGCAGCGCTGTACAATTAACAAAGAAGGACAGTCCCTGCTAAAAGGAGCTTACAATCTAAAGGACTAAAAGTGCAGTCAATCAAGATTGAGGCCGTCTAGATTTCCTGGATAGAGGTACAATGGTTAGGTGTCGAAAGCGACATTGAAGAGGTGGGCTTTGAGCAAGGATTTGAAGATGGGTAGGGAGGGGACTTGGCGTATGGGCTCAGGGAGTTTATTCCAAGCATAGGGTGAGGCGAGGCAGAAAGGGCAGAGTCTGGAGTTGGCGGTGGTGGAGAAGGGTACTGAGAGGAGGGATTTGTCCTGTGAGCTGAGGTTACGGGTAGGAGCATAAGGGGAGATGAGGACTCATGGATACCACGTACCCAGATGTTATTGCGATTCTCAAGGTCCTCTATTTTGTATACGAGAGCCTGATGCTTGTCCTGGAGATCCGCCACCGCTCTCTGCACCTCCACAGCTGTCATCTCACAGTGGTCCACACGCTCCTCCACCTGATCCAAGCGCATATCCATGCTAGCCAGATCCAATTTAATCTCCTGAACAGCCTCTAAGTCTTAACGGATGCTATCCCCATCTTAAGCTCCCTGAAGCAGGAGTGTAGGTCTTCCACTGTAACCTCCATTGGTACCTCATGCTCCAAATCCACCATCTCCTCGGGCTGTGGGCTCACATGTGCATGCTCACAGGGTGGTGGCCAAGCTGCGAAGACACACCTTCTCTCCAAGTTTGGCCAGGGTTCTCACCTCGCTACCATGTTTTTTTGTAGCTACTGAATGCAGGGAGTGTTCCAATACTCACAGCGGTAAGTAGTGCTTAAGTGGATTTAAAACAGAATGATTGGGAGGGGGTTATCACAGTGACCGAGGCAAAGCTCAATCAGGCATCCACCATGCTAGGTGATGTCACTTCCTCTCTATAAACATGTAGTCTAAACCTAAGCAATGGGAGAGCAATGTTGAAGAATACATGGAGGTATATTTTCAAAGCACTTAGATTTACAAAGTTACTTAGCAACCTATAGAACTTTGTAAGTCTATGTGCTTTGAAAATGAGCCCCATGGTATAGTAACAACACAAATAGCTTGATCCATTAAGATCTTTCTCCATTTGTGTCTATGAGTGAAAAGCTTACTGAATTCAGGCTTGAAAAAATACAATTGAAGAAACTAAAAAACAAACAAAAACCCTAAACATTTGTCACAATAAATAAGAAAGCTAAAGATGGCCAGTTTAGGCATGCTTGACAATTCCAATGCTGGCAATACTCCTTAAACTCATACATTTTAAAATGCACTTCTTACAATTTAAATGAATAGAACAATATATTACACAATTGATATACAATGCACATTATCAATCCTATAGATCTAACTGAATTCAACAAAATGGACAGGCTGTTAATAAAAGTCATTTGAAAACAGGTAGAGAAGACATTCAGAGCATGGCTCTTATAATTCTTTCTAATCATTTTGTATATTTATATGTACAAGCACGAGTGCACGTATGTGCATATGTGTATTGTTGTGATCAGACAAGCAGAGTAAAGATTGCCCTAAGGCCTTAGGAAGGCTCCCCTTTCCCACAAGAAAACTGTAGGAAAAGAAAGAGCTGAGCTTTGCTGCTGGGGAACACTACAATTCCCAGAATGCCTCTGGTCAAGCAATGGAAGGGTAAAGATGGTCCAGGTGTGCTTTTACATGTACACAGTATGGTATGCATGGATATTTATGTTATCTATGTACTTTATTTCTATATTTGTAATTTATTTTGCTTTAAGGAGTTTTTAGAAATTATTATTATTCTACATACATTTTTCAGTGATGTTACATTTCCATAGTATTTTATGTTTTAATATAATTGTTTTATAAATTAATATTAGTTGTTTTAAAATACCATTACAATATTATTGTTGTTATTCAACTGTTTGATAAATTGATTTCTGTTTTTTATTTTAATATGTTTTTGTGTGTTTTGTCGTTAGACCCCTGAGGCAGGCGTCATTTGATGCCGAAACACGACCCGTGTCGGTCACCTGTCAATAATGCACTCCTGTTGTCCTAATCTTGAAGGCCCAGTATTGCTCTTTTTGTTTGTATACTGCTTATCACAGAAATAGTGGATTTTCCCCAAGTCCATTTAATAACGGTCTATGGACTTTTCCTTTAGGAAGCCGTCCAAACCTTTTTAAAACTCCGCTAAGCTAACTGCCTTTACCACATTCTCTGGCAACAAATTCCAGAGTTTAATTACACGTTGAGTGAAGAAAACTTTTCTCCGATTCGTTTTAAATTTACTACATTGTAGCTTCATCGCATGCCCCCTAGTCCTTGTATGTTTGGAAAGTGTGAACAGACGCTTCACATCTACCCGTTCATATCTCCCCTCAGCCGCCTTTTCTCCAAGCTGAAGACCCTAGCCACTTTAGCCTTTCCTCATAAGGAAGTCGTCCCATCCCCTTTATCATTTTCTTCGTCCTTCTCTGTGAACACAGAACAAAAATATTTGTTAAGCAATTCCACTTATCTTTATAAGCTTCTACATGCTTCCTCCCCTTCTCCCTTGAGTCTTACAATGCCATTTTTACACTTCCTCCAATCACTAACATATCTAAAAGGTCTTGATTTTCTCCCTCCCCTATTTTAACATACTGGCTACTTTTTTTTCTTCCACATGCATCTCTTCGCTTTTCCTGACATTGTTACCTGTCTTCCTCTTGCTATATATAATCTCTTATAATTTATGAAAACTAATCTTTTCCCTTAACTTCTCAACTACTTCTTTGAGAACTAAATGAGCCTTCTTTCCCTCTTACTTTTATTCACTTTCCTAACAAAAAGGTTTGCTATCCTTAAAATAGTTACCTTAAGTTGCTTCTCACAGGTCTCCCACTTAGCCATCTCTCTCCTCTTCAATCTGTTCAAAATTCTGCTGCACGACTAATATTCCGCCAGGGTCGTTATGCTCATATTAGCCCTCTCCTCAAGTCATTTCACTGGCTTCCTATCCGTTTCCGCATACAGTTCAAACTTCTCTTTTTGACCTATAAGTGCATGCACTCTGCAGCTCCTCAGTACCTCTCCATTCTCATCTCTCCCTACATTCCTCCCCGGGAACTCCGTTCACTGGGTAAATCTCTCTTATCTGCACCCTTCTCCTCCACTGCTAACTCCAGACTCCGTTCCTTTTATCTTGCTGCACCATATGCCTGGAATAGACTTCCTGAGCCAGTAAGTCAAGCTCCATCTCTGGCCGTCTTCAAATCTAAGCTAAAAGCCCACCTTTTTGATGCTGCTTTTAACTCCTAACCCTTATTCACTTGTTCAGAACCCTTATTGTATCATCCTCACTTTAATATTCCCTTATTTCTTGTTTGTCTGTCCTAATTAGATTGTAAGCTCTGTCGAGCAGGGACTCTCTTTTCATATTCAAGTGTACAGTGCTGCGTACGTCTAGTAGCGCTATAGAAATGATAAGTAGTAGTAGTTTTGTGCACTGCCAACTCCAAAATGTTCACATCTAGCTAATAATTACTTGAGGTATGCCCCTATCTTGACACAGTTAGTTTTTTGTAAAGCCTAGAACCTTCACTTCAGAATAAATCCTCTCTATTTGTAATTTAATATTGAACCATACCATCCGATGATCACTGGTTGCCAGATGTTCACCTACTATAATATCATAAAGACTCTCCCCAATTGTAAGCACTAGTGTCATGTCCCCTACCTCAACGCAAGCTGCATCCTCGGGCTGTGCAGGGTCCAGTCTACACACACTTGACTGGCACAGCCCTGAGCCATGTGTGTGTAGTTCTTCTCTGGCTACAGGCTCCTTGATTGCTTTGCTTCCATGCACCTGGCTCTGCTCTCTCTCTCTGCCTGGCTTCCCTTGCTTCTCTCCTATTGGTCTTCTGGTTCCTCCTTCCCCTGCTCCTGTTCCTATGGCTGTGCTCCTTCTCCCTGCCAGCACTTTATCAGCTGAGCTCTTCCTGGACTCCATGCTTCGGCTTCTACTTTGGTAGGTATTACTTGTTCAGTAGTTTGCTTCATCTCTACTTTGTCCCTCGTTGCTGACTTTGCCTGTACCTGGATTACTCTTGCCTGCTGCCTGCCTATTCGCTTTACCTGTGCCTGGATTACTCTCTTGCCTGCTGCCTGCCTATTGACTTTACCTGTGCCTGGATTACTCTCTTGCCTGCTGCCTGCCTATTGACTTTACCTGTGCCAGGATTACTCTCTTGCCTGCTGTATGCCTACTGACTTTGCCTGTACCTGGATTACTCTCTTGACCTGCTGCCTGCCTGGCCAATACATTCACCACCCCGCTTCCACCTCCATCTCGTAAGTCCTGCAGGCCGCCCGCACCTAGGGGCTCAACCTCAGGGGAACGGTGGTCAGCGCAGGTGAAACCCGGGGTTGTCCGGCCGCCAAGCAGAATCTGGTCTGAGTACCAGGCTCAGCAGCACTCTACTTGGTACAAGAAATGAGTGGGAAAGCGCGGGGTACAAACGTAACAAAAAACAAAAACAAAAAAAACCTCACAAGTCTGACTAGGTATATTAGTATTTTCCCTTTCATTGCCATATTATAAATCTTCAATTAAATCTCAGTCCATTTCTGCCTGTGAGGAAGGCCTGAATCTTACAACAATATAAACTGATGTTCCATTCCCTCTTTCCAAATTAACCCACACTGCCTCCTCCTTACTCCAAGTCCTGCAATTCTGTCACTTATCTTTACCACCACTCTTCTTCCCTTTCTTCCTAACTTGTCCTTCCTGAATAGATTATTGCCTAATAAAACTATATCCAAGTCATACATCCAGTAAGCCATGTCTCCATGGGCATCACTAAATCCAAGCCATCCTCTTCCATTACAGCCTACAGATCCAGAACTTTGTTTTTCCTACTGCAGGCATTACTGTACACAGCTTTCCAAATATTGCTCTTTTTCATATTTCTATACTGTTACTGGGGACATTAGTACATAAGTATTGCTGTGGTGGGATAAACTAAAGGTCCATCAAGCCCAGTATTCTGTTTCCAACAACAGCCAATCCAGATCACAAGTAGCTGGCAGGATCCCAAAAACGTAAATCAATTATATGCTGCTTATCCCAGGAATAAGCAGCGTATTTTCCCCACCTTAATGATTTATAGACTTTTCTTCCAGGAACTTGTCCAAACATTTTTTAAATCCTGTTATTCTAATGGTTTTTACCACATTCTCTGGTAACAAATTCCAAAACTTAATTATACATTTGGTGAACAAAATATTTTATTTGATTTGTTTTAAATTACTTAGTAACTTCATTGTGTGCCCCCTAGTTCTTGTGAATCACTTGTTTACTTTTTCCATAACTACATCTACTCATTTTACTCCACTCATCATTTTACAGACTTCTTATCACATGTCCCCTCAGCTGTCTCTTCAATAAGTTAAAGAGACCTAATCTTTTTAGGTGTTCCTCATAGGAGGAGTTGTTCCATTCTCTTATCATTTTGGTCACACTTTTCTCTACTTTTTTTTTAAATTCAGCTATATATTTTTTGAGATGTGGTGACCAGAATTGTACACAATATTCAAAGTGCAGCCACACCAGAGAGCAATATACAGGTATTATGATATCCTCTCTTTTACTCTCTTTTCCTTTTCTAACATTCTATTTGCTTTCTTGGCCATTGCTGTACACTGAGCAGAACAATTCAATGTATCAGTGATACCAAGATCCTTTTCCTGAATGGTGACTCCTGTGGAACCCCTCATTATGTAGCTATAGTTTTGGTTGTTCTTCCTTACGTGCATCACTTTGTACTCGCTCATATTAAATTTCATCTGACATCTGGATGCCTAGGGTCCCAGTCTCATAAGGTCTTCTTGCAATTTCTTACAATTGTCTTGCGATTTAACAATCTTGAATAACTTTGTGTCATCAGCAAATGTGATTACCTCACTCGTTATTCCAGGTCATTGATAAATAATGTTAAAAAGTAAATTCCCTAGAGTGAAAATTTCCTTCCACTTAGTATACACATGGCCATATTCTAGCAGTGGACTTCTCCAATTTAAATTGAACTCTGTTAATATGACATTGGCCCCACATGAGAGAGACAAGATCAGAAATTCACTCTCTTGCGCTTTACACAAACACACGTCTAGTGTTGTATTGCCGCCTGCTACTTACTTCTATCCATCATCAGGTAAAGCTTTTACAGCTGACAACACTCTTCATCAACCAGCAGCAGCCCTCCCCTCCTCTTTATCCCTCTCTCATTTCTATTTCCTCTCAGTATTCCCCCCTCCTGGGGCCCTCACTGTACATCTCCAAGGTACCTACTGCAGAACATATTCTCCCTGTACCCTACCTCATGAAAAGCTCCCTGTTTTATCCCCCTATTCCTGTTATTAGTGCAGACATCCACTGTACCAACCCCCCCCCCCCCCTCCTTCACACTGACTGGATTCTACCCACATTCTCTGTGACTGGACCTCTCTTGCAGTCTTCCCAACCCAAAACTGGCTGGATCCTACCCAAAAAGCAGGCAGGGCAAGCTCACTCACAGAAGAGAGAAGAACTAAAGACACAGGTTTAAACCGAAAAATATTTGAGCACATTAACCATCTTTTTAGCTTCCAGACATTAATGCAAAAATCATGGCAATGGGTATTATTTGGTCGTACACTTAATACAACTGTATAATTCAGTCAATAGGTTTCACAGTAGAGTTAACAACAAAGAAAAAGAAAGACACATATGAATAATTAAACAGCAGACCATCAGTGGTAGGGAATTGCTTTCAGTCCCTTTGTGTGTTGTGTGCATGTACAGGCTCTATGATCAGAAGAGTAAAGGGGGAATCAAATCAGTTCTGGTATACCGCTAAAATCCCCTTTTTCAGGGTTCAGTGCGGTTTACATTATGGGTATGACAAGGCAAAAAAAAACGTTAAGGTGTATACATGAGTCAAAAGCAATGTGAAAAGCGTAGTTCCCAGTTACTTCACTCTATCAAAGTTTCTATGCTGCAGAAACTGAACTGCTTCACCCAGAGAAATGAACTGGGACATTTGGGAAGGGGGGGGGGGAGCTTATTTTTCTGGAACTCCTAGTCCAGTATTGTCCATTTTCAAACTTTACATCTTTGCACCAGTTTTTATCCATGCCAAACTTGGTTCCATTGCATCAAATTTTCAAAGAGTTATTCTGCCCCAGACAAATAAATATAGACATTCTTGTTTCATTTACATGTGATGTCTTTCCAATACACTGGATTTGAAAGAATAAAAAGGAAGCATTTGAATTACATGTGACAACCTGCTCAATAACTTCAGGATCAATATTTTTATCTTACCAACAGTAAAATAAAAAATCATTTTCTAACAGTTCCTGTACAGCATAAACTATTTAGGAAACACCAGTTGTACTTATAACACATTCTTCTTAAGAAAACAATAATTCATGGGATATCCCATGGGCTAGGGGCCTGTTCAAGTGAAAGTTTGCTATGGGCACAAATTTGTTTGGATTTAGCTCTACAGAAAAAGTTTATGCCAGGTGTAAAATTTTTTTGTGTGTGTGAAAATGGGCATGTGAAACCATTCTGTGCATCCATTTTCACAAAATTCTAACTTGCTGAGTTGATGTGCATACTTTCCTTTCACAACAGGTCATCAATTTTGAATTTAAATAAACTTTCAATTGTACTACTTGTAAAGGCTAAAACCTGTGTGTTTCTATTGTGAGCAAGACTTTGAATGAAAAATAATAAAAGAAGCAAAAACCCAATATGTTGGACATTTTCACATTTTGTTGTATAGTTTCTGAAAAACCCCAGAATTTAGAACATCAACTGCATAGACAATTAACAATTAGACAGGAGAGCTTACTAACAGGACAGGAGGTCAACTAACTAGGAAGAGCTATATGATACACGTGTGGAGGATTTCAGTCCCTTCCAGATGCAGCAATCATAAACAGCACCACACAGCATTTAAAATGCTATAACTAGAAGGGTAAGTTTCTAGCATTTTGTGATAAGGAGTGGACTTGATAGGGTGCGATTTTGTGAATCACTGATAATTGGGTAATTCAATTCCCAACTCACAGAGCTAGTCTCAATAATAATCCATACCTCATTACAGAGAACTGTTTTTTCCTTTTTTTTTTTAATGGTAAAGTTTATGTTGCTTTTTATGTAATGTGGAATTTCCTTTTTTGTATTGTTAAAAATGTAATATTAAAAAAAAATGTAATGCTACAACTTCTGGAATCCTTGTTCTTTAACAAACAAAAGCACTGCCTTTCACATGTGTTCCTTTTACCCTGGCTTTCATACCATTGCAAAGTATCTGACTAATACATTATGAGTTAATAATTTGTCACGTATTTGGAGAAGATTAAACAAACTGATTCAGCTGCCTGTTTTATAGTAGCACACAGACATTAACTTAGTCTCTCCTTCTACCCCTTAAAGTAATCCATGTGACCTACCAATTTGTTTCCGGTACTGATCAACAGGCAATCTTGTCGCTGAAGCATCTTTTCTTCCCATCTTTTTGACTGTAGAGAAAAAATGAAGTTTATTAAAGAACTATATCAAACTTTAATGAACCCCCATTTACAATTTAATTCACTCTCACCTTCTGATAATGGATTGTTTTGTAAAAACAATGAGATATGCTTCAGCAAGGCCATCAGTAGCATTATCAACAATTGTAGCGATTATTTTGAAAGACAAATGTAGGGCTAGGTTTACTAAGCAGCGTTATGGGTGCATTAGCATGTTTAACGTGCATAAATGGTGTACGCGTGTTAAACGCTAATGTACCCATAGAAATGTATAGGCGTGTTAGCGTCTAATGCACCTTAAATTTACAGGTGCCTTAAAAACATACCCCATAATGTTAAAAAGACAGAAAAAAATATTTCTAGCAGTATTTTATTCTGATTTTTTTTCTTTTACTGTTTGAGTGGAAAGGGATATATTTTTGTTATATTGATGATATCTTGTATTTCAACCATGTAATCCTTTCTTTGGAGGATTAACACTGCCATTAACATGTCAGTTCTTTGCTTCTGCAGAGCAGCTTGCTAATCATCTGTCAAACAAAGAACGGTACCATTGAGATTTGTTTTCGACCCAGTAGTAACATAGTAACATAGTAGATGACGGCAGAAAAAGACCTGCACGGTCCATCCAGTCTGCCCAACAAGATAAACTCATATGTGTATACCTTACCTTGATTTGTACTTGCCTTTTTCAGGGCACAGACCGTACAAGTCTGCCCAGCAGTATTTCCCGCCTCCCAACCACCAGTCCCACCTCCCATCACCAGCTCTGGCACGGACCGTATAAGTCTGCCCTCCACTATCCTCGCCTCCCAACCACCAACCTCTCTTCCCCCACCTGCTCTGCCACCCAATTTCGGCTAAGCTTCTGAGGATCCATTCCTGCTGCACAGGATTCCTTTATGCATATCCCACGCATGTTTGAATTCTGTTACCGTTTTCATCTCCACCACCTCCCGCGGGAGGGCATTCCAAGCATCAACCACCCTCTCCGTGAAAAAATACTTCCTGACATCTTTTTTGAGTCTGCCCCCTTCAATCTCATTTCATGTCCTCTCGTTCTACCGCCTTCCCATCTCTGGAAAAGATTTGTTTGCGGATTAATACCTTTCAAGTATTTGAACGTCTGTATCATATCACCCCTGTTCCTCCTTTCCTCCAGGGTATACATGTTCAGGTCAGCAAGTCTTTGGTCATACGTCTTGGAACGCAAATCCCATACCATTCTCATAGCTTTTCTTTGCACCGCTTCCATTTTTTTAACATCCTTCGCAAGGTACGGCCTCCAAAACTGAACACAATACTCCAGGTGGGGCCTCACCAACGACTTGTACAGGGGCATCAACACTTCCTTTCTTCTGCTGATCACACCTCTCTCTATACAGCCTAGCAACCTTTTCGCTATGGCCACCGCCTTGTCACACTGTTTCGTCGCCTTCAGATCCTCGGATACTATCACCCCAAGATCCCTCTCCCCCCCAGTACCTATCAGACTCTCACCGCCTAATACATACGTCTCTTGTGGGTTTCTACTCCCTAAATGCATCACTTTGCATTTCTTCGCATTGAATTTTAATTGCCAAACCTTAGACCATTCTTCTAGCTTCCTCAGATCCCTTTTCATGCTTTCCACTCCCTCCCGGGTGTCCACTCTGTTGCAAATCTTAGTATCATCCACAAATAGGCAAACTTTACCTTCTAACCCTTCGGCAATGTCACTCACAAATATATTGAACAGAATCGGCCCCAGCACTGATCCCTGAGGCACTCCGCTACTCACCTTTCCCTCCTCCGAGCGAACTCCATTTACCACCACCCTCTGTCGTCTGTCCGTCAACCAGTTCCTAATCCAGTTCACCACTTCGGGACGTATCTTCAGCCCATCTAGTTTATTTAAGAGCCTCCTGTGAGGAACCGTGTCAAAAGCTTTGCTAAAATCTAAGTCTCTTTTGCAGTTACAGTCCACATCCAGGGCTCATGCATGAGGGCTACTTCCAGAAGCCTGCAATTATGGGCCATATATTCATTTGCTACGTCAGGATTTCCCAAACTATAGTTCACAACCCCAAATGAGGGTTGCTAAATCTACTTTTTTGTTTGTGATCTATGGAGCCTGTGCCTCCCAGTGAATCCATGCTGTAATTAGGCCAGTGTGGGCTCCATGGAAGGCGGGGCATGACAGCATTGTCAGCTGTGACACTGTAGGAAGTCTGACAGCAACAGCATGGATGGAAAGGTAGGCATCCTGGGGTTGCATGCCTTCTGTAGCTGTGATATTGGGACTGCAGCCACAAGTTTCATAAACACTATACTAGGAGGCATTGCAGAACTATGACCAAGAGATTTCCTCTCCAAAGCTGTGTACACTACTTCCACAGCATCTCCAGCCTTAAATGGTTCTATGAGCAGAAACCTTAATTGGGAATTGAACCCAGGATCTCTGCATAGCAGATCACAGCACTAGATACTGAGGCAGCCTCACTGTTGGAACTATGGTGATAGTTTGCTACCTACAACCTACAACAATCTATGCGAGATATATATGCCTTTCGGCTTACTACTGTCACCATGAACTTATTCTCCCCTAACAACTGGCAAAATTTTCATGTTAAAATCAAACTTCATGAAGACAAGGAGAGCTGAAGTAAAGATGGATGAGTTGTACATGCATGTGTGTTCTTGTGTGATGGGCAGTAGAAGCTTGACATGAATTGAGGTTGCAGGGGTGTCAACTTAGGAGTAATGTCAAGAAGTACTTTTTCAAGGAAAGGATAGTGGATGCCCAGAATGCCTTCCTGCAGAAGGTGGTGGAGACAAAAAGTAACAGAATGGAAGCAAAACAAAACTTAGTAGTGCTTAGATGGTAACTCCAGTAATTGGGAAATAAGGCCAGTGTCAGGCAGACTTCTGTGCCCTGAAAATGGCAAGAACAGAGGAGGATAAAGAACATACTGCAAAACATGCTATGAGTTTCTTATTGAGCAGACTGGATGGACCGTGCAGGTCTTTATCTGTCATCATCTACTATGTTACTACGGTGCTCATTTTCAAAGCAGATGAACATCTCAAAATGGCCAGAAAAATGTTCATCTGCTGAAAACATCTACATTGCAATTTTCAAAAAGGCAGAATTGGGATGTTTTTCACCAAGTTCGTCCAAATAGCAAGGGGGTATGCTGGAGGCGGGACTTGAGCTGGACCAAGGTGGGCTGAAAAGTTGGATTCCTTTCAGTGATAATGGAACTGGAAAAAACATCCAAGGCAAAAAAAAAAAAAAAAGGACATTTTAGCCTAGACCTATTTTAATTCACGTCCAAGTTACAAAACGTTATGGTGACTGACCAGATGACCAATGGAGAGCTTAAGGCATAATTCCTCTTTAAGTGGTCACTGACCCGCTCCTACCCCCCCTAAGAAGTGAAAGTGACAGTGGATACCAGGCTGTCTGACAGCTGCATGTATTATGGGCATACCCAACAGAGCACCAAGCATGTTCCTGAATTTGCCTAGTGGTCACTGCAGTGGAATGTTTAACGTCCTGTAAAACTGAAACAATTCCATCTTCAAATGAAAGCATAATAAATGCACAATCACTCATCTAAACAATTTGTGCACACTTTAGATGTATTTCACAAAACAGGGTGAGCACCTATTGGGGGAGGGGGGAAGAGGTCATTCAGTTTGTCCATCTGCCAACAGAAAAAAACAGAGCAGGTACTTGGTGAGCCACAGAAAGGGGTATTTTAATCTATTTTCTGAATGGAACTAGGCTTATTAGATCACAACGTGTATGTATGCACGTATACATTTTAGTACTGTCAATGTCTTCATAAACCATGTTAAAGCTACTTTTATATTAATCACTATGAGGTAAATATTTAAAAGTAGATTTTAATCATAAATATATTGATCAGATCAGTGCTTGATTCATTATCATTCTCAAATAGTTTTCTATTTTGGAGGTAGGTAGTTTCCTCCCCAAGTTTTAAAGGGTTTGTTTGTATGTTTGTTTATTTATTTATTAAGATTTTGTTTTACCGCCTTTTTGAGAAATTGACCTAAGTCCATGCAGAGCAAGAATAATCAGAACATAGGCAACAGACAACTACAACAGAAGAAGATATTCAATTAACAGTACACATTATAGCATAGCATGCTACTGACAATGTCAACTCTACAAACATTAAAAGTAGATAGCATAGAGTTAAATAGAAAACAAGGGTGACTAACTTAAGAAAAGTTGCACGTGAAATAAAAAAAAAAATAAAAAAAAAAGAGTACATAAAAATGATCTCAGCTACAGTAGGAGTGAATCATCAACTCCTGCTAAATTATGTGCAGCCACTGTTAGTCACACACACAAGGAATATCTAGTTAGTTACTTCTTCCATTAAAGGTTTTGGAAAATAGTCAAGCTTTCACCGACTTTTTGAAGTACAGAGATTCTTGTGTTAAGTAAAGCCATACAGGGAATGTGTTCCAGAGAGTAGGGACTATTCTGGAGAAGGCTTATTGGCAGATGTCACATCACATGACTTACTTTGGAGGAGTTGTGTGGTTAGGGATATTCTTGGGAGGACCTTAGCAACCTTGGAGGTGTGTAAAGGGAGATCCTATTCTTCTTCAAATACTATGGCCCATTTCCTTAAGGGCTTTGAAAATCAGACACAGAGTTTTAAATTTAACCACTGAAGTTTTTGCAGAAATTATGTCATGTCATCACTTACAACCTTTTATCAGTCATGCTACAACATTCTGAATCAATTGGAACTGGTGCAAATTCTTTGCAGGCAGCTTAGTCGTCACAAATGATAGAAACAGCTTCTGAAGGTTGCTTGGTATTTGGGGGATTAGCGCTACTGTTGAGCCTAGCTGTATCCCTAGGTTCCTGACTTATGATTTAAGGGGGCATGCTAAGCTCCCAAAATAGATTTTGATGTCAGATATGTGACCACTTGGGTTAGGGACCCACAGGAGCTCAGTTGTACTTGGGTCCAGGCACAGTTTGTTGCTTTTACTCAATCCTGAATGCTGTTAAACAGATAATCAATTCCAAGCTGTAGGAAAGTCCTTTTCAATACGAGTAGCTGCATGTCATCCATGCAGATGTAAGTATCCATCACCCAAATCAGCTTGGCTAGTGGCTTAAAGTAGATGTTAAATAGAATAGGCAAAAGTGCTGATCTTCAGAGATCTAGCAGGTGATTGTGTTCCCAGCAGGAAGTCCAGAAGGCGCCCCAGGTCATCCTTGCTTGCTGAGAGGGCCCCAGCAGTACAAATCGGCATTCCTGCCATGGTACATGGCACATGCCACCTCTTTGGAGCAATTGAGGAGCATGCCACCTCACTTTTCTATGGGGAAGTGAAAGGGTGCCAAGAGAAAGTCTTCATAGCCTGACACATTACAGGGACCAATGGATTTTCATCTTCAGTAGGCCATGGCTAATTTACCTCCACTGACTGTGAGTACTTCCTCTATTTTTGGTGCCTCTTTATCCCTGGGAGACCCACCCCACCCCCTCAATCTGTTCTCACTGTAGATATGGGTAGCGTATCTAAGGTAGATATAACTCAGGGTCTGGAAGGATGAAAACTCAATGGACCTATTTCTTTAGAGCAACAGACACCAAGTATTGGGATTAAAGAAGGTGTTAAGATACCATCACCAGTAACTCCACTGGCTCATCCTGATATTACTACATCACAGGAGGTATCTCTTAAAAATGTTTAATCAGCTATTCATAGAGTTGAGAAATTCCTTCAAGATAATCTCTCCAAGTTTGGTAAATTTACTGAGGAAACAGATATGACATTAACTGATCATGAGCCTAAGATTAATGACATAGGTTCTGGTTTGCAAAGGTTGAGACTCAAATGGGCACTTTTAGTGCCGTGACTACATCAATGCTTAAGGATAGCCTGTCTATTCATTTCCATTTAGAAGCACTTAAGAATTCAGTGAGAGCCCGTAATCTACAGATTTTAAGTTTTCCTGTGACTCATTTTCTCGCACCAATAGAGATCTTTAAAATATATCTGAAAGATATCCTGCAGCTCTCTTATGAAGAATCAATGGTCTCTAAGGAAAAATTATGTTCTTACCTGATAATTTTCTTTCCTTTAATCATACCAGACCAGTCCAGACTAATGGGTTGTGTCCATCTACCAGCGGAAGGAGACAGAGAAAATAGTTACAAGTAAACCGCCCCTTAAGGGTATCGTGCAGCCTGGAATGTTCAGTGTTTTGAATAGCCAAGCAATGGTGCTCTGAAGTCTAGAAGAAAACACAGTTAATACCAAACAGGCAAATTCTTGGAGCCAATATGCAGAACCTCACTGTTCCTGCTTGGCCAAAGGCAACTGCAACCTCCCCTCACAGTAAAGTAAGCGAGAGGGAATGGTCCATACTGAGCTTGCTCAAGCACATAGAGATCTACTCCTGAATCTGGGGAAAGAACTCCGTGATGCCAAGTAACAGGAGTCATACAACAACAAGTGGCAGGAGACTGAATAGAGAAGATGAAGTAGGAAGTGCTGTAGGACATCCCAAAATATTGAAGTGTTGTGGAACAGCCAGGGATATCTAAAGGCAACAACACTCTGACAGACTTTAGCCAGGGAGGGCATCTGGACTGGTCTGGTATGATTAAAGGAAAGAAACTTATCAGGTAAGAACATAATTTTTCCTTGCTTGTCATCTATACCAGACCAGGCCAGACTAATGGGATGTAGCAAAGCAGTTTCCCAAAGAGTGGGGGAGAAAAGAAGAATGCAGAAGGTTGAAAAATCAACAAAGCTATACACACAGCAAAAAACTGATCAGCAGAAAAGGATTCAAATATCCGAACCACCGGGCTACCAAAATGGAACAGAGTTAGACACTAGAAAAGGAACTGAAGCCTTAGGACGTAAAACAAAAGTCCTGAACAAAAGAACAATTACGTACCCCTGTCCCGAGAGAAGTAAAAGAAGCAGCAAAAGATACTCATGCCAAAGGACCCCCCTTGGAAGGAAGGCAACAGTCGAATCCAAGAAACGAGAAGAACTGTCTCTCCTAGACCATGATCCACTTCTCCGAACCCTGGTAGGACAAAGACTAACTCCCAAACCTGCCGGTCTGCCTTGAGTCCAAGACGGTCAGATGAAGCGACCCTAACAAGTACTAGGAGTATGCAACCCCAAACAGTGTGCCACACTTCACAGAAGCAAGGCCCAGGAACCTCCCAGACCCGCGCCTAGTGAGAGAATCAAACTCCACAGAACAAGAAGAGACTCCAGAGTCGAGAGAACCAACTAACTGGAGCGCTAGTCTCTCTAGGAGAACCATGAAGAAAAGGGCAGCAACATACCAGGGTACAACCGTAGAAAGAGTACTCCTCAACCAGCTCACTCTGGACTTAGGGATGAAAGAACAGAGCCAAGAGAACAAAAGGAGACAAAAAAAAAAAAAAAGAGAGTCGAGAGCCACACTGTGGAGAAAAGACCCCCAAGGTGCCAAGTAGCCACAAAAGGAGCAGAGACTAATTCAAACTCCAGCAATGGATAAGCTTCTCGCCAGCCACCAAGAGGCTACGACAAGAAAAGGTGCCACAGGAATGGTAGCTAACAGGAGACAAGACAGCCTTGTCTAGCAGACTAAACTGCAGTATTCCACAGCTGCTGAGAAGTTACTGTCAACCCGCAGAAAAAAGCTGGGGTTGACCAACAAGGTGAAACAGTGCCCAACAGGCAAATGTGAAAATATGCTCCACAGTCAGAGACTGAACTGTGCTCAAGGGACAGAAAAGAAGCTGCGTTCATCAGGCAGAGTAGGATCCGTGCTCAACGAGAACAAATGGATTTGCACTCAAAGCACACAAACTGAGCCACGCACCACGGGCAGAGAAAGAGTTGCACACCTCTGGCAAAGATAGAAATGCACTGAACAAGCAGAGAAGAAGCTGAGAGTAACAAACAGAGGATGAGCAGTGCCCCACTGAAAGAGCTGGATGTTAGAGGTACCTGCAGAGCTGAAGCTGCGATAGCGATGGAACTGTGTATAAAACACAGACAAGGAGCTGCTTTCCACACGCAAACAAGGAGCTGCACTCCTGACACCGGCAAGGAATTGCGCTCCAGACCCCAGCAAGGAGCAGCGCTTCCTACGCAGACATGAAGCTGTGTAGTACCTGCAGTCACAGAGCTGTGCTCCACTTCATCCAATTTGCAGAGAAGAGTTGTGCTAAACATACAGATATTGAGCTACACTCAACAGGCGGTGGAGCTGTGCTCTGCACGCAGATAGGGAGCTGCGTTCCATACGCAAAGAGAGAGCTGCATGCCACACGCAGACAAAGAGCTGCGTACCACAGGCAGACACAGAGCTGTGTTCTACACAAAGACACAGGACTGTGCCCCATGCTGAGACCTGCAGAGAAAGAAATACACTCAACATGTGACAATGGAGCTGCGTTCAACATGCAGAGATGAAAGGTTGCAGAATAAGCAGCGAAGGAACTTCACTCAACATGCCATGATAGAGCTGTCCTCAACATACAGCTATGGAGCTAAAGCCAACCTGGAACTGTGCCCAGCATCCAGTGATGGAGCCGTGCCCAACATGGAACGGTGGAACTGCATGGAATAATGAAGCTGCGCTCAACACACAGCGATGGAGCTGCGCTCAACACGCAGCGATGGAGCTGTGCTCAACAAGCAAAATGCATAGAAGGAGTCCCAGGGAACAGCCAGAGAAGAAGGTGCTGCCAGGAGGCTAGCAGGAAAGAAGCACAACTTGTGGAAATGCAGACCTGGCGCTGCACTCCCCTGGCCCAGAGGGACTAAAACTACAAGAAGAGAAAGCCCCGTGCCCTAAGAGACACTCTAAGCCCTCAAGTGGTCTCTGAGCCACAATGACCGCCCTCCTAGGCAACCGATACGAAGCAGCAGTCAACGTAGAGAAAGAACTCCTGCCAAGAGGGAGGTAAGCATCACGGAGCTGGGATCCTCAGACCATAGGGAGCAAAATGCAGCCGTAAGGCAGTGAGGAAGAAACAACTCTCGCCAGGCCAGGAACAAAGAGGAAGCTGGCCTCTAACACCAAACTGAGAAAAAACCAGCTAAGGGAGAGTCAAACTCCAGACCTAGAACACAGCTACTTCCCTACAGAAAAGTAGAGAAAAGCGCAGAGCTAAGAGGCGATAATCCAGATGCACAGCAATAGATCTGCTCAGCAGGAAAGAACTGCGCCCCTTATAGAAAGGAAGCGAGTGCCAAATGTGCCAGGAGAGAGGCGCCTGAAACTAGAAAAGGCAAAATCCGCCTGTGCCAGGCTAAAACTCCCGCCCGGAAGCAAGGAAGAGCTGTGGCAAACTAGTCCTAAAAAGGCACATTCCCGTAAAGAGACACTGAACTGAGTCCAACCAAAAGACTGGCAAGAATGGTGCTCCTGAGGGTACTCAGAAGAGGGATTTGAGCTAGCAATTGCACACCAAGGGCAACTCGGACCCCCACCAGAAGGAAAGTGCCCTGCAGACAAACCAGAGCAGACAGGAGGGATCCACGGGGACGAGAGAACCAGAACCTCCCTAAGGAAGGGAGGAAAAACTGCTGCCAAAACAAGAATCAAATAGCAGGGGCATCTCAAGCAAGATGCCAGAAGCAGCAGAGACCAGACAGTCTGAAAAAGAACTGACCAACAGCCGCGTAAGGCTGACAGGAATGAAAAAAATAGCCCTGGACTAAAAAGACCGAGCCTAAAGCCAAACAGAGCCAGCGAGAGACTTCCGCCACTTTGGAAATGGCAGACTAAGACCTCCGAATCGCAAAGGTACAAGTTCCAGCAACAGGGCCGCCCTCTGAACCAGCCGCCGTCTAGGACCATGAAGAGGAGAAAAACAACTGAGTTTCATGATCCAGACATGAGCCATGCCTCACAAAAAAAATCAAAGCAACTGGTACCAGCTCAGAAGGGTCCAAGATCAGAATCAGACACCGGACAGCGAAATTCAAAGAAACTTCACAAGCGACCCCCTAGAATACATTGCCAAAGGAAGGAATATAGATCAGGTAACAGGCAAGAGAAAGAAGGAAAAACATAGTTTCTTCTCTTTTTTTTTTTTTTTAAACAACCTTCTTCACTAGTGACAGGAATTTAAAAAAGGTTTACCTCAGAGGCAGAAAAGGAGGGAAAATCAGTTTCCTTTTTTTTTTTTAAACAACCTTCTTCACTAGTGACAGAAATAAATAAAGGCTTACCTCAGAGGCAGAAATTCAGATTACCTAACACCACAGAAGAGAAGAACCCCACAGGGGAGACAAGTTAGTACATGCCACAATCAACCATCAACCTGCTAGAAAGACAGCCAGGGGAGGTAGAGGAGGGGAGGGAACCAAGGTCACTGGATATCACCCTAGCTGGCAGATGAGGAACTCAGGACCACTGAGTATCATCTAAAACTAGCCCCAACACGGCTTCCAGAACACCCCTGGCTCCACTGTCACCAGAAGAATCTGTGACAGAAGCTACCAGCCAGCAATCCAGAGCAACTGCACGATCTGTCCACCATCCACTAGGAGACAGAGAAAATACTGAACATTCCAGGATGCATGATACCCTTAAGGGGCGGTTTAATTGGAACTATTTTCTCCGTCTCCTTCCGCTGGTAGATGGACAAAACCCATTAGTCTGAACTGGTCTAGTATAGATGACAAGGAAGTTATATTATTTACCCATGGGATTGAGAAAGGTTAATAATAAAAAGGAGCCTGTGATTTAATTGCATCTCCAGACAGAGTTTTTAGTATCTTCACAAGAACCTCTCTCTAAAGAGCAACTTTGTTGGTGTCTTGATGTGTTGTTCTTTGGTCAAAAAGTTACAATTTTTGTTTTTCTGTATCTTTTGCCTCTAGTTCTCTATAAAGTGGACTTGTATGCATTAAGGGCCCTGTTTACTAAGGTGCAATAGTGTTTTTAGCGTGTGCTAAAAATTAACACGCGCTTACGCTAGAGACACCCATAGGAATATATGGGTGTTTCTAGAGTTAGCTCGCGCTAATTTTTAGTGCATGCTACAAATGTTAGCGCGCCTATAGCATGGCTTAGTAAACAGGGCCCCAAGTTTGGTATAATTATCCCTTTGATTTTATTTCTTTGCATATTTCCGTATATCTCTATATATACAAGGCACCTCCAACGTTCGAATGAAGCCTCAAGCCGGTAACTTGAGGCAGCCGAGATATCCGGTTTGGCCATGAGTGTCGCCCCGCCCTCGCGTCACAACGTGATGACGTCGAGGGCGAAGCAAAGACACTCAACGAATCAAGGAAGCCCATTGGTTAATCTCTGTTTCCACTCCCCAACGCAGCAGTCATTCCCATACACTCAAAACCAAACAAAATCGCCACTGTACCCCGTCCCCCCCGCCCACACTCCCCCTCACCCACCCTCCCACAGCCGCTCGCTCGCTCACCGTTCCGCCGCACCCCCCACTCCTCTCCAACTCTGGCCATGCAGCAGGACAATTACTACACACAAGTGGAACTGACCCAATCAACTACAATGTAAGTAAGGAGGCCCATTGGTTAATCTCTATTTCCAATCCCCAACACAGCCGTCATTCCCATACACTCAAAACCAAGCACACCTACGAGCTGCTGATACACATTGTCGTTTTTTTTTCCCTTCTTCCATCTGAAACACGTCTAAAGCTGTTTCTACTGGATAAACTGCGCCTTAACAGGTAAAGGACAAAAGGTTTTTGTTTTTGGTTTCTTACTGCACACCTTTTTAATTTATTTGAAAGCTACACATCTGTAAATATAATGAAATCTAAACTAAATATCACTAAAACACTTTATCCAGCCGTTGCCTGTCAATGTGTGTCACTGAAAGAGTATGAGGGAGCTCCAGCTGCCTGTGGGTCAGGACAGGACTTAGCTGCTGGACGCCAGAAGCAGTGTCTCCTTAGGTTGACAGCAAATAGCAACCCTCCCCCCCCCCCCACCAAGCACCTCCGAGGGAGGGAGGGAGGAAGGGAGGGGACAGGACCATGGAACTGGGAGGGAGGGGGAGGGACCCTTGAACTGGTAGGGGGACCCTGGAACTGGGAGGGAGGAAGGGAAGGTGACCCTGGAACTGGGAGGGTGGGGACCCTGAAACTCAGAGGGAGGGTGGGGTAGACCCTTAAACTGGAAGGGACCCTGGAACTCCAAGGGAGGGGGGATGACCCTGGATCTCGAACGCACGGAGGGAGGGATGGAGGGCGCACCCTGGAACTGGGATAGAGGAGGGTGGGGCCCTTGGCACACACTCTGATTCTCACACACACACTCTCTCTCTCTCACGGACACACTCGCACCCACTCTCATTCTCTCTCTGTCACACACACACACTCGCACATTCACTCTCTCTCACACAGTCAATCTCACACACACTCTACTACTACTACTATGTAACATTTCTAGAGCGCTATCAGGGTTACGCAGCGCTGTACAATTAACAAAGAAGGACAGTCCCTGCTCAAAGGAGCTTACAATCTAAAAGACAAAAAGGACAAAAAGTGCAGTCAATCAAAATTGGGGCAGTCTAGATTTCCTGGATAGAGGTACAATGGTTAGGTGCCGAAAGCGACATTGAAGAGGTGGGCTTTGAGCAAGTATTTGAAGATGGGTAGGGAGGGGGCACACACTCCGAGGAAAACCTTGCTAGCGCCCATTTCATTTCTGTCAGAAACGGGCCTTTTTCACTAGTATATAATGAAAACATTTCAAAAATTAAAAAAAAGACTATTAATCCTTGTGGCACCTCACAGGTAAGCACTTTTGATAGCAATGAGGTGCTGCCTAACAGTATGAATTGTTGTCTGTCTAGGATCTGAACCAGGCAAACACCTGTTTCTGTCAGTCTACTGTGGTCTATACTGTCAAAAGCTACTGAAAGTCAAACAGATCCAGTACTGAGGAAAATCCCCTGTCTTGGTTTCTGAAAAGACCATCTAGTATGCACCACTGCCCTTTTTAATGCTGTTGGTAATTGTCCATTGAAAAGGGAGGGGTTTACTACTCTTGTGGCCCCCATCTAGGAGTCCCTTCTCACCTGCTGCTCTTTTATGGACAGGGATCAAGGAAGCAGGGAGTTAGTCGAAGGCTTCTCAGGATTTTGTCAAGACTCTCCTCTGTTATTCAGTTAACAGTTCCATAAGCCTGTGTAAGTAGGGGCAAGTTTGTGTGCTTCTGGATGCCATTTCTAAATCTCCACATCTGTCCAGGCAAACTTTGTTCACACAACTACTGTATGGTCAAAATGTCATAAGATAAAAGGTAGCTGGACTGGGATATCTGGGATGGGCTTTCCCAATTAAGCTGGCCAGCATAATATTCAGTACTAAACCAGCTAAATTTGGCCACACAAATTTAGGGATTACAAGAGGAGGGCTATATCTGTACAGTGATCCTTCATCCATTTTGACTAGTACATAAAATTATGTTGATGATTCAATCCATTCTCCATCCCTCCAGAGTTTAAAAAAAAAAAGCCTTACAGCCATTCCTCTTCCCCAACAGTATTTATTTCCAAACTTTATTGAACCACAAAATAGAAATAAAATGTTCATAATACAACACTTTTGTTTTACAAAAAGAGAGATTGTTGTACCTCATACAATGCCTAGCACAATTACAAAAAAATATATCTGGTACATCAGTCCAATCTAGTTATGGGCCAGATTCAATAAACGGCACCAACATTTATGCATCTTTAAGATACGTGCTAAGCACCAATTTTATAAAGATTACTTAGTACTATGTAACTTTTATAGAATAGCGCTTAGCGCAGATTCCTGTACCCAACTTTGGGAGCGAGGACTTATGCCAAGATAAAATTTATCTCATTGAACAGAGCCATCTTCATACACAGACTCTGACAGCTCCTAAGTGCAGCATTTTATACAGCACCAGCATGAATTTTCTCTAATTAAGTAGTTTATGATGGAGCATGTACCTCCACTTCCTATGGGTAGTGATAGATTACATCTTACTTTGTGAGAACAATATTGACTTTTTCAGTTGGCTGTAACAGAACAACATTGATGATACTGTCAAGTAGAATTCTATAATTGAGCAGAGCCTATAGTTAAAGACACTGTTATTATCGTGTGTCTCCCCAGTTCCCAGGCTTTAGTTGATTTTTTTTTTATAAAGTTTACTGAAAATGACATCATCAAATTTATGATGCAAATTTTTGATTCGTCAGGAGCAGTTAAGAAGGAAGTCTTCGTCTGCACTTTCTAAGACTAACAGTTTTCCAACATGGCAGACATTAGTGATTAATAGCAGATAATGAAAGCAAGTTGAAGGTCCCTGACACAGAATACGAAATGGGGCCCTCTGTCAGACCCAGGTTACACAATCCACTTCTTCCTAAGAAAAGTGTTTTATTATAGAAGGACAGTATATTGAATAGTGTACTATAAGATTTTATTATTTTGTTTTTGGGCGCATTAATGCATTGTTTTGCAAGGGACACAGTTGAGTTTATTTACACAAGGAATGAGCTATGATGTGGTTTGTTGTAATTAGACAAGGAAGCTTGCTGTGACAGGCAGTTTGGCAACACTAGCGCACATTGCCTTAAAGTTGGCCATGTTAAGATATTAAGCACACCGAGCCTCTTCTCTTTACAAATTAAGGAAAAAAATTCATATATGTAAAAATAAAAAAAGCTCTCTGAACCCAGGTTGTTAGTCCTTTTACACCAAAGAAACTTTTCATAGGATTATATATATTTCCTCATTGTTCAACCAGCGACTCCCCAGGTCCACTCCGATACACTCAGGGCCTCCGCTGTAGGTGCCGCACGCCGGGGCATTTTTCTCCTTACATTTATTTTTCTCCCATTTACTGCTTATGGCTCCAGTACACTTTTTCTTCTTGGTACTGTCCCTTCCTAACCTGTTTCTCCATCTGAAACCACTGTACACTGCAGGAACACATTGTCCACCCTCTGTATTCATCACCTCACCATCTCTTTTTTTCCTCTTCCTTTTCCTCAGCTCTCAACCTTCAACATTTCCTTCCTTCCAGTCATCCATCTTCTTTCTATCTGAGTACATCTCGCCTTCGTCTCTGTCGTCATACCTCTCCTACTCTTCTCCATACTCTCTTGCTCCTTCTCCTGCTCTCCGCTGGGGACATTAATCCCAATCCTGGTCCTCCACATCAGCTCTCATCCTATTTATGCAGGTCACACCGTGATATTTCCAATCTAATTTCTGTTCCTCTCCTCCCCCCTTCTTCCCTGCCTTTCTCTTGCGCTCTGTGGAATGTCCGCTGTGTCTGTAACAAACTTTCCTACATCCATGACCTCTTTATCTCTCGTACTCTCCATCCGCTTGCCCTAACTGGAACTTGGCTTTACCCTGAAGACTCTGCTTCTGTCGCGCCCTCTGCCATGGAGGTTATCTTTACTCTCATACTAATCGCCCAGTTGGCCGCGGAAGTGGTGTCCGACTACTACTTTCACCCTCTTGTAGATTTCAACCTCTTCTTCCACCTCAGTCTCACTGTTTTTCTTCCTTCGAAGTCCACTCCATCCGTCTATTTGCTCCTCTGCCTCTCTGAGCAGCAGTCATTTATCGACCCCGTGATAAGTCCCTTTCTTCCTTTCTCACTGACTTTGATGCCTGGCTTTCCTTCTTTCTTGAACCTTCATCTCCTTCCCTCATTCTTGGGGATTTTAACATTCATGCTAATGATCCCTCTGACTCTTATGCTTCTCAGTTTCTTGCTTTAACATCCTCTTTCAATCTTCAACTGTGCTCCACTGCCCCCACTCACCAGAATGGCCACTGTCTTGATCTTATCCTCTTCTCAAACTGCTCACTCTCCAGTTTCTGTGCCTCAAACTCTTCCCCTCTCTGACCATCATCTGATAACTTTCACACTTAAACACCCTCCTCCCCAGTCCCGTCCAATCTTAACCAATACATTTAGGAATCTTCAGGCTATTGACCCTTCTACTCTGTCCTCCAGTGTTTCAAATCTCTTCTCTACCACTATGGTATTCAAGTCTGTCAATGAGGCTGTCTCTTACATAGTAACATAGTAGATGATGGCAGAAAAAGACCTGCACGGTCCATCCAGTCTGCCCAACAAGATAAACTCACATGTGCCATTTTTTGTGTATACCTTACCTTGATTTGTACCTGCCTTTTTCAGGGCACAGACCGTATAAGTCTGCCCAGCACTATCCCCACCTCCCAACCACCAGCCCTGCCTCCCACCACCGGCTAAGCTTCTGGGGATCCCTTCCTTCTGAGCAGGATTCCTTTATGTTTATCCCACGCATGTTTGAATTCTGTTACCGTTTTCCTCTCCACCACCTCCCGCGGAAGGGCATTCCAAGCATCTTCCTATAATACTATTCTCTCCTCTGCTCTGGATACTCTCGCTCCTCCCATTCCCCATTCTGTAAAACGTACCAAACCCCTGCCTTGGCTGACCTCTAGAATCCGCTACCTACGTTCCTGTGCCCGCTCTGCCGAACGCCTTTGGTTGAAATCCCGTGCCCATGCTGACTTCATACATTTCAAATTCTTGCTGACCTCCCTCCAGTCTGCTCTTTTACTTGCCAAACAGGACTATTACATCCAGTTGACAAATTCTCTTGGCTCAAACCCTCGATGTCTCTTTGCCACACTGAACTCTCTCCTCAAAGTGCCTTCACCTCCCAACTCCCCCTTCACTTTCTCCCCAGACTCTGGCTGAGTACTTTCATGATAAAGTTCAGAAGATTAAACTTGAATTCTCAACCAGGTCACCTCCACTTCTCCTTTCCTTAGTCCATTCTCTCAACCCTCCAACCCCTGCCTCCTTTTCTGAAATCACTGAAGAGGAAACTACACATCTTCTTTCCTCCTTGAAACTAACTACCTGTTCCTCTGATCCTATTACCACCCATCTACTTAACACTATCTCTCCTACTGTCATCCTCAATCGTTCACTTTCCACTGTGACTTTTCCTGATGCCTTCAAACATGCCATAGTCACACCACTCCTTAAAAAAAACCTTCATTGGACCTTACCTGTCCTTCCAACTATCGCCCTATCTCCCTCCTCCCTTTCCTATCCAAGATCCTATTACAATAGAGGAGATTGAATATGCCATTAAATCTTTAACAAAGCACATAAGTACATAAGTATTGTCATACTGGGAAAGACCAAAGGTCCATTGAGCCCAGCATCCTGTTTCCAATAGTGGCCAATCCAGGTCACAAATACCCGGCAAGACCCCAAAAATGTACAAAACATTTTATACTGCTTATCCCAGAAATAGTGGATTTTCCTGAAGTCCATTTAATAACGGTCTATGGACTTTTCCTTTAGGAAGCCGTCCAAACCTTTTTTAAACTCCGCTAAGCTAACCGCCTTTACCACATTCTCTGGTAACGAATTCCAGAGTTTAATTACATGTTGAGTGAAGAAAAATTCTCACATTCGTTTTAAATCTACTACATTCTAGCTTCATCGCATGCCCCCTAGTCCTAGTATTTTTGGAAAGCGTGAACAGACGCTTCACATCTAACCATTCTACTACTACTACTATTTAACATCTCTAAAGCGCTACTAGGGTTACGCAGCACTGTACAATTTAACATAGAAGGACAGTCCCTGCTCAAGGAGCTTACAATCTAAAGGACATGTGAACAGTCAGTCAGATAGGGGCAGTCAAATTGGGGCAGTCTGGATTTCCTGAAAGGGAAGAGTTAGGTGCCGAATGCAGCATTGAAGAGGTGGGCTTTAAGCAAAGACTTGAAGATGGGCAGGGAGGGGGCTTGGCGTAAGGGCTTGGGAAGGTTGTTCCAAGCATAGGGTGAGGCGAGGCAGAATGAGCAGAGCCTGGAGTTGGCAGTGGTGGAGAAGGGTAACGAGAGGAGGGATTTGTCTTGTGAACGGAGGTTTCGGGCGGGAACGTAAGGGGAGATGAGGGTAGAGAGGTAGTGAGGGGCAGCAGACTGAGTGCATTTGTAGGTTAGAAGGAGAAGCTTGAACTGAATGCGGTATCTGATGGGAAGCCACTGAAGTGACCTGAGGAGAGGGGTGATATGAGTATGTCGGTTCTGGCGGAATATAAGACGTACAGCAGAGTTCTGAACAGATTGAAGGGGGGATAGGTGGCTAAGTGGGAGGCCAGTGAGGAGTAAGTTGCAGTAGTCAAGGCAAGAGGTAATGAAAGCGTGGACGAGAGTTCGGGTGGTGTGCTCAGAGAGGAAGGGACGAATTTTGCTGATGTTAAAGAGGAAGAAGCGACAGGTCTTGGCTATCTGCTGGATATGCGCAGAGAAGGAGAGGGAGGAGTCAAAGATGACTCCGAGGTTGCAGGCAGATGAGACAAGGAGGATGAGGGTGTTATCAACTGAGATAGAAAGTGGAGGAAGAGGAGAAGTGGGTTTTGGTGGAAAGACGATGAGCTCGGTCTTGGACATGTTCAGTTTCAGGTGGCGGTTGGACATCCAGGCAGCAATGTCAGATAAGCAGGCTGATACCTTTGCCTGGGTCTCCGCGGTGATGTCTGGTGTGGAGAGATACAGCTGGGTGTCATCAGCATAGAGATGATACTGGAAACCATGAGATGAGATCAGGGAGCCCAGGGAAGAGGTGTAGATTGAGAAGAGAAGGGGTCCAAGGACAGATCCCTGGGGAACACCAACAGATAGCGGGATGGGGGTGGAGGAGGATCCATGAGAGTGAACTCTGAAGGTGCGGTGGGAGAGATAAGAGGAGAACCAGGACAGGACAGAGCCCTGGAACCCAAATGAGGACAGTGTGGCAAGAAGTAAATCATTATTGACAGTGTCAAAAGCGGCGGATAGAGAGAGGAGGATGAGGATAGAGTAGTGGCCTCTGGATTTGGCAAGGAACAGGTCATTACAGACTTTAGAGAGTGCTGTTTCAACTCCACTCATTATTTTATAGACCTCTATTATATCTCTCCTCAGCCACCTTTTCTCCAAGCTGAAGAGCCCTAGCCGCTTTAGCTTTTCCTCATAGGGAAGTCGTCCTATCCTGATGGCTGTTCGGATGAATACTATAAACATTTTTCAAAAGTACTATCCCCTTTACTGTTACAATTTTTTTTCTAGTATAATAACAATTTGGTTCAATCAAATAACAATTTGGCTAAAATTACCTGGAAAATACACTACTGAAGTAGCAAATTCTTCTTTCCGATATTGTTAATACATTTAGTCAGTAAAATATATGCCAAAGTTCTTGCTCTCAGGTTATCAAAAGTAATGGATAGTATTATCCACCCAGATCAATGTAGCTTTAAGAGAAATAGATCTACTAGTGACAATGCAAGACTATTTTGTAATATACTCCCTATAGCAAATAAGCATAATGATAAATGCATTAACCTTAGATGCAGAGAAAGCATTTGATAGAGTGGAGTGGAAATTTCTTTTTCTTACTTTTGGAAAGTTTGGTTTTCGCCCAAACTTTTTTCACATGGTTAAATTGTTATACCAACACCCAAAAGCAAGTATTTTTGTAAACAATAAAATTGTCCTCAAACTTTTCCATATCTGGAAGTACGTGACAAGGAAGTCCCCTATTCTCCACTTCTTTTCAATCTAGCAATTGACACTCTTGCAACAGCATTAAGATCAGACAAAACAATATCAGGTTTAAGAGTAGGCCATTGATCTGTACAACTCTCATTATATGCTGACAACCTATTAATGTACACCACAGTCCCTTCGCTATCTCATATCCTGTCATTAATTTCCTCAAGAATCTCAGGTTACAAAATAAATTGGGAACAGAATGTTTACCTTTATATGATGATTTAAATATAGAAGATTTAAGTTTCTTCTCATTTAATACACAATTGTCTTACATAAAATATCTTGGAATTCATTTAGGTAGGTCTCAAAGACACGATAGACAAAAATATTGATTTTCTTCTTCAGTCCCTTAAGAGTACCATCACTAAATGGTCCCCACTTCATTTAAGCTAGTGGGGAACACTGGAATTTATCAAGATGACGCTAGCCCCAAGAACAAATTAGATGTTAAGCATGCTTCCAGTTCAACTTCCTCCCAATTTTTTCAAATCAATAGATAACTTATTATCCTCCTTTCTTTGGAAGGCAAAACCCTCTAGAATTTCTCTCAACCAATTAAAATTAAAGGAGGTGTTAACTTTCCTAACTTTAGCCATTATCACCACTCATACATTCTCTCTAAAGGGTATCACTGGTTCTCCAGAGCTCCTTTGATACTCCAACTTAAGATTGGAAAGAGCATTGTGTTTTCCCTTTCCACCCACTGTTTTAGCTAGTCTTAACATTAATTTACGTTCACTATCTCACTGTAATAAAATTTGTTCACAAACTACTTCATTGGCGTTCCGTTAAGTTGGCAAATGCACTCCCCTCATTTCTTGATGTAAACGATACACCATTATGGAAAAATAAGAAACTGGGACAAGCAGGCAAGGCTCTGCAGTGACCAATCTAGCAAAAATGTATTATATGGTTTCTAAACCAACTGATATCTGATGGCCACTTTAAACCATTTGCACAACTTCAAGCCAAATTCAATATTTCTGATTCACAGTTTTAACACTGGCATCAATTACAGAAAATTATTAAATCGACCAAATGGGTTTTGGCCCATTTTACTTCAGTGTCTAATGTTCAAGCATTTATTACAGGCCAGTGTGTACATAAAGTACATAAATACTGCCACACTGTGACAGACCAAAGGTCCATCAAGCCCAGCATCCTGTTTCCAACAATGGCCAATCCAGGTCACAATTACCTGGCAAGATCTTGAAAAAGTTCAATACATTTTATGCTGCTTATCCCAGAAATAGCAGTGGATTTTCCCCAAGTCAATTTAATAATGGTCTATGGACTTTTCCTTTAGGAAGCTGTCCAAACCTTTTTTAAACCCCGCTAAGCTGACCACCTTTACCACATTCTCTGGCAAAGAATCCCAGTGTTTAATTACACATTGAGTGGAGAAAAGTTTTCTCCAATTTGTTTTAAATTTACTACTTTGTACCTTCATCACATGTCCCCTAGTCCTAGCATTTTTGGAAAGAGTAAACAATTTATGTCTACCCGTTCCACTCCACTCATTTTATAAACCTCTATCATATCTCCATTCAGCTGTCTTTTCTCCAAGCTGAAGAGCTCTAGCCACTTCAGCCTTTCCTCATAAGGAAGTCATCCCATCCTCTTTATCATTTTTGTCACCCTTCTCTGTACCTTTTCTAATTCCACTATATCTTTTGAGACGCGGCGACCAGAATTGAACACAATATTAAAAGTGCGGTCGCACCATGGACTGATGCAAAGGCATTATAACATCCTCTATTTTGTTTTCCATTCCTTTCCTAATAATACCTAACATTCTATTTGCTTTCTTAGACGCAGCAGCACACTGAGCAGAGGGTTTCAACGTATCATCGACGACGACGCCTAGTTCCCCTTCTTGGTCGGTGACTCCCAATGTGGAACCTTGCATCAAGCAGCTATAATTCAGGTTCCTCTTTCCCACATGCATCACTTTGCACTTGCTCACATTAAATGTCATCTGCCATTTAGACGCCCAGTCTCCGAGTCTTGTAAGGTCCTCATGTAATTTTTCACAATCCTCCCGCGGTTTAACTTTGAATAACATTGTGCCATCAGCAAATTTAATTACCTCACTAGTTACTCCCATCTCTAGATCATTTATAAATATGTATGTTGTATTAGATCTTCATGCATTGATGTTTTATAAAACATCTGTCTTCTAATAAACGTACCTAAAGCACTCAACAAGTGTGGGGAAAAGATCTAAATACTTCCCTATCAGACCCACAATGGTCTTCAGTTTGGTCCACTAGTCTGAGAGCATCATTTTCGGCAACAATCTTACAATCTATGTTCTTCATGTATCATACAGCTTTATGGATACCAACGAAATGTAAAGCCATTGACTCAACAAAATCAGATCTTTGTTGGTCCTGTAAACTACAAAAAGGAACTTTGATGCATCTACTTACGAATGACCCAATACTACACTTTTCTGGAACGATTTAAATTTAAAACAAAACTTCTACCAAAATACATGATTTGGAAATCCTTTCTTGCTCTCTGACGAAGTCAAATTGTTGTTTAATTTTTTAATCACCATAGCCCTGAAATTATTTCACACTGGAAAGACAACGCTCATCTTAACATCTATATCTGGTGGAACTGGATTCTGTTATATAAAAAAAATATATGAACATGCTCTACATTTTCATATGTGTGGTATTCCAGCCAGAATCAAGAAGTGGACTCTTTTCTTGCATCATAGGTTTCTATTTTCACTGTCATTTTATATCTATCCAACAGCTTTATGTTGTTGTAGCACATTTATTTGTTATGGAATATGCATGGATATCATTTTTGTATGATTGTTTGTTAAAATAATTTGTTTTGTTTTTTTAATTTTTGTTACATTTGTACCCCACGCTTTTCCACTCATGGCAGGCTCAATGTGGCTTACATATTATATACAGGTACTTATTTGTACCTGGTGCAATGGAGGGTTAAGTGACTTGCCCAGAGTCACAAGGAGCTGCCTGTGCCTGAAGTGGGAATCGAACTCAGTTCCTCAGGACCAGAGTCCACCACCCTAACCACTAGGCGACTCCTTTATATATATATATATATATTTTTTTTTTTTTTTTTTTTTTTTAAAGGTCGCATGGTGGATAATAGTTTATTTAAGTACAGCCCGACATGGCCACATTTTGGCAATTGCCTGCATTAAGGGCATGCAACCATATTTATAAAACAATAAATGATTCACATATATGAAGACATATGACCTACAAATATTTATAGACAACCAAACATTAAAAATATGATAAAAACACACCATACTACACAATGAAAAACATATATACTCGTAAAGTATATTTCAAGGATTCAGTGGGCATAGCCTGAAAATGTGAATCAGGACTTAACAACCTTGCTCTGAGGTAAATGTGTGCTGAAAGCACACTGAATACCATTTTGCTTCAAAATCCTAAAAATATACAAAAAAAACTTTATACCCTCTTTCAGTAGGGTAAATTCTGAAGTATGTTTTGATGGGCAATATAACTTATATCATTACTTTTCATACAATACACATTTAAAATGCAATCCCAGTAAATATTGCTATTGCTAGTGTACTGCCTTTAGTATAAATATACTAACAATAATCTGAACAAAAATTGGGGACATCGATAGCTCTTATATCAAGAGCAATAACTTTAGAACAGTGAATAAAATAGAATAGCAGCACAACAGTATAAGACATTATTCTAATTGTCAGGCAATACTCATTCTAGTTGTTTGTGTAAATCCTAGAATGTAAAAGAACGTGCTAAACCCAAAACACCTTTTAAAATATACATGCCTTTTAAAACATATGTGTGTACACGTGTCATATCTCCCTTTTGGATCTAGCCACAAGAAACAATTTTTACTTTAAACCAAGCAAAACTTTTCAGATTTCAAAGGGGTGTCTTTTTTCAAGGAAAAAAATAGCACTGATTACCTTTGTCTGAATCAAAAAGTGCTTCTGCTCCCAACGAACAGCATCAAAGAACAGACACCTTCATAAAAAGATTTCCACAGGGAACCTAACTGACAGTCACCGAGGAGACCTACTGATACAGACGCCCAAGAGCTCACTGAGCAAAACTAACACTTTACCGCTTCCTTCACTACGCCAAAAAGTGACTGTCTGAAAGTGTAGAGCCTGTAAAATGACAAGTCCTCTGTTTTTAGTTGCATTAAAATATATACATATATGTTGTATGTTCAAGACTGAAACTCTGAAACGTGCAGAACGAAGTAGGTGGCAACACCAAAGTGAGGCTTGAAGCCACTGGTGAGAAAGGCTATTGGAGCACCAGAATGAGACTTGGACAGCACTGAGAGAGGCTATTGGAGCACCAGAATGAGGCTTGGACTGCACAGAGTGATAGCTAGAACACTAGAACTAAAACTGCTCAAAAATCGCACACATTACAAGAAATTAGCCCAAAAAGTGCAATCCACCAACGCCAACAATTTTGTGCCCGGTCTTCAAAAGTAGCCCAATTGGCAACATGTCAGTAGGAACGTAATATGTCACTTGCACTCTGACGTCTCTTCCTCCAGGAGCGGGGCTTCTAAACAAGGAGGTTTAATGAGAAGATACGGCAAGATTAGATTGAGCACCGGGGCGGCATGACGTCAAGACGTTGAAGCCTAAAGCCAATTAGGTCGATCTCTCTTTCCCTCTCCTTGGCGTAGTCGTCCTCTCTCCGTTTGCCCAAAACAAAACAAGCAAACCTATGATGAGCTGCGCTATCCACACTTTCGTTCTTTATTGTTGGTAGCGTTTTGATTTGATCTCACATATATTTTCAAACATGCCGGCTTGTGCAGCATACAGATGTACACAGAGTAAATATTGGTTTCATGGGTTAAAGTAGTAATTAGTTCTAAATTGAAATCATTGTATCATTTGGAGGACTGGTTATAGGGACTCTTGTATTCTTGCAGAGATGTTTTCACTTAGTACAGAACCACCAAAACAGACAACATGTTATCAGAATCAGGTGCTTAACAATCAGACCTACTATTTATAAGTACAATTTCCAAAAAAAAACATTAATTAGGTTGAAACCTGGGAGCATTGCCTTTTTTATTACTATTATTTCACAGAGAGGTATGGCTCAATCCGTCCTCCTTTTTCTGGAGCCATATGTTATTCATATGGTAACCCAGAGTGAAGGGCTTCCTTCATGCAGAAGTTGTGTCCAGAGTCTGGCTAAATCTGCCAGCATTGTTCAGTTCAGCACACTATTAGCCGTCAAGTTCATACAAAGTTAATTATGTTCAGTGGAAAAATAAATCTGTTGGCTCAGGCTGCTTTCTATGTGAATATGCCATCACTGTTTCATTATTGCTACCAAGTATTACATATTAAAGGCATTTGCTTCCAACTTTGTTTTAATTTGTTTATCTAGTCTTTACATGCACATGGTTTTGCTTATTAAACCCAAAGGTGAATCCTAAGGGTGGTTGAACAATTAGCTATAAACTGTGTTGTTTCTGACTTTACTTGTTTTGGACTGCTTTGGGTCCTACTGATCTGTACATCTGCTGTCTAGAATTTTGGAAGATACATAGGAGTCGGAACAAGGGCACCCCCCAAAATCTCGAGGGAGCAGGAGGCACACAACAGGCTCTCCCCACTCCCACCCTGCTGCGGCCACCACTGCTGCTGCTGCTGCTGCTGTTTCAGCAGTGGCGGCAAAAACAGAGAAAAAGATCCCGTCTTCCTCTGACATAATTTCCTGTTCCAGGGCACAGCCAGTCAGCCACGAGCAGGAACACTGTGGCCCCATGATTTTTTACTTTCCTTTTGCCGCCATTGCTGAAACAGCAGCAGCGGCAGTTGTGGCTGCGGCAGGAGATATTGGGTGGGAGTGGGGAGAGCCTGGTGTGCCAGTGGCAGTGGGGGTTTCTGGTGGGGGGAGAGAGAGGGGTTAGATGCTGGATGTTGGGGTACTGAAAAAAGGGCAAACAGATGGAGGGGAGGGGCAGACACTGGATGGAGAATGGAGGGAGAGGGGAGAGGGAACAGATGCCAATGGAAGGGAGAAGAGATGGGACAGATGCTGGATGGAGGGGGGAGGGAGGAACAGATGTCAGATGGAAGGGAGGAGAGTAATGGCAAAAGCTGGATGGAGGGAGAAGAGGCAGGCCAGAGGCTGGATGAGGGGTAGAGAGGGTTCAGATGCTGGATGGAAGGGGAGGGAGAGGTGGCAAGCACTGGATGTAGGGAGAAGAGGATGGCCAGATGCTGGATGAGGGGGGTGAGGGGTCAGATGCCAGATGGAAAGGGGGACAGAGGTGGCAGATGCTGGATGTAGGGAGGGTTAGACACTGAATGAGAAGGAGAGGAAGGTGCCGAATAGAAGGGGAAGGGGGAAGATGCAGATGCTGGATGGAACTGGGGAGATAGAGGGACCTGAGTGGATGGAAGTGAGGAGAGAGAGGGGGCAGATGCTATATGGAAAGGGGGAAAGAGAGGGGGCAGACTCTGGCAAGAGTTAAGAAGATCTTGAGGAAAGAAGAAACAAGAGACTGGAACCAACACAATTAGAAAAAGTAAATGGCCAGACAGCAAAGGTAGGAAAAAATGAATTTTATTTTTAGTTTAGGATGAAGTAGTGTGGTAGCTATGTTAATAAATACAGAAAATGGAAATAAGGTGATATCTTTAGTGGACTAATTTTAATACATTTTTGACTTATGGTTTGGAGATCAAATCCACCATCTCATGTCAGAACAGAATACCATAACAGCAGTATACTGTCCTAAGGAATGCCAAGCCAAATGCAAAGCGGAGATAAGGAGGGCAAAAAAGGACTTTGAGAAGAAATTAGCGTTGGAAGCAAAAATACATAGTAAAAACTTTTTTAGATACATTAAAAGCAGGAAACCGGCCAAAGAGTCGGTTGGGCCGCTGGACGAAAATGGTGTTAAAGGGGCGATCAAGGAGGACAAAGCCGTAGCGGAGAAATTAAATGAATTCTTTGCTTCGGTCTTCACCGAGGAGGATTTGGGGGGGACACCGGTGCCGGAAAGAATATTTGAAGCGGGGGAGTCGGAGAAACTAAACAAATTCTCTGTAACCTTGGAGGATGTAATGGGTCAGTTCAGCAAGCTGAAGAGTAGTAAATCACCGGGACCTGATGGTATTCATCCCAGAGTATTAATAGAACTAAAAAATGAACTTGCGGAGCTACTGTTAGAAATATGCAATCTGTCCCTAAAATCGAGTGTAATACCGGAAGACTGGAGGGTAGCCAATGTTACTCCGATTTTTAAGAAAGGTTCCAGAGGAGATCCGGGAAATTATAGACCGGTGAGTCTGACGTCGGTGCCGGGCAAGATGGTGGAGGCTATTATTAAGAATAAAATTGCAGAGCATATACAAAAACATGGACTGATGAGACAAAGTCAGCACGGATTTAGTGAAGGGAAGTCTTGCCTCACCAATCTAATGCATTTTTTTGAGGGGGTAAGCAAACATGTGGACAATGGGGAGCCGGTTGATATTGTATATCTGGATTTTCAGAAGGCGTTTGACAAAGTGCCGCACGAAAGACTCCTGAAGAAATTGCAGAGTCATGGAATCGGAGGTAGGGTATTATTATGGATTAAGAACTGGTTGAAAGATAGGAAGCAGAGAGTAGGATTGCGTGGCCAGTATTCTCAGTGGAGGAGGGTAGTTAGTGGGGTCCCGCAGGGGTCTGTGCTGGGTCCGTTGCTTTTTAATGTATTTATAAATGACCTAGAGATGGGAATAACTAGTGAGGTAATTAAATTCGCCGATGACACAAAATTATTCAGGGTCGTCAAGTCGCAGGAGGAATGTGAACGATTACAGGAGGACCTTGCGAGACTGGGAGAATGGGCGTGCAAGTGGCAGATGAAGTTCAATGTTGACAAGTGCAAAGTGATGCATGTGGGTAAGAGGAACCCGAATTATAGCTACGTCTTGCAAGGTTCCGCGTTAGGAGTTACGGATCAAGAAAGGGATCTGGGTGTCGTCGTCGATGATACGCTGAAACCTTCTGCTCAGTGTGCTGCTGCGGCTAGGAAAGCGAATAGAATGTTGGGTGTTATTAAGAAGGGTATGGAGTCCAGGTGTGCGGATGTTATAATGCCGTTGTATCGCTCCATGGTGCGACCGCACCTGGAGTATTGTGTTCAGTACTGGTCTCCGTATCTCAAAAAAGATATAGTAGAATTGGAAAAGGTACAGCGAAGGGCGACGAAAATGATAGTGGGGATGGGACGACTTTCCTATGAAGAGAGGCTGAGAAGGCTAGGGCTTTTCAGCTTGGAGAAGAGACGGCTGAGGGGAGATATGATAGAAGTGTATAAAATAATGAGTGGAATGGATCGGGTGGATGTGAAGCGACTGTTCACGCTATCCAAAAATACTAGGACTAGAGGGCATGAGTTGAAGCTACAGTGTGGTAAATTTAAAACGAATCGGAGAAAATTTTTCTTCACCCAACGTGTAATTAGACTCTGGAATTCATTGCCGGAGAACGTGGTACGGGCGGTTAGCTTGACGGAGTTTAAAAAGGGGTTAGATAGATTCCTAAAGGACAAGTCCATAGACCGCTATTAAATGGACTGGAAAAATTCCTCATTTTTAAGTATAACTTGTCTGGAATGTTTTTACGTTTGGGGAGCGTGCCAGGTGCCCTTGACCTGGATTGGCCACTGTCGGTGACAGGATGCTGGGCTAGATGGACCTTTGGTCTTTCCCAGTATGGCACTACTTATGTACTTATGACCTGAGGAAAGAGGTTTTGGCCTCTGAAAGCTAATTGAAAAATGTATTCAGTCCAATAAAATGGTATCCTCACATTTTCCATTTTATGTTTTCTTTGTATTTGTTAACCTATAGTATAGCGATTGAAATATGTCAGTTTTTGAAATTTCCATCTTTTTTTAAATTTTAATTTATCAAATTTTCAATAATAATCAAGCATAATACTTGTACTGAAAAGTATAGACTGACTCAACAATACTCTTTTACTAAAGGGAAAAAAGAAAAGAAGAAAAATCATTTTTTTGCCAGACATTACTCAAGTCCACTAATCAAGATCCAAGGTGTTAAACAATGGAAACTCAAATTATAAGATACAAATCAGGAAGTTGCTTCGTCTGATAAACCTAAAGGTACCAATTAAATGCATATAAAGAGAGCTATTTATTGGGATACCCCAATATTTATTTTAGCTGTTAAGAAAGCTGTAAGTTGGGGAGGATCGAAAAACACATACTTAATTGACTGGTATTTAATGACACATTTGCAAGGATATTTGCGTTCGACATGGTCAGTCACCAAATACTCTCTAACATTTTAGACTACTTCGAGATTGGAGGAAACGTACGAAGATGGTTTAAAGACTTCCTAACAACAAGAACTTATCAAGTGACTTCTAAATCAAAAGCATCAACACCATGGAAACCTGAATGCGGAGTACCACAAGAATCACCTCTCTCACTAACCCTTTTTAACTTAATGATGACACCTTTAGCCAAATCGTTGTGCAACCAAGGATTCAACCCGTACATTTATGCAGACGATGTCACGATATACATCCTGTTTAAACAAAACATAACCGAAATCACAAGCGAAATCACACACAGCATCTAAACAATGAACTCATGGGCAGACGCATTCCAACTAAAACTAAACGCAGAAAAAACACAGTGTCTCATCCTGTCCTCACAGTACAACACAAACAAACCCAATACCATAAACATCCCAAATTACACCCTCCCGGTCTTAAACAGCCTGAAAATTCTGGGAGTCACAATTGACCGAAATCTCACACTCGAAGATCATGCAAAAAGTACAGCAAAGAAAATGTTCTACTCAATGTGGAAACTTAAAAGAATCAAACCATTCTTCCCAAGGGATGTTTTCCGCAGCCTAGTACAATCAATGGTGCTAAGTCATCTAGACTACTGCAATTCCATCTACGCCGGATGCAAAGAACAAATCATTAAGAAGCTCCAAACCACTCAAAACACAGCAGCCAGACTCATATTTGGGAAAACGAAATACGAAAGCGCCAAACCCCTAAGAGAAAAACTACACTGGCTCCCATTAAAGGAACGAATTGCGTTCAAAGTGTGCACCCTGGTCCACAAAATCATTTATGGGGAAGCCCCAACCTATATGTCAGACCTTATAGACTTGCTTATCAGGAATGCAAAAAGATCATCACGCACATTCCTCAATCTCCACTACCCTAACTGAAAATGGCTAAAATATAAATCCACATACGCAACTAGCTTCTCATACATCTGCACGCAGCTATGGAACGCACTACCGAAAGCCATAAAAACAACGCAAGACTTAACCGTTTTCCGAAGGCTTTTGAAAACAGATCTTTTCAAGAAGGCATACCATAAACACCCATCCTAAATACCAAACAATAACACTATACATGATCTACACAAAACCGAAACCTCATCACATGACTGATTAACCTCTTTGCTATTAATGATCAAGCACTACCACCTCAAACCTTATGTCAAACAGGGTCTCTCTATAGTTGAGGAACTAATGTATGTTATAAACCAATTTATTACTCAGGAACCTTCATGCAACACCATAATGTATTCTTCTCTACCATGTATGTATACACATGATATATATATATATATACCATGATCTGGTCCATATATGTTATTTTCCATGTATGTTACTAAATACGTATGCACCTTAACGTAATACCATTTGTAATGCTGCTACCCGGAAATGGCAACTGCCATTACGACAAATGTAAGCCGCATTGAGCCTGCAAATTGGTGGGAAAACGTGGGATACAAATGCTACAAATAAATATCTTAAAAAGAAAGTAGCCCTCAGTTGAAGAACACCTGACTTCATCAGCAGAAATTGTTGACGTCTCTTCTGGGTTTCCTTGGAGACATCAGGAAAAATTTGGATTCTCAGACCCAAAAAAGTTTTATTTCTATTTTTAAAGAATAATTTCATTATCCAGTTCTTATCAGGAGTCAAAGCAACAGTGACAATCAAAGTTGATGCCACCACCAATTCAAAATGGAAAATGGAAATAAATTATCTGAAGACTCCAACAATTCTGAAACATCCAATTCCTGGTTGCCTTGATTTTGTTCACTCGTCGATAATTTAGTAGGCAAATAGTATACTTGTGAGAATGGCGGAATACTTTCTTCAATGACTCCTAGTATTTCTTTAATATATTTTCTCAACATATCTCGTGGGGAAACTGTAAATTGCTTAGGAAAGTTAAGAAATCAGAAATTATTACTCCTTGAAAAGTTCTCAAAGGATTCAGTTTTCCTCCTTAGATATGTCAGATCTTTAATAATATTGTCTTTGACAAGACCGTATCTGCTGAATATCTTTTTCATACACTTTATTTTATTGAATTGATGTCTCCACCTTACAATCAGTTTCTTTAGTTTTCTTTTCTAATACAGATAAATCTTGTGACAATTTTTGTATTTGGGGACAAAGTGCTTTGCCTAGATCCACTATTAAAGCCCATAAGCTATCCAAGGTTACTTCAGTGGGTTTAAGTATAGATATAGGAAACTGAGTCAATATTACCTCAGATTTGCTAGTGGAAATTTCCTGCTCCATACCTACAGCTTTAAACCCTCTCACTGCATCGACTGTCACTGATGCCATTCCCTCCATCGGCGTCTCAGGTTCTCCATTTCTCTGAGTTCCCTCGGATGATTGAACCACCTCCCGTCTCTCCTCTCCCACACCAACCATGGGAACTGAGGTTGAGGATGCCAGCAACGGAGAGCTACCACCACCTAGCTGTGGGAGAGGAGCTCTCGTGTCGGGACTGAGTGACAGCTCTAGCCCAGGGAATGCTCCGGGTCTCCATCCACCTCAGAGCGGGCCAGCGGGCTGCTTCCCGACATCGCCGGTACCCCCGCTCTCCAAAAATATGCCTGCAAAGGACCGGCTTCTGAAGAAGGGGTTTGCCACTAAGGGGCAGCGGAGGCAGGGCGGCCTCTCCTCTTCGGCATCTCAAAACACAGTAAGATTCAGAGAGCTAGAAGGTCTATCAGATGACAGCAGTGGCCATCTTGGATCCTCCCCTTCATTTGAGTTTTATAAATCCTGGTAATATTAAAGTGTTTAGCTGAAATTTGCATCTAATCTGCTGTCTTTATATTTACACAGTACATGGGGACATGCATCACTTTTTCTTTTTCTCTTTCGTTGGAGTTGCACTGTGGCTTTTTGGGAGTTCAGTTTAATATTTGCCTACATATTTTTATACTATGTTGGGGGGTTCAAAGGTAGGGAAGGATGCTGGATGCCATGGGGAAAGGTGACTATCCAGCTTATTTTTGAAAAAGAAAGACGCCCATATTATAACCCAAATCGGGAGATGGGCGCCTTTCATGGGCGCCCAAATCGGTATAATCGAAAGCCGATTTTGGGCACCTCCAACTGCAGTCTGTCACGGGAATGAACAAAGTTGATGGGGGTGTGTCGGAGGCGTGGTGAAGGCGGGACTGGGGCATGTTTATTGGCCGAGGAGAGATGGGCACGCTCGGCCGATAATGGAAAAAAGAAGGGCGCCAAAAGCGAGAATTTGGGTCACTTTTTTGGACCCTTTTTTTTCCACGAACAAGTCCCCAAAAAGTGCCCCAACTGCCCAGATGACCACCGGAGGGAAACGGGGATGACCTCCCCTGACTCCCCCAGTGGTCACTAACCCCCTCCCACCAAAAAAAAAGAACTTTAAAAACTTTTTTTCCAGCCTGTATGCAAGCCTCAAATGTCATACCCAGCTCCAACACACCAGTTTCAGGTCCCTGGAGCAGTTGTTAGTGGGTGCAGTGGACTTCAGGCAGGTGGACCCAAGCCCATCCTCCCCCCACCTGTTACACTTGTGCTGCTAAATGGGAGCGCTCCAAACCGCCCCCAAAACCCACTGTACCCACATCTAGGTGCCCCCCTTCAGCCATAAGTGCTATGGTAATGGTGTAGAGTTGTGGGCACTGGGTTTTGGGGGGGATTTGGGGGTTCAGCACCCAAGGTAAGGGAGCTATGGACTTGGGAGCTATTTTAAATTTTTTTTTTAATTGTTACAAGTGCCCCCTAGCATTCTCTATTGTTTTGGGTGAGCGAAAATGGTGGCAATCTCTTTACACTTCGCTTCCTCAATAAGATTGCTTACATAGAAACATGACGGCAGATAAAGGCCATATGACTCATCCAGTCTGCCTATCCTCTGTAACCCCTAATTCTTCCTGTCCCTAAGCGATTCCACATGCTTATCCCATGCCTTTTTAAATTCTGGAACAGTCCTCGACTCCACCACCTCCACTGGGAAGCCATTCCACGCCTCCACCACCCTTTCTGTGAAATAATACTTCCTTAGGTTACTCCTAAGCCTATTCCCTCTTAACTTTGTCATATGCCCCCTCATTCCACAGCTCTCCTTCATTTGAAAAAGGCTCTCTTCCTGTACATCAATGCCCTTGAGATATTTAAACATTTCTATCATGTCTCCTCTCTCCCTCCTCTCTTCCACCGTATACTTGTTGAGGTTCATAAGCCTGTTCCTATAATTTTTACATTCAAGACCGCTTACTAATTTCGTAGCTGCCCTCTGGACCGACTCCATCCTGTTTATATCTTTCCTTAGTTGTGATCTCTGGAACTGCACGCAGTACTCCAAATGAGGCCTCACCAGAGACTTATACAACGGCACTATCACCTCCTTTTTCCTGCTGGTTATGCCTCTCTTTATGCACCCAAGCATCCTTCTGGCTTTGGCCATCGCTTTTTCTACCTGTTTGAAAGCTTTAAGGTCATCAGACACAATCACCCCCAAGTCCCGCTCTTCCTTCGCACACTGAAGCACTACACCCCCTAAACTGTACCGTTTCCTTGGATTTTTGCGACCCAAGTGCATGACCCTGCATTTTTTGGGATTAAACCTTAGTTGCCAAATATCGGTCCATTCCTCTAGCTTCACTAGGTCCTTCCTCATGTCATTCACACCCTCCAGCGTGTCCACCCTGTTGTAGAGTTTAGTATCATCCGCAAAGAGACAAACCTTACCAGACAGCCTTTCATCAATATCGCTCACAAAGATGTTAAAAAGAGCCGGCCCTAGGACTGATCCCTGCGGTACTCCACTGACGACCTCCTTTTCCTCAGAGCAAGCTCAATTTACCACCACCCTCTGTCTCCAACCATTCAACCAATTTTTTACCCAATCAGTTACTCTAGGTCCTGCACCAAGGGCACTCAATTTATTTATCAGTCGCCTGTGCGGAACCGTGTCAAAGGCTTTGCTGAAATTCAAGTATACCACATTAAGCGCCCCTCCCACATCCAACTGTTTCGTCACCCAGTCGAAGAAGACAGTCAGATTCGTTTGACATGACCTGCCACTAGTGAAGCCATGCTGCCTCTGGTCTCGCATTCCATGTAGTTCAAGAAATGTCACAAAGAAGGGTTTCCATTAGCTTACTCACCACCAAGGTCAGACTGACAGGTCTGTAATTCCCAACCTCTTCCTTACTTCCACTCTTGTGCAAAGGAACCACATCCGCCCTTCTCCAGTCCACCGGGACCATTCCAGTTTCTAAGGAAGCATTGAAGAGGTCTGTCAGCGGAACCGACAGAACTTCTCCGAGTTCCTTAAGCACCCTTGGTCCCATCAGGCCCCATCGCTTTGTCTACTTTTAGTTTGGCAAGCTCCTCTGGAATACATTCCTCCGTAAACAGGTCTTGGTCTACCATACATCCATCCCCTTTAGCCTTTGTTTTCTGCAGCCCTACCCCCGGTCTTTCATTCGTGAACACAGAGCTAAAATAATCGTTAAGCAGTTCAGCTTTTTCCTTATCATCTTCCACATATTTCTCTCCCTCAGCTTTGGCACTTCTTGTCACTTACATATATGAAAAAGGTCTTGTCCCCCAATTTTACCGTATTAGCTATCTTTTCCTCCATTTGCCGCTTCGCTTACCTGATAGCTTTTCCAGCTTCTCTTTGCTTATTTATTTATTCTCTCCTGTCTTCATCTTTCTGAGTCGTCTTATAACGTGCAAAGGCTAGCCTCCTTTCCCTTATCTTTTCAGCTACTACATTCGAGTACCAGAGAGGCCTTCTTTTCCTCTTACTTTTATGTAATTTTCTAACATAAAGTTTAGTCGCCATTAATATAGCTCCTGTCAGTCTCATCCATTGCAGTTCTACATCCTTCAGCTGTTCCCATCCCGCTAACTGTTCCTTGAGAAATTCCCCCATCTCGGCAAAGTTAGTTCCTTTGAAATCCAGGAACTTCAATCTCGAGTGAGCCCTCTCTTCTGTTTTAATATTGAACCATACCATACGATGATCACTACATGCCAAATGGTCTGCCACCTTGATGTCAAAAACGTACTCTCCATTTGTAAGCACCAGGTCCAGAACAGCTCCATCCCACGTCAGTTCCGCTACCCACTGCTGGAACAATTCTTCCTGTAGGGAATCTAAGATCTCTTTGCTTCTAGACGACCCCGCAGCCGGGACACCCCAATCAACATCCGGCATATTTAAATCACCTATCAGTAGTATTTTAGAACAAAGTCTAGAAACCAGACTTTGTCCCCATCAAATTCCGACTTCTTTTTTGATTAAACTGGCTACTACAGCTTTAAAAAAAAAAAAAAATTTCTATTCAAATACCAATTCTATCAGCAAAAAAAAGGAGTGGCCATGGGAGCAACATGTGCTCCCACAACAGCTTGTTTGTATATAGTTCACTGTGAGAATTGCTGGTTAGGAAACAACCCATGGTCTCACCATGTAGCCAAGTGGTATCGATACATAGATGATGTCTTTTTGCTATGGAACGGGGATGTGGATCACTTAGAACAATTTTTGGATTGGTTGAACAAAAGAGATACGAGTGTACAGTTCACCATGCAACAATCAGAAGTTCAAATTAATTTTTTAGATGTGTTAATTACTCAACAGCATAACACATTCAATACATCGGTCTATATTAAACCTACGTACCATAATACTCTGTTGCATTATAGTAGTAACCACCCTAAGACGACGAAGGAGAGCCTGCCCTTTTCACAATTGTTAAGGTATTGTAGGATTTGTAGCCATACTTCTACATTTAAAGATCAAGCCAAAAAGGTATTGCAGAAGTTCAATGCCAGGGGATATCCCGAACATGTAGCGACAAATTGCCTTTACCCAAGCCAAATATAATCGTCAGTGTCAATTATTACAAGACAACAAGACAACAGATAAGGAAGAAAATCTACAAACTTATGTTTTAAGATACACCCAGGGGATGAACAAGGTGGTGCAGATATTAAAAAAGCACTGGAAAATCATGCAAGTGCACCCCAATTTCCAAAACCATAAGTTAAGATTTGCATATACACGTAATCAAAACTTGAAAGAGATCTTACAAGATAAGATATCCAAAACCAATGTTGTTCCCTCTCATGGGCATAAAGAGTGCAGGAAATATAAATTCTGCCCCAGTATGATAACAGCTGAGTTTTTCATCAACCCTTTGGATACAAGAAAATACCAATTGAGGTTTGATACTAATTGTGACACCACGCATGTAGTATATATTTTAATGTGCACTTGTTCAAAATTGTATGTGGGAAAGAGCACGCAGCCATTAAAGCAACAGCTTAGCAATCACAAATACAACTTAAAACATCAGTGAATTGAAGCTCCCTTAGTCTCCCATAGCATTGAAATGTTACATAAATTCGAGAACTACAAATGTATAGTAATAGAGCATATTCCAGAATCTATATGCGGGGGGGGGGGGGGGGGGGGGAATGACAGGGATCGCACATTAGTCCAGAGAGAATAACGTTGGATATACAGATTAAAATCTTTAGCTCCAGACAGTTTCAACAACTGGGTGGAATGGAAAGCCTTCTTCTAAAGCATTTAAGAGGATGGAGATTAGTGTTAATGGGTTACGTCAAGTTTCAAGGTGATTAGGGAACAGAGTTTGCTATCCCTTTAAGTTTTCAGCTTAAGCCCAATTGGTTGACAATGTAGGCGTCTGTATAAAAACCAGTCGCCATTTTAGCTCTGATAATTTAAAACAAGATAGAGGCAGACACAGTAAGGTGTACTAAGACTATGCTTTTTACTTAATTGCATGGTATTTCAAGCAGCTATGAAACATCAGTATAAAAATACACCAATAACTGTGGATCCTAAAGCCCGCAAACCCAATGACCATGCTGCCAGAAGAATCAAATACCATGAAACAAGGCAATATCATGGAACAGAATGGATTGTTCAATATAACAGATACAAGTAGTGTGCCGTAGGCTGTCAAACAGTGTTCCACCTCTTCAGTATATCCACATTGGGATTCACCTCACACATGTAGCAAACCTGGCTTCAGATCCGGTACAGCAACTCCAAAAAAGCAGCACTTGCTGAAAGTGTGATGTGGTCAACTGTCTTGCCCAGTCCCATAACACGAGTTCCAGGCACCACCATGTCTGGAAGGGGATAGATACTCTGAAGGCCTGATATAGAAGGATATGTCATAAACACCCAAGCCTGATGCAATGCAACAAACAGCATCTTCGGGAAGAAAGTGGGTAGCCTATTATTCCAGCACAGATCCAAGTCAATACCATCCCATATGTCCCATCCATCCAGTATGTCACTGCTGGTGATAACATACAGCCTCTCCTCCTCCCAGTATTATCTGCCATGTGCAGAACAAGCCATAACTCAGAGCACACATGAAATACCGTTGTGCTTGCAGATGTACATTTCTTTGTTACTTTGCCTCTCCCTAGGAGCCCAGTGACCAACATAGAATATAACACTGAGCTACACAGAAAAGCAGCAGGAGGGAACAAGTGGACACCATTGGCTCATACTACATGATTCTGGCACTGGTCAATCCACATTACCCAACATCTACACCGATGGCTACCAACCTGCAGCAGAACTGACATCACTGCTTTTGAGTAACAAACATCTCCAAAGCTGCAAAACACCTATCATAATTCTATGTCACATGCCCACTGCATGTGCCACCTTCAGCCAAACAGTGGGCCCTAATTTCAACCCTTAGGACCTGTTTGATGGCAGACATCTTACACTCACACAAAGATGCCAGAACACTTATGCCAATGTCCCCACTTCCTGTATGCTCCCATTGTATCACCATGACACATTGCAGGGTGCTCTTTAGGGAGCATCCTATCCCTTATCAGAACCAGTGCAGTCTAACAGCATGTGATAAAGGTCAGCCACCTGAGAGACCTGCCATTAGGCTGCTTTGTCTAAGGTTTCTGATATGTTGCCAATATAACACTTGCACCCACAAATATAATATAGTCAAATCACATGTAGCATGCCCTTCACATACCTTCTGTCTTCTATGTTCACACAGGTTATCAGTTTGCCAGCGATACCTGCTCATCAGAGGAGCAGGAGAAGGATGATGAAACAGCTGGGGAGACTGAGGAATACGAAGAGGAAGAGCAGAAAAATGATGATGAGGACAGAGATCTGGCTGCTATGGCAAGGTGAAGGATGCTGAAGGGGCCAGGGAAGTGAACAATGTTGGAGAGGCTATCCTGCCACCACCTCCAGGATCCATCTCAGAGGGACATCTGCCCCCACAACACACTCGTCATATAGGCACTGTTGAATAGGGGCTCCCAGTGTGCATTAAAGCTGCTGCACATCTGCCTGTGGGTCATATTGGTGCAGCTGAGGGGGAGGAGGAGGACTATATGCTGGCCTGCCACCATTCAAAATAGTGGAGAAAGAGAAGGATGCACAGGTCAGCTCATCAGCCTTTGTATTGTTCACACCCCCACACTCTTGAGTGTGATGTATAAGATGGCGGTGTTCCAACAACTTGATGGTTGTAGTCGTGGCAGCCTTGTTGGAACACCTGACACCAAGAATGAGGAGTGAGTACAATAACTAACCACGTCACTCAGCCCCTCAGGCCCAGTGAGGAAATGAAACTAAATTTCAGGATACTTGCTTGCTTGAGCATACAAACCCAGACAGCAACAGGTTTCTTATCAATAACAAAGTAACATTTATTAGTACCCCTTTTTCAGTGAAATAGACAAAATAATTTTAATGCAATTAAGAATTGTACAACAAACCCAACAGTTAACTCTAACAAATACTTTTTTTTTCCTTTCCAGGAGTTCACACCGCTGCATCAGACTAAAGGAGTCAGATAAGTATTACATTTCTTTTTCTTTAGTTCTGTTCCCCTTTTAAACTTTTCTTAATACCCCTTTTGTTAACTTTCTTTCTGAATTTGATACTTTGTGTCAACTTTTATGTTTTTCAGGAGATGTCTCCACTCACTTTTTACAGGAACAGGTAAGTGCTTTATTTATTTTCTTTCTCTTTTCCTTTTCCCTTCACAGGTAAGTCTCTCCCACTTTTCCCTTATCTTTTACCCCAGTCCTGTTTTTCCCCACAGTCACTTAGCTGCTGATGCTTCAGACTTCTTTTCTCCCAAACGTGCAGCGAAATCTTTCTTGCGTCGGGGCCCTTGCAGTCGTCTTCAGAAGAATGTGTACACGACTCTTCCTCCTAAACCTTTTCTTAAATTTAAAGTAAATGGAAGCAAGACCCTATCTACTCTGTTTAAACCAATAAGGATTCTGCACTTCAGGGAAGCAAATGGTTTTTTTTTTTCTCCACTGTGGCCTTCTAGCTGAAAAAATAAAAGTAATTTCAAATTCCCTCTCTGTCAGATCCTTTCCTTCTCTACCTAAACTTTTTTTATACCCTAACTAGCACTAACACAGGTGTGTTTGGCAGTCTTCTTCTTTTCACCATTTATTCACAACACATATCTTCATTCCACATTCCATTCAATTTAAACCTAAGCTGTGCCCCTATTAACCCACAACTTAACCCCTACTTAACCCCTATCCCTATATGCTTAACCTTTGCTTAACTACACTATTTCCTAAACAATCCTTTCTAGACCCTTCCCCTGTTTCCTTTATAATTAGCCCCTTAACCCCAAAAATCCCACTAAAACACCCTCAAAATCTTCTCTTTTAACCTGTAACCTTCCCACTAAACCTTAACCAATTTCACAGTAAAATCTCTCAAATTAAAACTCTCAAACACCATACAATTCTCCACATCACCAACTACACCTCCTCTCTCTCAGACTGTCCAACACACTCTCACCAGCTGCCTGCAACCACCGTTTCCTAGGAGACCAGCCCAGCTTGCCATTCCGAGGTCCACTCAGCCAATCACCAACCCTTTTCAACATTCCAAATTGGCTGAGCTGACCTGCGGAATGTTGGGCAACACTGCTCCAGCTCCATTTTAAAACTACTTTTCCCATTGAAAATAATGGAAACCATATATTTTTGGCAAAAATTACCCGAAAAATTATCAGAAATACTTCCAACTCCAACCAAAAATCCAACCCCACATTCCCTACACACCCCTAATTTCCAATTTTAAAAATCCCAAATTCCAAAGTCCGCCCCTAAATAACCTATCCTAAACCTTTCTCAAAATCCAAAATCCAATCAAAAATCATCCCAAAAATTTCTAAGTCCCCTCCCGGACCTACTCTGTCAAATTTAAAAAATTAACTCTTTCCTAACCCTATTAAACCCACGCCCATCAAAAACCCCTATTTAAAAATTCAAAAACTAACTCACCACAAAAATCCTAAAAAATTCCCCGAACACAAAACCAAAATCAGAATTTAAAAAACTTTAACCCTTTATTTTTTTAAAAATAAAAGAACGCATTTACACAATTTAAAATTAAGCTAATTAAAAGTTTTAAATAAAAACCCCCTTACCTTGAAGATGATTTTCTTCTGACGTCTAGACTTCCCTCCGTTCTGGTCCCGGACGTCCACAAACAAAAACAGAGCTAAAAACAAAAAAGCTCCGAAGCCGGCCCAAAATTTAGGCCCCGGCTTCGGCCTACACGGAGTTTTTTTCGCCGATGCGCGTCGCCGATTCATGCATGAGGCGCGCTGCCTCATGCACAAATTCCTTCGCTCCTCCCGCCTCTCCTCTTCACATCCGGCCCTGCAGAACAGCCGCAACAGGGCCCAAAATGCCCTGTTTCGCGGCCTGCGCTCCTTCCCAGGCCCGAAAAGGCCCCGGAAACCCACCAGTCGCCGTAATCGGCCCAATCCCGGCCCCTCCAACACCGGAACTGCCCGGTGCTCTTCTTCGCTCCCGGGAACGTGCCTAATCGTTCCTGGGAGTCCAGTAAACCTGGCGCCAGTCCCACTCACCTCAACCGGCCCTAAAACAGGGCCCAAAGACCCACCGAACTGTTGCGCTGCCTCAGCAGCGCCCCTTCAAATGCCGGGCCCCGAATCAGCCCGAAACCCAAGGGACCACCCCACCAGAGCCCTTCCCGTACCCCTTTCCAAGCCTGGGACGTGCCTAATCATCCCAGGCCACCCCAGGTAAGAAAAAAAAAATCTTTTTTTCCTCTTTTAACCCCCTCTAACAGTATGGCATGAGCAAACCCGTCACCATGCCCCTCCAGCAACACTCCTCAGCATCATCTGCCACATACAGCAGCAGAAAGATCTGTACAAAAGCATCTGCTATGCATGAGGACCAGTGCAATTCCGGTGATGCTTAAGGATTGTTGCATCATTATACATTTTGTATGAAGATGCAGCAGGGCTTTGACACAATAATGGAGACACTAGCCCATGTGCAGATCCAAATGATGGAGTTCCAGGCAGAACAATGTGACATGAGAGAGGCCCTTGCATATCTAGACTCGCATCTCCATGCTCCAACAGATGCAGGCGAGCCCATGGAGTCATCTATCTGGGTTTTGCTGGGCAGTTGACAATGACAGGGGGTTTTAAATAATGCTAATTCAAAATAAACTGTATTCATGTTTTCAAAAAAGTATTTGGAATGTAGATATCAAATACCCTCACAACACTCTACCCTATATACATACAGTGTTCTTCATGGTATCACTCATCAACACAGACCCTGCATTTACAGTGTGGCATCAACTGCAGTGATTAAGTTAACCTACCCTCACAACAGGTACAATGGGATCATCACCAAATATAAGCAGAAATACATAATATATGGTCACTATGAGATGTGCCTGAGATCATGGCCTGTTCCACATTGAGATGATGTACAATACACATCTCATGGCCACTACAGCCACAGCAGTGGTCACTTGTAGAACATGAAGTGCATGCAACCTGAGAGACAAGTATGATGTTTGGGTGAGTGTCCGTAACCCACCTCATGGCATCACCCTTTGAGCAGTGGAACCTGAAAGCAAGGACTACCATATCATAACTCCCATCCAGCCTTCATATTACCCATAATGCTTGGACAAATCTAAACAGGTATAGTACATAGCTGATCCCCTTCCCCTGACTTTGGCGTGGGCCTCCCCAGCCCTTTCCCTTGGTAGCAGCCATCTCTGGACTCCAATTACACAGCTTGCAGTCAGCGGTGGGAACGAGCAATGAGGTCAGTAGCAGCTCCCCTGGAATACGCAGCATCTGGAACTGCTGTTCAGACAGATTATGTTCACATTACAGCACAGAGAGTACAATCACAACATATCAAATGAGCTGAAAGGTCCTGCTGCATGTAACAATGCTTCAGCACCAGGTTGCATGGAGGCAGAGCTTTATAGGTCCTATAGACCTTTGACAAATGGGAGCAAGCAAATGGCTGGTGGAGAGACATCTGTCATGTCGGACATTACAGTGTATATAACAGCTGCTACAGATGCAGACCATATAAAGCATGTCACAGTGTGCATAATTGCACAGCATAAACATTCTGAAATGCTAAATGCATATGCTAATTTGATTTCTCATCACATATGCCACACAAACTAGGTCGACCCACTTGTAAAACTGATGCCTCAGACAGTCTGTATCACTGTGCTCTTGTGTCAGGTGTCCACACAAAAATCCACTATGTAGAGTAAATGATTCCAGCTCCATGTAGATTGTACAAACATCTTTTTTCCCATATATTAATCCACCTTTCTTTTGTGGGGCACAAGAGAGGTATGTGGTCAGTACAGCACACACAGTTCTGAGGCCTCTTCTAAACATCAGGTTTCAACAAATTTTCAAACATGGTCCTCCATCCCACATGTCCATTTACAGCTGAGAATAATTTTGCAAAGATGGACATCCACAGCATCAACAGTTAAATGATGCTGGTGTGAACAACCAGACATTGCATTAATGTCAAAATACATATTGTTGAAGATTGTCTTGACCTTCTGTTTTATGGTTCACTATGACAAGCAGAAAGGAGGTGCTTTCTTGCAAAGGCAACTTTGCCTCTAGGGAGGTTGAGTTACTAGTCAGGGAGATTCTGGAACACCAGCACACCCTGTTTGGAAGGCCTGGACAATAGATAAGCGCATACAGCAAACAATGTGAATGGATAGGCATCTGTCACTGCCTTAATGCTTATACCACAATAACAGGGACACACAGAGGACCTAACAAGAAAATGGAGACCACTACACCGAGATGCCAAGTCCAGGGCTGCAGCTAGAACTCAGGAAGGGCAAGGATACGCTGACAGCCATTGATAGACTTGTACTACAGACAGTAGATGAAGAGGTGGTTCATGAATTGGAAGGCCATGACACATTAGACAAAGTAGACAATGCTTGTAAGTCATCATTCTTTTGTTTTCACTTTTACCTGTGGCTGCATGCTATAAGCCTGTGGGGGTGCTCTGTAAATGAGTGGTCAGTGAGCACCATCTAGTGCACTAGAAAGCAGGACGTGAACAGTTTTTCAAACCATGGCTTCTCATGGATTTGGGACCAGTTTTTGCAAGACAGCCCTTAGACAGGTTACATGTACATACTAATGAGGCAAAGCTACACACCAGCACCTTCCCCTGCACATGCAGACTACTGTCAGGTGATGATGCAAGATGTGTGGTGTCACAGAGGGACTAGGCATTACAGATATTGTAGAGCCTGCCTGGGAGTATATGACATCCTCAATTGTTGAGGCAGATTCCACTTCAAAAGGCATTTGTTTGTTAGACACTTCTCTCTGTCTGAAATTGGCATATGAATGGGCATGTCAGGCCTATAACACATATCTGAATAATGAGATGTGTTTTAAAACCACACGGTTGATGTGGGAACAAGTCTTGCATTGCAAATACAAAGGCCTGGATCTCTGTACTGTTTCTGAAGGAACAGACTACATAGCTCAGTAGGGTAGAGCTGGTGCTATGGCAAAACTACATGCCACACTACCTTGAAACAATTGATGTCTCCATATCCACAAGAAGTGCTTTATGCATGTATAGGCATGTATGAGCTTGTAGAATATGGGCACAGCCATGAGCCTTAAAACCAGGGCCTAAAAGAATAAACAGTTAACCTGTGTGACTTTAGAAACTTATGAGATGCTGAAGACACTCTTTGTTCTGGGAAAAGAGACGTACCAGAAGAGTACAGGCATTTCAGAGAAAAGAGAAGTCATAAAAACCTCATAAACAGGATAACGTGGAAAAAGAGAACTGTATGGGCCTCTGTGGAAAGTACCTTGTAAAAGTGGAAAATTACCTGTAGAAGTGAATGTATATTTAGCTTGCCAATTTTAGTATGTAAGCATCTTGATCAGGGTATTACTTTGAAGAGACAGTCTCGGATAGTACTTTTGTATAGAAGAGCTGTTCTTCCATGAGAAACTATTGATTGTATCTGTATTTGGTAAGTAATAAAAATTGCTTTTCTCATAAGTGGCCTTGGTCTTTTATCACTCCAAATTGTGGGTGGCTGGTACATAATAATTTGGGGTGGTGGTAAAAAGACTAGAAATTAACATTTGTGACTCTGACGTGATTGGGGGACCCCTTAAGGGTCAAGGCGTTTGGATTCAGGCTGCGGGATATTCCAAAGGCTCACCTGACATGGAAGGGGCAAGATAACATAAGTGAATCTAAGTTTTGGGGTTTTATACTTGGATAGAGTCGGATAGAACTGTGATCTGGGACGCTGGACAAGGGGATCCGACTATAGGACGAGTAATAATAGTCACAGTTCAAGCTGCGGGATACCTGGGACGCTACACTCAGTACAAGAGGCCTCCAGTTCAAGCCGCAGGATACCTGGACTGATAGTCCGCGTTAGGACAAAGAGTGGTAAGTTGAATATTTCTTTTCTGATTCCCACTGCAGCTCCTTGTGACTCTGGGCAAGTCACGTAACCCTCCATTACCCCTGGTACAAAAATAAGTACCTGAATATATGTAAACCACTTTGAATGTAGTTGCAAAAACCTCAGAAAGGCGGTATATCAAGTCCCATTTCCCTTTCCCTTATATTATTCACAGTATTGAGTGTAAAATGGCCACACTTCTTGAGATAGTAATTATATACTTCCCACTAGAAAAGAAGCCCCTCACTGAGATTTGCAATAAATGATATAAATGGAACAAAAAACAAACCGATTTTTGTTGGCCTGTGAACGGATCTTTTGATCTGCCCACTTTGAAGGCAATTGATTATAATGAAAAACATAAGAAGGGCAAATCTCATATTAAACACCTACAAGCTGTAAATAAATGGATTCTGGTTGGAAACAAAAAATTAGAAGTCAAATCTTTACCCGATTCCAGTAAATTTCCACCCCCTCCGCCGAAAGCTACAGCTCCACCGGCGCCTCCACCATATAATGACTCACCATGCTCTGACCCTATCAGGGTCTTGCCCTGCGGAAGAGCTGTAGGTTACGAGAAATTATACCCAGATCTGATCAATTTTACTGCAGGACCAAAGTCATCAAATACCATAGTTGATAGGGTAACTGTACAAATTAAAGGAGATGTGGATTTAACACCCACGCCCCTTTTACAGCCAGGTGATGTTTTACCAGAAGTATCAGAAGAAGATAATAATTCTATTCTGGCTATGAGTGATGCTAATGATAAACAATTAGCTGATGTAGATATTGCAGACTTACGTGATGAGTTAATTCAAAAAACACGTAAGACACGTCGTGCCTTAGTCACAGAGGCAGACGTTAGTAACATCGAGGCAGTATTACCGATTTGGAATGAGACGTCTATAAAAGGTATGGTTTAGGCCAAACGTCTCGCGATTATCGCATGCTTGGGAACAACTCGCCTAGATCGGCGATTGCCAACCGTACTAGATCTAAGACTGTAACTATTCTCACAGGCAACTTTACTACTGCTTGTGGACCCACAAATCATCAACTTATAGGATATACGGTTGCAGTCCCTAACACCTCTAATGAATATGTGGCCCAACATGAACAATCCTGGTATTGGGTTCAACCATGGGCTGATAACTTAGCTGTTTGGTCTGAGTCTCTTTACCCGCAATCCAGTCTGTATCCCTGCGAGGGATCGGTTACTCCAGAGAAACTGAAAGTTGCTTGAGACCTTATTCACTCCTACCCAGACCCCAGATGGAGTCCTAGGGTTAAAACATATATGACAGAAGGACTCATAATGTGGGAAAAATATGAGGGCAAATTCTCCTCGCCCAAATCCCCTGTTCTGTTGCGAGCACACAAACTTTTACCTCTTTTTTAATAAATTGTCCGCGGGTGTCCCACACACTGAGTATGCCCCCTACTCAAACGTAGAACTAAATAGTTTAGCGCAACAATTACCAGACCTCACTGAGGGAGGAAATAAATGGATACACAAATTCACTGAGTTACCTATGGGGTCTACTTTAGCCATAGGAGATATCAAGGCTCTGTTAAGGCATATCCCACAAGCTAATGTTATTGATCTCTTCACTGCTGCCAGTTTCGGTAATGCAGCCACAGAAAATACATGGGATGGTGACAAATTTTCTAATGATGATAAGTCCAGATTATGGGCAGCCATTCACACTCAATTTCCAACACGTAAAGATTTTTCAGTCCTTACTTCCCAATGATGGGAAACCAATGAGCCTATAGAAACATACATGCTCAAATTACAACAATTATATAGAGAAGAAATGGAAGAGTGCTTTGACACTCCCAATAGTCTTCCGATATTTTACCATCTGATTAAAGAAACCCTACCCACTAAAATCAAAGAGGGTTTAGATAACACTGTAGGAATTGCTCAGAAACCATGGCCAGAAATGAAAGAGCATATTTTACACCACTGTCGAATATTTTTGAAAAATAACCAGAAACAGACCAAAGTGATACAGAAACTGCAAACTCATTTAATGTCTATGCAAATAAGACAAATTGTAGATCAACAAGATCAAAAACTTAAACAAGGTCAAAAACCTAACATTTCTTCACAAATTGACCCCAGTGATGATGAACATGGTAATCCTGACTGCTAGAATTATCCTTTCTGTTCTAACTTTGATAACAGCTCTCACATCCTGTATATGACTGGCAGAGGTAGGACAGCCATTAGAGGGAATTTCCGAGGCAGAGGGAATTTTCGTGGGAGACAGGGAGGTTTTGGTTTTTCTGGCCGTGTCAGGGATACACAACTTAGTCCATCCCGCCAATATAATGTCCAGTGCTGGCAGTGTAATAATATTGGGCATTAAGCCTCAGAATGCAGGAGTGGGCCCCAGCCAAAGGGGGGTCCCCAAAATAATCCCTTCTATCCCCAGCATTAGTCTTTTCCGTTATGGAATCCTGAAGAGCAGCAGCAGACACAGTGACTAGGAGTAATACACACACATGCAGGATGTAGCGACCCTATGGTAACGTTACAAATTCAGGGTATTCCCGCATCTTTTATGGTTGATACTGGAGCGCCATGCTCAGTTTTAGTCAATGCCCCTATGAAATTACAAAAGGAATTAAAGCTATCCACTATGGGTTTTGACGGGGTTTCTGCCGATACCCCCTTGTTAGAAGTTGTCACGATCCAATTTGCAGGACAAGAAGGTACAGCTCCTTTATTGTACGCCCTGCTGTGCCCCGTAAATCTGCTAGGCAGAGATCTGCTGACACAATCAAATTCCAAATTCATTTTGATATCCCAGAACCTACTCAGAATAGCTCTTTGATATTTGCTGTGACAACTCTTGCTGAACAGACAGTATCTAGAGCGTTAGAAAAGTTACCGCATTATCTTTGGGCTTCCCCGGACGCACTGTAAGGGGAGGTTCAAAGGCCCATCATATTGAATTACTACCTAAATGTGTTGGACCTAAAATAGGACAGTATCCCTTGAAGCCTGAAGTTATACAAGGAGCAAAAGAACAGATCCAGCAACTGCTGAATCAAGGTATAATAGAAGTGTGCCATTCACCTTATAACACACCATTGTTTGCCGTTAAGAAAAAAGAACCTCGGCAGGGTTGTTTCCTCACATGTAGGTGCACTAGCCAATCCTAAGGAAGAGTCAGGACCAAGCACCCAGGTGTGCAGGGAAGCAATGAGGATGAGGGTCAGCAAGATGCAGGAGAGCCAGAAACAGATGATGTCAGTGGCAATGAGTATGTAAGCATGGAGTTTCAGGACCCAGTGGATGACCACAACATTGTTATTGAGCCTTTTCCCCCTTCCCCCAATGCTGGGGAAGAGCCAAGAGCAGAAGCAGAGGATTGTGGAAGAAGGCACCAGCAGAGGCAGGCTTTGAACCGATGAGACCAATTGGTTGAGTGTACACAAAGGCTTGTGCAGCAAAATCAGGTCCTGTGTAAACAACAGACAGAGAAACTGGCTGTGATGCAATGAGTAGTGGAACTACAGGAGAGAAGACAGGGGGACGTGAGGGAAATGTGTCAGGTACAGCCAGCCCTGTGGGTTGAAATGGCAGCACTATGTAGGAACATGTAAGAACACACTGCTGCCCTAGATATGGCCAAGGTATAACACAGACCACTAACATGCACCCAAATGCTTTTATTTCCACCTCCACCAGCACCACCACCATGCAACCACATGGCAGGAAGCTTGTGAGACCTGAGGATCCATGCAGATCAAATGACACACCTGTGCCAACTCATCCTTCCTTGCCATGCAATCTCCTTCACATACTGTGTCTGTCAGCTCCCATGGTGTTTCTAGACTTTTATAGGACAACAGAATAGGAAGGGTCAGATGTGAGTGATGACAGGAGCAGTACTAGAAGCACCCATAATGCACTGAGTGGTTCAGAGCTGAACCCATCACCTGTGGTGGCAAGAGGGAGGGGTGTCCAGGGAGGGCAGGTTAGAGGCTGTAGGAAAGGAAGGGGTTGGAAATAGGGTGGCTAACTAGGTAGGGACCTGATGGGATGGGGGTGTGGGGAAGTGGATGGGGAGGTATAAGTGTGGAGTGATAAGGTAAGGGTTGATAGGGAGGGAGGAGAGTGTGAGGAGAGTGTGTGTGGAGGGGGGTGGAGGACACGCACCAATGGCAGCATTTGCACATTGTGAATAAATTGACACACTCACCAAAAATGTCTGTATATTATTTCATTTGTAGTGGCTAGGCCTATCTGGTGAGGTGAAGGCACTCAACAATGAGTTGATTTGCTGCTTCATCCTGGGGGTTCTCTTCCTCCAGGAGTGGCTGCCTTTATTGTTTGGCATAATTTTGGGGCATGCATCACGTGACAAAGATCTTGCAAACCTTTGCTGGGCTATACTACTAATTTCTATAGTGCTACTAAATATACACAGCACTCTACACATTACATACAGGTACTTTCTCTGTCCTTAGTAGGCTCTCAATCTAAGTTTTTGTACCTAGGGCAATGGAGAGTTAAGTGACTTGCCCAGAGTCACAAGGAGCTGCAGTGGAAATTGAACCCAGTTCCCCAGGATCTCAGTCCACTTCACCAACCATTAGGCTACTCCTCAGTGAGCTATACAGTGTCAAAGGTTATCTCTGTGATGGATCTTATGCTTTTATGTGCATAATTATAGCACTCCTCTGCCTTGTTCTAGAGCCACTATGGGGGTAATGAGGTGGCGGCTTTGGGGATATCCTCTGTCACCTGTGTGAGAGGAAGTGAAACATCATTAAGATTGGGGAGATATTGACAGTTGTGTGTCATGAGTTCTATGTTTATTTATTTATGCATTCTTGTATCCCACTATTATCTAAAACACGTTTCGTTTCAGTGTGACTAACAATTTACAGTTAGGCAAAATTACAGTAATGTTTTACAGTTACAAAGTGGTGTGGAACATCGATAGCTTATGTAGTTAAATTTGAATTTTTTGAAAAGGTAGGTCTTCAGTTCATGCATGTTTGAGTGCATGGGTAGATATCATGTTTTAGGGTTGCATGTATCTCTCCTACAGAGCCTTGTGTGTGTATATGTCTTATCCAGTAGCCAGCAACCAGTGATATTCCTACTCTCATATCTTTCATAGAGGCCAGAATGTTGGAGGATATGAGTCACGTCATGACCCTGGGAAGTGAACACACACATCCATACTTTCCCTCTCGGCATTGCAGACCACCTGCATGTTGACTGAGTGGAATGATTTTCTTTTTTGATAGGTGACCTCCCTGTTTCTGGGTGGCCTGATGGCCACATGGGTGCAATCTTTGACACCTATTATGGATGGGAAGTGGTCAATCATGTAGAAGTCTGTCATAGTGTGCTGCATCTCAGGTACTGTGCTTGGAAATGCTATGTACTGTGCAAAGAGTGTTAGAAAGGCATCAGGAAACTGAGAGAGGCAATGTGAAATTGCTGATTGGCTAAGTCCAGTTGTGACAGCCAGTAGTGACTGGAAGCTTACAATGGCTGGGAAATCAAGGGAGGAAGTGGGTTTGTGGCCTATATATCCTTGTAGATGGATAACTGCTGCTAGCTTTCCTGTCCTCCCACTCAGCCTCATGTACAAGAATCTGCACTGCCCACTCTCTGCATGTCTTGTGCCTACTCGTAATACACTACCACATCTCCCGATAGCAACACTGTAATACTGCCACACCAACTAACAAATGCTTCCTCCACCAGCACCAGTGCACACCCACACTCCAGGATATGCCTCTACTCTGACCGCTATAAAACATTTCTTATGATGTATATTTAGAGAGTTGAACCCAGTATTTTTATTACCAGAAAGGACTCCAAGGCTTAATCCAGATTATTCTTTTCATGCAGTTCCTGAAAAATAAGGAAAACATACACGCCAGCAGTGGACAGTCAAAGTGCTGCCCACCATTGGCTGAACATCAGGCAGTTTGTGTCCAGTAAGGGGTAATTTCTGCTGGGTTTAGCACCTTAATCATTTTGAAAAGTTGGCTCCTATACACAAAACGTTATAATATATTTGTGAAGCAACTTATTTTCATGTTTTAAGTGCACGTTAAGTATTGAATGCACTTTAGTAAAAGAGCGTCTAAAACATTTAAAACAAATTTACTTTAAGTAGTAATCAATTTCTTAAACAAATTTTTTTATTTCTTCTGAAAACTCATATAATTATGTTGAAATCTAATTTCAAATAGTAAAGCATTCCAAGCCAATGCTGCCTGGTATTCAAAGGTTTGAGCAAACACTTTTACACAGGGCTTTTTTTGAGGGGGTACTTGGGGGTACTGAGTACCTACACCTTTTCCATTGTCTGCTAAAATTGACCCATGGTTCCCATGTTTTAATGAAAGAGCACAGGCCCTACACACCAATTCTGCCTTGTCATAGATTCTGTGACTGGTTGCAGGGGGCCTGGCTGTTGTGGGGTGGGTCCCTCAGTGATCACCCCACCCCTGAAGGGTGGCATGGCATTTGAGTACCGGCACCTTTTTTGCTAGAAAACACACACTGCTTTTATATCTTATCCCTTTTGTGTCGGGGAAATGTAACAGCAAGTTTATACCCTGTCGCAGTTGCTTAGAACAACTTGGAAAAAATACTGACTAAGAAAAAGAAGTGCTTGACCCTGAAATATTTTATAAACCAAGCAACTTAATTTGAAGATATTCTACATTCTACAGGCAACCAATTGAATTTATATATTAATGGAGTAGCTTTCTCAAATTTATGTGCATAACCTTACAACTTAGCTATGGTATTTTGAAGAGTCTGTAAATAAGGACCCTTTTTACTAAACTGCGCTAAGGGCATGCTAGCTTTTTTTAGCGCATGCTAAAAGCTAAAGACACTCATATATTACTATGGGTGTCTCTAGTGTTTAGCGTGCGCTAAAAATACTAGTGTGCCTTAGTAAATAGGGCCCTAAGTTTTTGAGCACAATCCATATAGAAGCTATTACAACAGTCAGTTGAGTGAAGAGATGTCACACCCTGGAAACGCCTCTGTCAGAGACCCTTTTACTAAGCCATGTAGGTGCCTATGCGCCATTTCAGAGTAACCGGATAGCTACCGTGTGGTCCATGTGGTAATTTCATTTTTTACACGTGTTCACTATGCGCACCGGAAAATAATTTTTATTTTCTGGCGCACGGCGAAATTCGGGCGGTGACTCTGACTTGACATGCATAGGTGATTACTACATGGTTAACACGAAAGAGCTTACCACTAAGTCAGTGGCTGGCGGTAAGATCTCAGACCCAAAATGGACACGCAGCAATTTTTATTTTGCTGCATGTACATTTTTGGCAAAAATTTTAAAAAGACATTTTTTGCAGGCACGCTGAAAAATGGATCTGCGTGTGCCCAAAACCACGCTTACACTACCGCAGGCCATTTTCAGCGCACCTTAGTAAAAGGACCCTACAATGCTGTCCATTCATGGACGGACATGGTACTTAGATGGCCGATTAGACACCATTCTATTGTGGGATTTTGGATGTCCATCAGGCAAAATGGGGCCATCCATGTTCCAAATAATGCATTTAAAATAACCACCATAGGCACCTAGATTATTCAAGTATGTGTGCAAGTTAGCCTATTTTTAAATTTCAATTTCATTTATTGGAATTTTCAGAAAAAATAAACCAACCTATCCAAACAGGTACAAGAGCAACGACAAAATAACATAGCAGAAAAAGAAAACTAGGCATATAAATACTAAGCTACTCCCACTAAGCTATCTCTCTCCCCTTCAGTCTGTTCAAAATTCTGCAGCATGACTTATATTCTGCCAGTGTCGCTATGGTCATATTAGCCCTCTCCTCAAGTCACTTCATTGACTCCCTATCCGTTTCGGCATACAGTTCAAACTCCTCTTGTTGACTTACAAGTGCATTCACTCTACAGCTCCTCAGTACTTCTCCACTCTTATCTCTCCCTACACTCCTCCCTGGGAACTTCGTTCATTGGGTAAATCTCTCTTATCTGTATCCTTCTCCTCCACTGCCAATTACAGACTCCGTTCCTTTTATCTTGCTGCACCATTTGCCTGGAATAGACTTCCTGAATCAATACGTCAAGCTCCAGCTCTGGTGTATTCAAATCTAAGCTAAAAGCCCAACTTTTAGAGGCTGCTCTTAACTCCTAACCCTATTGACTTGTTCAGTACCCTTGTGTGTTTTATCATTCCCACCTTAAGTAATTCCTTTATCCCTTATTTGTCCTGTTTGTCCTGATTAGATTGTAAGCTCTGTTGTGCAGAGACTGTCTCTTACATATTTAGTGTACAGCGCTGCATACGTCTAGTAGCCCTATAGAAATGATTATTATTAGTAGTAATATAAATACAAATAAAAATAAATGAAGGAGTGCATCATATGGAGGAAATTAGCCTATGTGAAATAGGAACACCATGTTTCAGGGGGATGCTAGGCATTAGACTGTTCACAAAAGTGGACAAATAGAATCCAAATAGCTTTGTAATGATTTATGGTATTATTGCTTTCCACTTTCAACTTTTGCTATAAGACCTACATAGTGCCACTACTGATTCACATGCACAAGTGACAAGTCCTTCCAGCACAACCTTGATTGTCACTACCAGCAATATTTATTTACATATTCATTGATTCATTCTTTCAGTTTTATAATTGTCTTCCCGACCATGCCCAGAATGGGTTACACACTTACATTCATAATAAAATAACACAATACAAACATAACAATAAAATAAAAATCAATCTACGAGCTTAACAGAATTAGTCAGTCTATCAGTTTCCATTAAAACAGATGAGTTTTTACAGCCTTATGAAAACTTAAAAGATTGTTGATAGATCTCACAATACTGTTCCACAGCCAAATCAAAGAGGAAGAGAAGGCTCAAGAACAAGCACACTCCAACTGAAAAGACCTTGTAGAAGCAGAAGAAAACATCTCTCAATCTGGGAACGTAGCAACTGATTTGGGGTATAAATTGGTAGCTTCTTAGATATATAATTTTGTAACAATATCATGAAAAATCTTAAACATTTTCCATCTGGAAGGCCTAAAGATCTTTGTACTGAAAGTTGGAGGAAAGAGGAATTTTGCAAGAGATTAATTGCATATTGATATCCCATACCTCAGTTTAAAACTGAATCAGAGTTGGGCATGCCTACAGCATATGCCGAAAAGCGTATGGATGAGAATGAAATATATAGCAGAAAGTGGAACCCGGCTTAAGGGGATTTTGAGATTTAACTGGAATTCAAAGAGACTGATGTGAAATATTAATGAGAGACTAAAGTATAGTTGCAGAGCACAATGGTCTGTTGACTTTCGTCAAGAGGTGATGCCATTGTGCTTGGGAAAGAGTATATCAGGCTTCAGATTCCAAATAACTTGTACTGGTAAAGGTTTGCATTGCTGATATGCCATTAATTTCTTGTACATGCTTGGCATTGTGTGTGGTTCTGCTCCTGTCTAATACAGCATAAATGTCTGGCTCATCCTTTGTCACTGAAATAAGATCTAGGGACATGTTACAAGATTGACGATGTTTAAGCTGCAGATAGAGAAAAGTTTGGGTTGAAGGCAGTCCAAATTAGTGTTGTATTTGTGGGAAAGACATAATGGGCCAGATTCTATATAAGGCACCTAAAAAAATCCATGTGGTAAACATTTCTGGCTAAGCATATTCTATAAGCGGCATCTAGATTTAGGCGCAGTATATAGAATATGTTTAGTTGATATCCCAGCGCCTAAAACTTTGTGCCTCCATTTACACCAACGAAAATGTGGCATAAATCCCTGCACATAGATTAACGTGCACTGGGCCATATTCTATAACTACGCATGTACATTTTATAACAACACAAAATTCCCATTTCCTTGCTGATAACCACGCCCCTTTTGAACTGCGTGCATTAGAATTTAGGCACAGTTCATTACTGTTATGGAATTTGCTTAGATTTCAGCACGGAACACTAGATGCACTCTATAGAATCCAGGTGAATGTGAGCACCATTTAGTATATCATACAAACATTATACCCACCTTTGTCTATGCTTCCCAATAGAAGGGGGTTTTCCTATTCTAAATTGAGAAATTTGCCTATTTTGTAATCTAGGTGCATGCTTACAAGTTTCAACATAACAGACATGCTTAATATTTGCCCCAAAGTTGCCCACAAAGGTTCACAGTAAGGTGCAGGACACGCCCCTTAAGTATGCCCCTTCAGCAACACACCTGAGGCGGCGCACCTCAGAAGTGGCATGCTTTTTCAAAGATCCCAAATGGGCAAGCAATGATGATTTCAAGGAAGTGGGTGGAGCCAATGCCGCACCACTGAATAGCACCTCAAGGCTCCTGGAAGATGGAAACAGCAGGTAATTCTCGTGAAGGTCTTATAGCAAGCTGGAATAGGCAAACAATGCAGTCTTGGTACTTCTGGAGTTCCTCAGAAGTGACCCGCTTTTCAAAAAGCCCAAATGGACAAGCAATGATGATGTCAAAGAAGTGGGCAGGGCCAACACTGCACCGCAGAATGGCAACTCAGGCCCATCCCCTTTGTGCATCGGTCACTGTTTGTGACTCGTATGCTCTCCCGTAGCAGCTGTATTTTTTTTAACAGCTGCCTTTGTGCATCTGGCCCTGAGTCCATTCTGTAATTAGCTCCTCCCGCAGAGAGGAGGGACTGACACAGACTGGAAATGTACCAATACTTATTGGTGATAAACACCATGAATTGCTGAGGGCCTGAGTGGACTAGAAGCAGAAACACTGCCTCAGCATGGAGAGCTTCCCAAGCCTCTCAACACGCTGGCTCTCTCACTCAAGTGCAGGCAAAGTAGATACAGTCATGGAATAGCACATATTTTTATACTAGTTGAGATTTACATGAGGTCATTTGTGTGTGTATGTGAACATATAACACATGAAAATAACTATAAAATTACCTCCTGTAGACTTGTGGGAATGGGGTTGATTTAAGCTGTAAATGTGATTGTCACTGTAGGTGTGTGCATACCGTTACTTTCAAACTTCTCTCTATAGTAAGAGGATAAATGGGCTTTTTGATATGTGTTGTGATAGTAGCATATTTTTTAAATGGAAGTTTTGGTATAAAGTAATAGCAATCTCCCCCATCCCTAACTTGCCCCTTCTTTGCCACCCTAAATATTTTTCTCTAGAGACGGTGTTGCTGTATGAATGTTTCTTTTTAATTTTATTTTTCCTTTTGGGAAAAGCTTTTGATTTATGGCACAAAAAGCTGAAGCCTTCCATGTACTAAAGACTGGGTGCACTACCGACAGAATCAGTGCTGGCTCCTCACTCTGCCCTGCCAATCATTTTCTGCTGAGACCACCTCTGTGGTGAGAGGACAGTTCAGTTTCCAAGCTCATTTAATCGTTGGCCTCTGCTGAGCCGGCCAACAAGAGTGCCAATTAGTGCCAGTTGTGATGGGGCAGAATTGTAAAAACAGCAGTGAATACAATTGAAGGAAATGTAAGGTTAGAAGTGAGAGAAACTTGAATAGCCTTTTAAGACCCAGCTCATTGCTAAAGTCGGTCGCTGAATAACCAAGGGCTCCTTTTATAAAGCAGTGTGATTAGCAGTACGCCAAATGCAATGAAGCACATTCAGGGTGTCTTTTACAAAGGTGCACTAGCATTTTTAGCACACGCTAATGGTTAACACGCGCTAAATACTTGAGTCACCCCAAGGAATATATGGGTGTCACTAACAATTAGCGCATGCTTATTTTTAGCACGCACTAAAAACACGAACGCGCCTTTGTAAAAGCACCCCTCAATTCCTGTGGGTGATGTTGCAGTCAGCGCGCAGTAATCACTACTGCGGCTTTGTAAAAGGATTCCCAATATTGCTTACTAGCAGTGGAAATTTAAAACAACTTGCCTCCCCCCCGCCCCCCACAAAAAGGTGTTAAATAAATTTGCTATAAATGTTAGGAAGCAGCAGCCAGACTTATATTTGGAAAAACACGTTTTGACAGCGCCAAACCACTTCGAGAAAAACTGCATTGGCTACCAATCAAAGAACGTATCACTTTCAAAATCTGCACAACTGTTCACAAAATTATTTACAGCGAGGCACTGGGATACATGACAGACCTCTTAGGCTTGCTAATCAGAAATACCACAAAATCTACATGATCATACCTAAATCTCCACTACCCAAGCAACAAAAGACTCAAATACAAATCCACCTATGCATCCAGTTTTTCATACTTAAGCACACAACTGTGGAACGCACTGCCAAAAGCAGTAAAAACTACACTCGACCACTTAAATTTCCGGAAAGCACTAAAAACAGAACTGTTCAAAAGAGCATACCCCACAGACCCAACATAAAATACCTGGACACCTGCGACACAATGTAACCAAAGACCATAATGGACATTACCTGATTCTTCCTCCCCTCTCCCTATCTAGGTCCCCCCCCCCCCCCAACTGTACCTACCATATACATGCCTCATTCTACCACAATATCGCTTTGAAATAATCCAAACCATGTATTTGTTCAGACCGGAATCGGCTAACGCTGTTAACGGTAACATGTAAGCCACATTGAGCCTGCAAAAAGGTGGGAAAATGTGGGATACAAATGCAACAAATAGATAAAATAAATAAGTGTGAGGTGCTTATACACTGAGTGCTGCCAATAGTACACAAAAGAGAATATGGCTTATTTTATATTAGGTTAAGTTACAAATATGCATTTCATTTGTTCAGTGTTTTTATGACTGACTATCAAAAACCACAGAAACTGGTTCTTCTTTAGGGTTCATGTTTTCAGTGTCTTTAATATGCAGAACCAGTAAAATGTAACGCTTCTTTCTTTTTCAAAGCTATGGGGTAATCATTATTCAGTTCTGCAGCTTTGATGGCTAGATAGCAAAAACGTTCAAGTAACCCATGGAGAAATTAGTGCATACAATCACAATGTCTAATAGGAGGGCTGTTTGCATAGAGGATCAGCTAAAATGTAAAATGTGGTATGATGAATGTGAGAAAGGAACAACAGATCTATATTAACACAGAAGAAACCCAAGATTGTTTTCACAATTTCATTCCTGGGAGATTAAAGCTCGTCACTGTCTCATGGAAAGGATTCAGAATTCTCTGAGGAAGTAACTTCCTATCATCTTAAGTTAAACTGCAAGATGGATTAATAAGAGAAACTATTCATTATTTATGAACCTTGTTGTAGGAATGGTTTCAATTATAATATCACGGTGCATATATAAAACAAGAAAAACTTCCTTTATGAAGCACCAAACAGTTTTTAAACAAAGAAAAGAAAAGCTGTCAACCCCATTCAAAATTAAAAACAAACAAACCGGAAAATAATTTATTTTTGTTTATCCTCACTAAAGGTTTCATTTACTAACAGCACATGCTAACTTACCATGCACTCTGTAAACAACCCCCCCCCCCCCAAATTACTCTGGTACTATACTGAGGGCCTTGTTTACTAAGAAGTGTTAGCGTTTTTAACGTGCCTACAGTTAGTGTGCGCGTTAACCATGTAGGCGCTTATAGGGATTTCGTAGGTGCCTACATGTTTAACGCACATTAAAGACGTTAACGTGCCTATAACGCGGCTTAGTAAACAGGGCCCTGAGCCTTTTCTGGGTCTTGCTTCATACTCAGAGAAAAAGGGATGTGGATTTTTTGTTTTTATTGTAATTTTGTATCTGAAGCAAGTTGTCATTGTGCCTCCTTCTACATCTTGTACAGAGGTCAGCTTCAGGTCATTTGAGGCACCTAATATATGCAAGCTAGGGACACTAGAGACTTGAGCTTCAGAAAAATATGTTGTATTAAAATATATTTTTGAATCTCTTTAGTTTATCCTGTAGCTGCACCTGAAAATTCATCACAGTTTTTCAATTTCTTTTTTATTATTCTTTTCACAAATTTTCTACAGCTGAACAAAAACAAAGGTATCTTATTCTTTCATCAGTAAAATGAAAGTTCTTGGACACTCAGAATGTGGTTTTTCTTTCTATTGTTTGGCATTTCACCTCATCAGTATATAAAACTTACGCCAAAAATATATTTGCACATAGCTTGCAGAAGGTGATTAACTACTGTCCTTGAATAACAATCAGAAATGTCCATTAGCACCAAGAGATGAAAAGAATATTAAAATACAAAAGCGGAGCTGATACTGAAATTACTATTACATAGTTCGATACACTACATTCTACCGTATCATTTGTGCCATACTGAAGCAATTATATTTGTTTGCTGAAATTTCACAAATAATGTAGAGGGCTATTGTTCATGAGGCATGACAAAATAAAATATTTTTGCATATTTTTTATGCAAGCAGTACTAAACAGTACAGAGCTATTACATTCCACTGTATTAATTGTAATTCCTATTTAGCAAGGATTTTTGCTGTAAGCAAAGTGAAAGAACAACCTTGCTGAATAGGTTACCATGTTAGCATACGTTCTGAGTGGGTTATTAAAAAATATAATTTTTCCTGTTATTTTTGTTGTATATGGCAAAGAAATCAAGCTAGGAGGTTAGATTTTTATTATTACATTGTCTTGTAGGAAATAATTATTTATTGAGCACCACTTTGCATTTTCTTTAGTTATGGAAAGTGATATATAAACAAGTAATTTTTAGCCAGCCAATTAATCTTTAATGAGTCTAACAAAATAAGAAGAATCAATAATTTCTCCCAGCTCACGGATTCAGCACACTCAGAGCAAGGAAGGTCTCAGGCTGACATTTGACAGTTTCATTTCCCCTCTGATGCTAAGCATACTTGGGCACCTTTAACCTCTATGCACTTTTTTGACCTATAGAGCAATTAAAAACAAGGGTCAAGGTGCTTAAAGGTCAAATACCTTAAATTTCTAGGCCAGCTGATTCCCTTGAACAGCATGATGTCTAATAAGGTACTACAATTTTAATACCTGTGAATTAAGTACCATGTTGTTTTGCTGTTATCTCATTGAATGCTGTCAGAAGTATGATACTATGCTCTGCTAGTTGACTGGTGATTTAAATTAATTTAATTTAACTTCACATTTCTATTCTACTTTATCTCTTTCACTTCACAGTGGGTTCCAATAAGTCCATATGTCATTTTATTTTCTTTGTATACTGGGATTTTGAAGCTATAAAAAGATTATATTAAAAAAGATTATATTTAAAAAAAAAAAGAATGAAACCATACTCAGGTTCAATACAATTATAAAATCAAGTTAGCAAAAGTCAGTGGGCCCTGTTTATTAAGCTGTGAGGTATGCGCACCAGTGTTTTTAGCGCATGCTAAAAATTAGCATGCACTAATGCTAGAGACTCCCATATATTCCTATGGGTGTCTCTAGCATTAGCGCACGCTGATTTTTAGCACACGCTAAAAATGCTAGCGTACCGTAGTAAACAGGGCCCAATATCTTCATCCCCACAAAATCTCTAATTCATTCATAATGAACAAGTATATCAATATTTAAAAAAAACAAATCCTAAGTCTAATCAAGTTCCTATTATTTCAAATATTTTTATAAACAGGTTTTTAAAGAGCACTGTTTTCCAAATTAATTGGGTCAGCTGTTTTCAACCCTACTTCAGAAGAAGGATAATGTAGATGAAAAACAATATGCTGGCTACCATCCAGTGGCAAATATCCTTGTACTGGCTAAAATTAATAGAGACTGCTGCAGCAATTCAACTGCAACAATATCCATCTCACTTTGAAATACTTGACTCAAAACTCAGTCCAGTTTTGCAGTTTATATAATACTGAGACAATGATTGCAGCATTATTGACAGAACTGATGGTTCTTACTGATGGAGGATGCCAAGCCTTTGTGATGCAGCTGGATTTATCTGCTGCCTTTGATTTTGTCCCTCATAATTCTTTTGTTATCTTGAATTAGTGCTGCAGGAATGACTAGAACTGTCTTAAATTGATTCTCAGGATTTCTGAAAAATAGCTCACTACAGGTAGCAGGGGAAATTTTTGATAGTTTGGCAGATGACCCAAAGGGCTCCTTGGGGTTATCACTGATTTTGTTTAATCTGTATTTGAGCTCCTTGGGACCAATTTTGTGAGCTATGGGAATATTTATTTATTTTTGTTACATTTGTACCCCTTGCTTTCCCACTCATGGCAGGCTCAATGTGGCTTACATATTTTACATACTATACACAGGTACTTATTTGTACCTGGAGCAATGGAGGGTTAAGTGACTTGCCCAGAGTCACAAGGATCTGCCTGTGCCTGAAGTGGGAATCGAACTCAGTTCCTCAGGACCAGAGTCCACCACCCTAACCACTAGGCCACTCCTCCACTCTTATTATTCAGTGAATCCAGACTGCCCCAATTTGACTGCCCCTATCGGACCGTTCACTTGTCTATTAGATTGTAAGCTCTTTGAGCAGGGACTGTCTCTCTTTGTTAAATTGTACAGCGCTGCGTAACCCTAGTAGCGCTCTAGAAATGTTAAGTAGTAGTAGTAGTAGTAGTATTCTATTATTGTTTCCTCTTATTACAACATTGCAGGATGCATACGATTATATTTCTAATTCTTTTGATTGAATATTGAGATGGATGCAGGAGAACGGTTTGAAATTAAACCCCAATAAAACTAAAGTTTGGTGGCGATTACTTTCCCCACCTTCACAAGTATCTTCCCTGGCACTGCTTCTCCATGATCATCCATGTGGTATGTGTCTCCTATCCTGCCACTTGTACTAGTCCTATATTCGGTTTGCTAGAACAGCTTAGGTGTGCTTTATGTGTAGCATTGTCACCTGCCCCTCGACAATGGCGATATGCTGAAATGGAGGTGAGTTGGATATATCGGGATACAATCTTACTAATTATGGCCAGTAGTAGATATTAAACCCGGCACTGTGTTGCTGTATCACTCTCCTGCATCACTTTGACCTAGGGTCAAATGGAAGAGAGGTCCACCAGCATAACAGAGCAGGTGTTATATGTAAGAACAGAGATAACAAATGAGAGAAAGTAACACAGATTAGTTCACAGTGATAAATTGGATAATAGCTAAGGTCCTTCAACCTTACCAACAAGAGCTTATGACCAAATGAGACTTGAATGGAAAGGCCCTATAAAGAGAATTTTTGGAGTTTTCTAATGAAGTCCAGGAGCAGATCAAACATGTTGATCCTGACCTACAAATAATATATGGATTCAGTGGCAGCCCCCTGCCATGCTGGTTATCTCTTCTCCCATACTCCTCACCCTATTGGCCACGGTGGTGGTGTTGGTGTTGGTCTATTACTCTCACCTTCTTCCAAATTTCAATCTCTTCTGCCACCTCAGTCTCTCTGTTTTTCTTCCTTTGAAGTCCACTCTGTCCGCCTATTCACTCCTTTGCTTCTTCGAATAGCAGTTATTTATCGTCCCCCTGATAAATCTCTTTCATCCTTTCTCAGCGACTTTGACGCTTGGCTTTCCTTTTTGCATGATCCCTCCTCCCCCTCCCTCATCCTTGGTGACTTTAACATTCATGCTAATGATCCCTCCAACTCTTATGTCTCCAAGTTCCTCACCTTAACATCCTCCTTCAATCTTCAACTATGCTCTACTTCCCATACCCACCAAAATGGTCACTGTCTTGATCTTATCTTCTCCTATAACTGCTCTCCCTCCAATTCCTTTACCTCAGATCTTCCCCTCTCTGACCATCATCTAATAACCTTCACACTTAAACTTCCTCCCACCCAATCCCTTCCAATCGTAACCAATGTATCCAGGAATCTCCAGTCCATTGACCCTACTACCCTATCCTGATTGTCTAGCCCCTACTTTGGCTGTTTTCAAGTCCAAACTTAAAGCCCACCTCTTTACACTGCTTTTGACTCCTAACCACTGCTCACTTGCCCTGTCCTTTTTATCCTCACCTCTTTATTCCCTTACCCTTAATCGTTCTGTCTGTCTGCCTGTCTTATCTAGATTGTAAGCTCTTTGAGCAGGGACTGTCTTTTTGTGTATGGTGTACAGCGCTGCGTATAACTTGTAGCACTATAGAAATGATAAGTAGTAGTAGTGTTGGGATCACAAATGGGGCCAATGGCCCCTAGCAGTAGTTTTACAGTACTACTGCTAATCAGCATCCTTCCATATAAGCTGAAAATAGGGTTCATTTGCTATCTGGCACCCCATGTTATGCAGTTCCTCTGTGGTAATTGTCTGCCATGTGTGATAATTGCAGGGCAAATGGTGGGGATGCCTTCTGCTTTTTTACTACACAGAATTTGCACTTACTCCAAGTTAATTTTTTCTGTTAATGTGCATTAAGTGCAAAACCTTACTGTACTTTAGGGGAAATGTCCATAATTCTACTATAGAAGCCATATAATCCAATTGCCAAAGGTGGACAGTGAAACAAAAAGAATGCTATTAGTAGATAAATATTCAATTCTTACTAACAAGCATTCAGCTCCAGGAGGAGCCTGAGTTGGTACAATAGTCATAAGTGCATAAGTATTGCCATACTGGGACAGATCAAAGGTCCATCAAGCCTAGCATCTTGTTTCCAACAGTGGCCAATCCAGGTCACAAATACCTGGCAAGATCCCAAAAAAGTACAAAACATTTTATGCTGCGTATCCCAGAAATAAGCAGTGGATTTCCCCCAAATCCATTTTAATAATGATCTATGGCAGTGGTTCCCAAACCAGGTCCTGGAGACACCCCAACCAGTCAGGTTTTTAGGATACCCACAATAAATATGCATGAGATAGATTTGCATGCAGTGGAAGCAGTGCATACAAATCTCCCTCATGAACATTCATTGTGGGTATCCTGAAATCCTGACTGGCTGGGGTGCCTCCGGGACCAGATTTGGGAACCACTGGTCTATGGACTTTTCCTTTAGGAAGCTGTCCAAACCTTTTAAAACCCCGCTAAGCTAACCACCTTTACCACATTCTCTGGCAACGAATTCCAGAGTTTAATTACACGTTAAGTGAAGAAAAATTTTCTCCATTTTAAATTTACTACTTTGTAGCTTCATTGAATGCCCTTTAGTCCTAGTATTTTTGGAAAGAGTAAACAGACGCTTCACGTCTACCCTTTCCACCCCACTCATTATTTTATAGACCTCTATCATATCTCCCCTTAGCCATCTTTTCTCCAAGCTGAAGAGCCCTAGCCACTTTAGCCTTTCCTCATAGGGAAGTCGTCCCATCCCCTTTATCATTTTCCTTGCCCTTCTCTGCACCTTTTCTAATTCCACTATATCTTTTTGAGATACAGTAACCGGAATTGAACACAATATTTGAGGTGCGGTCACACCATGGAGTGATACAAAGGCATTATAACATCCTCATTTTTGTTTTCCATGCCTTTCCTAATAATACCTATGATTCTAATTGCTTTCCTAGCTGCCGCAGCAAACTGAGCAGAATGTTTCCACGTATCAGCAGCGACGATACCTAGATCCGTTTTTTGGTCGGTGATTCCTAACATGGAACCTTGCATTATATAGCTATAATTCGGGTTCCTCTTGCCCACATGCATCACTTTTCACTTGCTCATTAAACGTCATCTGCCATTTAGACACCCAGTCTCGTAAGGTCCTCTTGCAATTTTTCACAATCCTCTTGCGATATAACAAATTTAAATAACTTTGTGTCATCAGCAAATTTAATTATCTCACTAGTTACTCCCATATCTAGCTCATTTATAAATATGTTAAAAAGCAGCGGTCCCAGCACAGACCCCTGGGGAACCCCACTCTCTACCCTTCTCCATTGAGAATACTGACAATTTAACCCTACACTCTGTTTTCTATCTTTTAACCATTTTTTAATCCACAGTAGGACACTACCTCCTATCCCATTACACTCCAATTTCCTCTTGAGTCTTTCATGAGGTACTTTGCCAAACACCTTTTGAAAATCCAGATACGCAATATCAACCAGCTCACATTTATCCACATGTTTGTTCACCCCTTCAAAGAAATGTAATAGATTGGTGAGGCAAGATTTCCCTTCACCAATAGGTCTTTTCATGTGAACATATTATAACCATGTCTCTACTCTCTTTGTGCACAGTTTTCATATTTTAAAAAATGTTTATATAGCAGGACACAATAACAAATGCACAAAATGTCAGGTTTATGTAATAAGGACAGTGTAAGGCTTCCTATCTAAAATCAAACCATGAAGAATTATTAACACAGACCTGGAATTAAAGAAGAAAAAAATGCACTTATTATTCACAACATCTTTACTTGGAAAGTGAGGTGGGAACTGTCAAAAACCTTCCACTCTACTATCCCTAGAAAATACTTTACAAAATTGTCTTCTTTCTCTACTATCCCAGCTCTAGTGGCCCTAGTCCACCATTTATTTATTTATTTATTTATTTGTTACATTTGTATCCCACATTTTCCCACCTATTTGCAGGCTCAATGTGGCTTACATAGTACTGGAGAGGCGTTCGCCGACTCCGGTATGAACAAATACAAAGTGGTGTTGTGATAAAATAAGGTTCATGTGTAACAGACACATGAGGGAATCGTAAAGCGGAAGTGTTATGTTATGTCCAATACGTGCTTTGGTTTTGTTGTGTTGCAGAGTTCATACATTTAAGTTTGATTGGTAGGGTATGCCTTTTTAAACAGGTTAGTTTTTAGAGATTTCCACCATGAGAACAATAGTCCCTTCATAGGACTTCTCCTGGTATATGGTTTAAAATTTATTTTTAATTATTTGTAACTAACAGTACAGCACAAACAGGTGGCAATGAGCAGAGGTTAAGGTCAGATGCCTCCATTCCGAAAGGCGTCAGGTGTTTTTCAATATCCCAGAACCCAATCCTACCACTGAGAGTTCAATTTCTGGTCCCTGAGCTCTAGAGCCTTAGATGGGAGGAGTTATAGCAGACAGCAATTTGGAAGGTGTGCAGGAAGATGGAAAGGAAACAAACTGAACCCACAGCAGCAAGTCCAAGATGAGGAAAATTGACCCTACCTCCTAGTAATGTCAAGCTTTTTCCTGCATTTCAGACTTTACCCTTTTCGTTAAAAGTCTAGCCTTTGTGCTGCCATGAGCTCTGAAGATGTGAGTATATTGGGTGCCATATCTGTACAGCTTTAGCATATCTAGGAACTAGCTCATACATTTGTGATCATACAACCGTCTTTGATGTACTAGAAAAAAAACCTAGCTTCTGTCAGTCTTAGCCACATGCACCGGCAAAGTCAAATGCATTTGCTAAAATCCAACACAAAAGATATTTGTTATAAATAAGAAACTTGTACCCACTAGCTGCCAGTCAGTATTCCTAAATGTGCATGTAAACACTGATAATCACCCTGGCTATATTTATTTATTTATTTAGATTTTGCTCACACCTTTTTCAGTAGTAGCACAAGGTGAGTTACATTCAGGTACACTGGATATTTCAATTAAAGACTGTATTATTGTGCTGGCTTTATGATTTATACGGTAGTATTCTGCAGTGCACACAAAAGATTTGTGACTAAGGATTCATAAAGGGTAAGGCGAGCTTTGGAGGTGGTGTGAGAGATGGAAATAAACATGGCTGCTGATACAGTGGTGACTCTTGCTGACAAGACAGCATCACAAAGGCAACAGACTTATAGATTCAAGTTTCCATTTTGCTTGCATTCCTCATACCATAATGCAATTGAAAGTTTCCCAGGCATATTTTTCTAAGAGACAAGACTGTAGTGATAAGGAGGAAAATGTTATTCTTAATGTTTGAAATGTTAAATTGCTACCTGCTGCATATTCTAAGTAAATTTATATAAAAGTCACATAGATTCTTATAGATTCCTATATTATCTGCCATAAAATTGACATGCCCCCATTTTCATTTATTCTGCTATGAATTTGTCTTTTACATGTGCCTTTCTCTTTATTTTTAATGTTTTTTTAAGCATGTAGTGTGCTTGTACTTCAGTCAGATAGGATTATTTGGTGTACAAGTTATTTGAACTGCAAGTTATGATTGTTCTCACTACTGTCCCATCTGACCAAATGCTAATAAGTTTTCAATGGCTCTTCAGTTACAATGAAGGCCTCTTACTACTGATTACTCTCAATCTTATATGGATATCAAGGTATCTAATCTATTTTTAAATATGCCTGCAATAATTTGAAACCCATTATTTGTCAGGTGAGAGAAACATAGTTAATGCATCTCTGCAGGAGCCCATTTTGAAGAGGCTCAAAAAGAGCCTGCCTTTCAAAATGATTTACAGACTCCATTTTGTTTTACACAACACACTTCTCATAGCTGTACACCTGGCTAGAATTGCTTTAATAGATCTCATGTGATTCAATGCTTAAGGATATCCTAGGGCTTTTTAAAATGTATAACAGGTTTTTATAATATATCCATATCTGTTTGAAGTATCCAAGAAATCTCTTCATTCTCCCATTAAATTTACCCCCCTGTTTACTAAGCCACATGTCAATGCCGACATGACCCATTCAGAGTGAATGGTCTGTGTCGGCATTAGCGCACGGCAACTGCTAGTGCGGCTTAGTAAACATGGGGGTTAGTATTTTGTTCCTTAAAGCAAATCCTTCCTCTTATTTGATTCCTTAGCTCAAAGGGAGAAGGCTTTGAATTAAAAGAAAAACAGGTGGTTGGGTAGTTTTATTTATTTATGGGGGAGTTATCGAGCTGCATTAGGACATTTTACTAAGGTGTGCTAGTTTTTTTTTAGCTCATGTTAAAAATCAGCTGGTGCTAAACGCTGAGATGCCCATTATATTCCTATGGACCTCTCAGCATTTAGCGCCAGCTAAAAACGCTAGCACACCTTATTAAAAGATTCCCTAAGTCATATTATTTGTCACTTAACATGACTTAAAGGGCTCTTATGCAGCTTGTCTTGCTCTACTGCAGTGCTATTTAGGTCACCACAGCTTACATAGTAATGAGATGCAAAACATGCAAATACACAGAAAGCAGTGCATTACTATGTAGTGACTGGGGATTGCTCCTGCCCTTGAACCACTGGACCACTAGGTACAGGGTCCTTAGGTCCTCGCTGATAAAGGGGGGGGGGCTTAGGGGGTGGGAGGTCTTGATCACCTGGTAGAAGGGGTCTTCATCTGGAGGGGGTGTGAATGGGTGATTGTGGAGTTTTCATTGGGGGGGGGCTTCATTGGGGGGGGGGGGTGGGGGGTTGTGATCCAGCAGTTCTGATTGGTGAGTGAGGGGTCATGATGGGGGGGGGGGGGTTCTAATTGACCCTACAGCCTCTTTAAGGTTAGGTTCGGAAGCATTGAGCTATATTTTGAGGCCTGATAATCCCAGACAGATGGAATAGTGCTGCTTGTGAGGTGGCTCAAAGCAGGGTTATTAATTTACCATGGAAGTTAGCAACCAGTGGAACTGAGATACTGCAGATTGCTGACTCCTGTGGTAAATCAAGGTGTGGTAAAAGCACATCTTTTACTGCACCTTGACAACTTCGCCTCTTAGTTAGAAAAAAATACACCATGTTTCCCAAATAAATATGGAGAAAAAAAACAGAAATATCTCCTTTCTGGGTACCTTTTACGTTGATAGATTTATTTTTATTATTGCCTAATAAATAATTACCCACAGATTTGTGCCTGTGTCAGTGGTTGCCCCAGCCAAGAGGTACTTGATCCCAATGATGACGGTGTGTCAGGTGTTCACTTTGGCAGTACTTAAACTAAAATTGTACAGCATACATGGAAAAGCTAATGCCCAGGAAGTAGAGTTGGGTAGCTGTTGTTATGAAACTCTCCCTAAACCTAATGTGTTCTTATTAGTTTATTGGGTAATTTTGTTGTGCAACTTCATGCCCTCTCTTAATGTCTGTCTGTTATTTTATGTCCTCTAATTATATTGCACTTTGTACATCATTTTGATACTATTATTTGAAAGGCAGTATATCAAATGAAGCTAAATAAATAAATATATCTGCAGATGTTGTCAGTGTCATATTACATGTCTGCTGCCATGACACATTGCAGCCCCACCCATTACCTTGGGTTAATTTCCACTACGTCTGCTTGTGTGGACAAACACCACATGATCTAGGTATTTGATAGTGAACCACCGGCTGTGCTCTACTTGCATCAGAGAGGGAACAGAGGTTTAATTCTTTGTTACAGGTCCATGTGAACCAGGCAGAGGTAGGCTGGGTTGAGATTTGACCAGTAGGATCTATGTGACCACATTAGATTGGGCAGGACTGCATCAGGCTTGGGTTGCATCATGTCTAATGGGTCTTAAGCAATGGAGCATGGGGCTGTCTACCAGTATGAGTGAAGCTAGGTATGACAGTGCCACTAAGACTACAAATTGATAAAACATTCATTTTCAACAGCAAACATTTCTATATTGAGAGATGGAAAACAAGGGAAGGGAGGATACCCCAGGGAGAGAGGAAGGTTAGGAGTTAGGGGGTAGCAAGGTTATAGGGTATCATGAGAAGGCATGTGGAGGACCCCCGCTAGTTCCAAGGGGAATGTCATGAGTATTGGGGTCTCAAGCATTCACCCTTAAATGAGGATCATCCTTACAGCTCTCTCATCCATGACCGTCAGCCTCTTGTCCATAGCATGCAGATGCTGGGATATTTGCTGCACCAAAGCAGCTAGTGCCCCATCTCCAGCATCACTTGGAGTAGCACCTGGGGCTGCAAAGCCACGTCTACCACATGGGATGTTGCTTTGGCTGTTTTAGGGAAAACCTATAGCAGCAACTAGATGTCAGAGACCTCTTCACTATCAGTAGCATTAAAATATAATCCTCTGGCCTAATCCTAAGAAGAACAAATCATAAAAGTACCCTAACCTGCCATAAGACAAACTTAGTTATCTGAAATATTTCTTAAAAAGAAAAGATGTTAAAAGTTTTCTAAAAACAATATAGTTTCGAGTTCTCCTTAAGTGAAGAGGCATGGATTTCCACAACAAAGGTGCTTGATAAAAGAGACTACCTGAATAACTAACCCCCCTTTTACAAAGCCATGCGGCAATGCCGACACAGCCCATTTACTTTGAATGGGCTGTGTTGGTATTGTCACACCAGCAAGAGAGAGGGGTAAGTTTGTACTTTAGTCGACTTGGACTTGGAAAATGGAGTTGACAATTATCTTGAAAACCTCTATTATACATGGTATGCAATACTTTATATATATACCCAACTTTGATTTGTCCTTGCCATTTTCAGGGCACAGACTGTAGAAGTCTGCCCAGCACTGTTTTTGTACTAAAATTTCTGAAGTTAATGTCAAAGTCCCTTAAAATTTACACTCCAGCCCATCCATATCTATTCAGTCACGATCAGGGAACAGACCATAGAAGTCTGCCCACCACTGGTTTTGCTTCCCAATTACTGGAGTTGCCACCCAATCTCCACTGAGATTCAGTGGATCCATTCCTTCTAAACAGGATTCCTTTGTGCAGTGGCATAGGAAGGGGGGGGGGGCGGTGGGGTGGTCTGCCCCGGGTGCACGCGCTGGGGGGGGGGGTGTCAGCGCCGCTGGTTATATGCTCTCTCTGCCCCGGAACAGGTTACTTCCTGTTCTAGGGCAGAGAGAGCAGGGAACCAACGGAGCCGACGCAGCTCCCAGAGACAACGTGCACTCAGTGGGGCGGAGCGCCAGCGGTAATGATACACTCCGGGGGGGGGGGGGGTGCGCGCGCCAGGAGAGGGTGCGCAGCGGTGACCCACCCCTGGTGTCAGCCAGCCTCACTACGCCACTGCCTTTGTGTTTATCCCACCTAGTGGAAAAACACAAAGACTGTTGCCATAACTGTCTAGGAAGAAAAATCCACCTAGGTGGATGGACAATGAAGTCCCACGGAATCAAACGGAGTACAGAGAAAAGTGGGAAGTGGACCAAAAACTTCAGAGACTGGGACAGTTGAATCAAGACCAGGTAATTTTTATTAATGACTTGACACAGATCTGTGTTTCGGCCACAGGCCTGCCTCAGGAGTCTCGATGGTATATTAGACCAGGTAGGTCGATATGTATTCAAAAGAACGGAATGGTCTTTAAAAAAGACCTTGGAGAAGTCTTGCGGTCGGTATCGTAGCAGTGTATCACATAATGCAGTAAGCAGTGTCAGTGAGCTCACTGATCAGCTGTTTGTTTCAACAAAATGATTGTTGGAAAGGGGATATGCAAAACATGATGAAAAACTGCTTACAAGAGAGCAAAATTCAATAATCGTGAATATTTGTTAACATCAAGGAATAGGGAAGACGATGACGATGAGGTTTTGACTTGTGTCCTGAAGTTTACAGCAACTACATCTAGGGTGATGGCAGCGATCAGAAAACAGTGACATGTGGTGCAAACAATGCCAATGTTTTTGGAGGTGAGGCTCAGGTTTGCTTACAGTGGAGGCAAAAATCTGAAGGAGATTCTCCTGCTTATAATCGAACGAGAAAAACGCCCAAGTTCCGACCTAAATCGGGAGATGGACGTTAATCTCACAAAAACGAGTAAATCCATATAATCGAAAGCAATGTTTCAGTGCATCCGTGTCGCTCGTACGTGGACGTAAAAACGCCCAAATAAGAGGCGTGTCGGGGGCGTGTTAGGGGCGGTGATACGACGTGGACGGGTACAACGTATAACGAATAGTGAAATGGCTCTGGTTGAGCGGGAAGATGGGCGTAATATGATGGACTCGAAATAAAAGCGACCAGAGCAAGGGGGAAAGCGTCTTTAGACCCATTAGCGATTGTGTGTAGTTGGAGAGTGGCGATATTGTTGGTGGAAGAGCTGAAGTGGTGGTTGCAGAGAGAAAGCCGAGCGTGTTGAGTACCTGTGACGGTCGTCTGTGTGCCCTGCCTCTTTTTGTGTCATACCCTTTCACCGTTCCTTACTCCTACTCCTTTGCTCCATCGCCCCCTTCCCCTCCCCCTATCCCTCCCCATTCACTCTTCCCACGTGTATACTCTATTCCCTGACCTCCGTTTGTCTCTGTGTGCCTGTACTGTTTGGCGAGTGAGTGGCCAGAGGGCGTGGTGGCTGGAAGTGACAGATCTGTGTGTGTTGCTGTTTGTTTGACTACTAGTCCTAATACTTGCACTGGTGGTGGGGATATGGATGCACTTAATGCACTTGTGGCATGCATGCTACACGAAGAGGCCACCCACCGCAGGAGGTATTCACGGCCCCGAGTGTTTAGGCCCCGCACCACCTTCCTACAACTCACTGACCAGCAGTGTCTAACAAGGTTCAGGTTTGATAGGGCCACTATTCGTCAGCTGTGTGAGCAGCTGACACCCCTCCTTCAGCCCCAGACACGTAGGAATAACCCCATCCCTGCCCACCTCAAAATCACTTCCGCTCTCTCTGTCCTGGCCACTGGCAGTTTTCAATCCGTATTAGCTGCTAACACAGGCCTCACCCAGGCTTCTATTTCACACTGTCTCACCCAGTTCCTGGATGCCTTCATAACTCACACCTCACACTACATCACTTTCCCCACCACCCCCCAGGCCCTGCACAACAACATGGCCGCCTTCTATGCTGTTGCTAGATTCCCCTCGGTCATCGGTGTGATAGACTGCACACACGTAGCCCTCAGACCCCCCCAGGCACACGAAGCCACCTACAGAAATAGGAAGGCATTTCATTCTATGAACATGCAAGTTGTATGTGATGCCCAGGGGGAGATATTAGACGTGTGTGCCAGGTACCCCGGCTCCAGCCACGATGCCTACATCCTACAGCACTCGGGCATCTTCCGCAGGTTCCAGCGAGGGGAGTTCATTGGTGGATGGCTACTAGGTAAGTGCAACATGCATGTACCACCCATACTAGACCTCCTCCACTGGGCAACCCTCCACCCTGGCTTCCTCCACCACAACCCACTATCCAAATCCCCCCGCCCGCCCTGTACCTGCTCCAAGCGATACACACTCATCTATCTCATTCTGCTTTTCTGCAAAGGTGACCGAGGCTACCCGCAGAGGACATGGCTTATGACCCCCCTGATCCACCCACAACCAGGGCCAGAAGAAACCTACAACAGGAAACATCGCAGCACCCGGGGGATCATTGAGCGCACCTTTGGTTTATTGAAAAACCGCTTCCGCTGTCTGGACCGGTCTGGAGGAGAGCTGCTCTACAGTCCAGAAAAGGTGGCCAAGATCTTTGTGGCGTGCTGTATGCTACACAATTTGGCCCAGCGCAGAGGACAGCCTCTCCCAGAGGAGCCACAGCCACCACCAGAAGAGGCCCCAGATGAGCTGGAAGAGGAGCCCCCTCCACCCCCAGCCCACAGAGCAGAGCTCAATGCCTACCAGCTTGGCGTAAGAGCAAGACAAAGACTCATTGAAACAAGTTTTAGGTGAATGTAAGTGAACATTTATTTTTTACATACAGTGCATATGTGTTTGTTCAAGCCCACCACCACCACCCCCACCACCCCCCTCCCACCAACCCTCACCCTACAGTATGTCCCATCATTTTCCCCTTCCCTTCCCCCGTCCCCTCCTACCCTTCCCACGCCCTTCCTTTGCAGCTGGTGCTGCATGGGAAGTCTCTTCTGAGCTGCTGCTCCCAGTGTCCTCTTCCCTATCCCCACGGCAGCCTGCGGCTTCGGCTGCACCGTGGAAATCGGGCCACCTTCTTGGTTCTAGTGGTCTGGCCACAGGACCCAGAATGGGAGCAGCAGATTTGGCGGGTGCTGCAGGAGTGGGTGCAGAGGCTGAGGATCGCAATGCCCACCTCTTAGCTGGTGGTTGCTGGTGGTCAGTGGAGGAGGAGGATGTTGATGGCAGGGGCTGCTCCAGCAGCACGGGGGCTGGAGTAGGCACGGTGCCCTGAGGGCGCAGGTGTTGGATGCTCTGCTCCAGCCGTCTCAGTTGCTGGAGCACCTCCTGGTGGCCTTCACGTTGCGCCTGGAGGAGTTCCTGGTGTGCTCGCTGCTGTGCCTCCAGTGCTTGGCGCTGCAGCTCCAGTTTCTGCTGGCGGTACTCCTCCAAGCGCACGTTGTGGCGGAGTAGTTCCGTGGCCAGCCGCAGGAGTTGCCTCCTTTGGCCGGATGGCCTCTGGCGGGGAGCTGGGCCCTCCTCCTCCTCACCAAAGTCCTCCGGTGCTGGAGGTGCAGCCTCTGCTGGTGCAGGTGGTGGAGGTGGTGGTGGTGGTGGCAGAGGCTGTGCAGCTGGTGGTGGTGGTGGCAGAGGCTGGACAGCTGCTGCAGGTGGTGGCAGAGGCTGGACAGCTGATGCAGGTGGTGGTGGTGGTGGTGGCAGAGGCTGGACAGCTGGTGGTGGTAGAGGCTGGACAGCTGGTGCAGGTGGTGGTGGACGCGGAGGATGCACAGCTGGTGCAGGTGGTGGAGGCTGGACTGCTGGTGCTGCAGGCTGTGGAGGTTGAGGCTGGACGGATGGTGTAGGGCGTTGGCCTTGCAGGCCACTAGGGCCAGCCTCCTCTGAGTCTTCACCTGTATAGCACAAGAGTGAGGAATAGTGTTGGTGCAAATAACCCACTTTTGTCTTTCAGCATTCATATACATTGGTATGTCCCTCAACCTGATGACCCAGCAAAGAGATGGTGAGGAGGAATGGAATTGACACGGGTACGAAAGAGAGAGGCCCGCAGGCAGCTGGGTAGAGGTGGTGGATGAGCAGCCAAGAGAAGGACACCACTCACAACGTTGTGCTCAAGCTGTTAGTTGTATAATTGTTAAAATGAACAACATTGCAGCATGTGTTGTGTTACTACTGACTTGCTAAACTGCATAGAACTGCTTTATGACCCCCATTACAGGCTCCTTCAGTTGAATGCATGTGGCCCACACTCAGTAGAGCACAGAGGTCACAGGAGGAACTAGGCACAGTTTGGTAATGGGAAAATAGGAGGGAGTAGTAGGGAAGGACGGCCCCCAAAGTTCTGCCACAGTAGTAACCTACACACACCCATAGAAGCCAACTGGAAAGTAGTATTGGGGGTGCTAAGTCCAGTGACCAACACTCCTCCCTGCACAGCTACATGATCTTTCCTCAATATTGGGGGTGCTCACACACACACACAGCACCCACCCTGTCTGCTTGCTCCTATAACACACATGACCACTACCACTACTCAAATAGAGCTTACAATTAATTCTATAAATATGGGCACACAGGACAAGTAAGAGGAAACCCAATGACAACGGTAGGGATAGGGAGTAAGGGTAGAGAGCTAGTGAGTAGGGGTTACCAGGTCACAACAGCATCATAAAGGTGGCCTGTTAATATACATAAAGACAGCCAGAGATACTCCCCCCCCCCCACCTACCTCCCTCCTCCTGCCCCCCACTCCTCACCTCCCTCCCCCTGACCCCAACTTCTATAACACAAGTGTACTGCAGCACAACAGATACCCCAACTGCATAATGAAACACCTACCTGAGTCCTCAGCCTGGCCCGAGGTGTCCAGGGAGCCAATCCCGTGGATGCCCTCCTGGGGTAGGAGGGAGTACACCATCAGCTCCATGGGTGTAAGGTTGGCAGTGTCATTGCCTGGGGGATTGGCCCCCGCCTTCCTCCGAACATCCGTCCTCAGCTTCCGCCACTTCCTCTTGCAGTCCTCCACGTCTCTCCCAGCATGGAAGACAGCATTCAGGCTGTCCCGTACTGCCTCCCATTCGCGCTGCTTTACTGTTGCTGCCAGCCTCTGCCCTGTGGGAGCAAACAGACTCCGGTGCCGCTGTACAATTTCATGCACCAGGAGCTCCACCTCTGCATCGACAAAATTACCCTTCCGGATCGGCGGCATGCGTGGTGGCATTGTACCAATGGGGTTTTCGAAAATACGGAGTGGGCGTTTATATAGGCGCCAAGAACGCCCATTGAGACGGGGGAATAGGCGATTCTGATATGGGCGTTTGTTTTTCAATTATACACATAATTCCTAAGCGTGCCCAGCTCAGATAGCGATTAGGAACACATGGTTTCGATTATGAGTAGATAAGTATGGGCGTCTCCACCTGCCTTCCCTTTCTTCATTGCCATTTTACCTGCCATTCCCTGCACTTAGACCTTGCCGGTTGTTCGTTATAATCATTTACAGGGTTTTACCCTCACTTATATGAAGGTATGTGTTTAGCAATGTATGCTTGGGTACACCTGTGTATTTAGGGGGGGGGGGGATTATTGTTGGCCCTCAGCCACCACGCCTTCCGTTTCCTCTCTTCCACATCCCCTGATGCTCCCTTCCTTTCTCCCTTTCTCTCTGCCTGGTTGTAGCAGGCAGTGTGTGGGGGCCACGAATTTGCTACACTCACCCCAAATCAAGCACCCCTCGGTAAGGGTCATTTCAATCAGGGAGATGTGCAGCTAATGTTCCCGAAGATAAAAGGCGCACTACACAGTCTTGAAACAGACGTTCATGGTAAGCTCTCGTTTGTCTGCCACCTCTTCTCTTTGTGCTCATAGTCAAGGAGTGTGCATTCACTGTATGTATGTAGTCTGGCGTCAGATGTTAGGTAGCTCTCTTTTCACCAGGTTCCTGTGCACTGTACTGTGGGGTTGGCAGGTCCTCAGTGGTGTGGGCCAGCTGTTGGAGGTGCTGTATTGGTTCCCGGTAGCTTCCATCTTCCTTGTTTATGTGGTGTACCCCAGTCCCCATTTATGAAGTGGCCACCCATTCTCAAGGTCCATAGGCGGGGGAGGGGAGAATGATTAATGCAATGGATGTGTATAGCACATTATGGAACACCTTCCTAAATTGCTCCATAGGTAGTAGGGTAGGGAACATGCACATTACATTGTTTTTAATCGGTAGCCTGGACAAAATGATCGAGGTGGCTACAGGTAGTGCCACTGAGGCCTATGACGTGGTGGTGAGGGAGAGGGGGGTGTGTACAGGTACCAACCCAAAGTAACTGGTGGTGGCTAAAGCCTAGTGGCTGCTGTGGCCTAGTGGTTAGAGCACCAGCCTTATAATCATAAGGTTGCTGGTTCAAATCCCACCTAAGACAAGTCACTTCAGAGACAAAGTTTGACACAAACCCAGAATACTTGAATGTAACACACCTTGATCGACTACTGGAGAAAGTGTCATCACAGCTGCAAATAATGAGCACCATTTTTATTTGTGCCCTTCCCTAACACAAGTATTACATTGCAACTGTGATGAAGTAACCATCCATCTATTGGGTTTCCCATTGTTTCCCTTTTGCTCCTCAGCATTATATACCATAGCTGATGTATTCAATGTGAAAATATGAGCCAGCTGTTTGTAGGTCCTTCTTGGCCCCCCCCCCCCCCCCCCCCACCAATGTGGCTTGTGGGTAAGGATATGTGTCCATCAGACAGCAAACACTTTGTATGTGGTACCTGGAGTTATGTGGAAGTGTGTACCTGGCAGATCACACGTGGTACACTATTAATCTCTTATTGATGGCACTCTGTATTGTGGGTCAGTATGGTGGAGGGGAGGGAGGAAGGGAGAGAGAGATGCTGGCTGGCCATTTTTATTCATGAACACAAATATCCATCCAGCCTCCCCGGCCCAACCCCCCTGCACATATGGCCATGCAGGTTGGAATGAACAGGTGGCGTTCTGTATGGCCAACATTCTCAGACATACATCACCTTCTCATTCACACAGCACATTTAATGCTATGCATATTGCTGCCTCCTTCCTCTCAACTCAACAGCACCATTTGGTGATATGTAATGCACAAGGGAGACAAACACACACACACACCCTGATAGTTATATTGTAAGAGAAACATTTATTTCCCCCCCACCCCCACCCCTACAAAATAACCCCCAACAATGCCCTCCTCCCCCCCACAACTCCCCACACAACCCCAACAATTCCCTCCCCCACCCCCACAGAACCCCCAACATTTCCCTCCCCCCACACACACAACCCCAACAATTCCCTCCCCCACCCCCCACAGAACCCCCAACATTTCCCTCCCCCCACACACACAACCCCAACATTTCCCTCCCCCACCCACTCCCCACACCCCCAACAGGCCCCCCCTATTTAAATTAAGGGCGGCCACGCCCTCTTAGTAAGGCCCTCTGTAGCAGGGCAATGAGCAGCCCCAGCAGTACTCTTAGTGGGCCCTGGAGCTGCTCATTGCCCTGCCGTAGGGCTGTCACCTCCTGCAGCAGCTGTTGCTGGCCAACTATAAGCTGGTGCTGGCCATCTACCAGCTGCTGCAGGAGGCGCACTACAGTAGCCGGGCCAAAGGCTGGAGGTGGGCCAGGGGACACGGAAGATGGCCCAGGGGATGGAGGTGGGCCAGGGGACACAGAAGCTGGCCCAGGGGATGGAGGTGGGCCAGGGGACACAGAAGCTGGCCCAGGGGATGGAGGTGGGCCAGGCGATGGCGCTGCATGTGGGGAGGGAGAGGCCTGATACGGAGCTGCAGGTGGGGAGGGGTCCTCATGAATGTCCAGATCCTCATCTATGATGAGGACTCCCTCCTCCGAGTCCTCCTCCTCCTCTTCTTCCTAGTGGCCCGCCTCCTGGCCTGGCTGCTGCTCCTCCTCCTCCTCCATGTGCCCCTTCTCCTGCTCCTCCTCCTCCTCCTCCTGCTCCTCCTCCTCCTCCTCCTGCTCCTCCTCCTCCTCCTCCTCCTCCTCCTCCTCCTCCTCCTCCTCCTGCTCCTCCTCCTCCTCCTGGAGGTGGTGGCCCTCCTCATCCTGCCGCTCAGCTTCCTGCTGGTGGAGCCCTGTGTATGTAAAAGAAGTGTGATTGAGATCAGTGCATACACCATGGCTTGCATAGTGCAGTAGCTGGGTGGCGTGAGGCAGGGGATGGGGCAGGGTGTGGTAAGGCGTAGCCTATGCCCATGGGGAATGAGCTGCATCAGATGACATGAAACAGAACCCTGGACCCTCCTCTGACACACACCACACAGGACATGTGGCCATACCAAATTCATTGCTGACCAGCATGTTTGCATTGTGAGATGCAACGAGGGGTTGATGGGCAGTTGTTGTAGGAGTTATTGGGGGGGGGGGGGCAGTGGGAAGGGTGTTGAGCACAATTCTTTTATGTGATTTAGGCCATAACATGCAGTAAAAGTAGGGCCTCAGGCAGCTGTACCAGGACACAGTAATCAGCCACCACAATAAGGGGAATAGTAAAGTGTGGCATATCATCTCATTCATCTCGGGGGGATGGTCGGACGTTGCAAGCACGCTCATGGGAGAACCCCTGCAACCTGCATCCTTGATCTGGGACAGATATGGTATTACTAGGTGGCTATTAGGCACATGGGAAGTGATATTGTACAACACATTTGCTTTATTCATGAAATGTATGTAGTAATGTGTACAGGTGTCCTGTTTTTGAATACTTACGGCGAGCCCTGAGGTGCCTTCGCACCGCCCGGATGAGGTCGGGCCTCTCCCGCCTCACCCGGCGGAACCGCCTCCTTAGGGACTCGAGGTCCCGGTGGACTCCAAAGCGTCTGTAAGATATAAGTTTGTAGAGCAGGGGTCAGGGGTGTTGGTCCTTTTTGTCCTCTGCACACATTCATTTGCTATTCACATACCAGAGAGAGAGGGTCTACAGTGTTGGGGGGGGGGGGGGCACCTCCATTGGTAGTGAATCATAGGAGCCACCTTTTTACCATTTTGGGGGGTGGAACCCCCAGTGGAGATGACCCCTCCCTCCATACATATTTGATATTGGGGGTGGGGTGGTCAAGCACCCACAGCAGCCACCGAGTTGGTTCCTATGCAGATGATGCCAGAGAGGTGGGCATGAGGCCAGACAGTACCGTTTGTATACATTATAATGTATGCTTGTTAAACTACTTTATATGTGTTATCATGACCATGTTATAAAGTATGGTATAGGTTTCATTGGTCTCATGCTTCCACTATTCGGAGGCGTTGTAACCCACTGGCTGCAAAGAGGGGTTGGAAAATGTGGCCTTCACATAACTAACGAAATTTTCACATAACACTAATAGCATAGTCACGATACTAACCTAACGAAATACATTCTTGTAGGGATGTGGGAATGGTGGTCGTTTAAATAACATACAAATTATTAGTGATTGTGCATGTTCCTATATTACTCATGATCCTTGCATGGACACTCCAGTTACTGCTGGTAACATTGATGACGGAGCTGTTATATGTGTAGGTACAGGAGGGGAGGGGGGTTGGGCCATAACCTTACCTTTGTAACCTTTCCCGGATGCGGGACCAGGCTCGCATGGCCTGCAGCCTGGGGGGCAGGTGGTGGTGCTGTATGAAGAGGGTGTGGCGGTGCCTTAGGCACAGCCTGACGAGCAGCAAACTCTCCTGCTCTCCAAAATTCGGCTCTCGCCGTTGTGCCATTTTTCCACGTGTTGGAAAAGAAGTGCCTTATATAGACGACCATTCCATATATGGCCCCTATCAGCACGTGGACGCCCTCGTAAGCATAGACGTCTTTGACGTGCACATGCCTGCAGGAGTGTGAAACGTGCCTTATATAGATGAGTATGACGCACCCCACCCGACCCTTTTCACATATACACAATATGCATTTACTGCATGTTCAGTAGGTGTACAGTGCATGCAGATCCGGACATTCAGATGGGCACATATGATGAAAGTATGGGTGGAGCAGCATGATATGTCTGTAGTTGACACATATATGCGTTCCTCATATATTTCCGTACCCGGATGGCATGAACAACATGTACTGTACTTGCGATACACCTTGGTACATTATTTTACACACCACGTGATTTGGTCGTTTGCACCTGCAATAATCGACCATCTTAGGGCGCCCAATTTAGTCACGCTTATGCGCTCGTCATTTGATTGTTTTCTTACAGGGATAATCGATTATCGAAAAACGCCCACACTATTTTTCCATTATACAGGTCTATTTTGGGGCGTTTTCGTAAGAACGTCCTAATTCGTACTTGGACGATCTTTCCATTATGCCCCTCTCTATGTCCTGTGCTGCTTAGAACAGAGAGAGAGAGAAGATTGTCAGTGAGGCTGGAGTGATTGGACATAATGCTTATGGAGCATGTCAAATGTGTGGCACCATACTGGTTACAGCAGTGTTTGTAGATCCTCAATTGGGTAGGAATATCCCCCTGTGATCAAGGACAACTTGTACAATGGATTTTGTGATATATTATATCCAGTGTCCATGTAAGAAGTTTAACTGAACACAAAAGTACAGTTAGCACAAAGAAAGTATCTTCACCATTGGCATTGCATTGTGACAAGGAACAACACTCGTTTGAATCTTTGTGCTGTGTTGTCTTGCAACGAGTAGAACCGAAATGCAGAGGAGGAGACAGAAGATATATTTTACTACAGCTAGAATAAAAATGGATTTTCCGTTTGCAAACTTTATAACCGGGAGGCTTCAATTCAAAGTTTGAATGGTGTCATTTTTATTAAGACTGTTGATATAGCTTTAAAGTGCGCATATCGTCGAAATGATCATCTGTGGTTGGCTGCCTGGTAATGTAGGTGTCTGACATCAGTTAATATCTGGCGGGGTGCCATTTTTTGACTCAGTGCAGTGCAGAGCCGAGCCAAAAAACCATAGACTGAAGTGAGGTACAAGAATACACTGATTTGAGTAAATCGCTTAGCAGAGTGATGTTCTGACCCAGCTTTCTTTTGTTCAACAGCTGGTGTGCCATGGACCCTGATGAAGCTATCGAAACTTTGGCCATTTTCAGCCGTGGACAGCAGGAAGAGTCTGTGCATCTGCATAAGCTAAGTGGAAAAATTTGTTTGGATTTTGTAGTCATAAAAATATATTTTTGGAGGTCTTTCAACCTATAATGACAGTAAACACTCATATAATTGATCACCTCTGTTGCCAAGAAAGAATTTGTTAAGGCTTTTCCTCCTTATTTTTGAAAAAATGATAGAAATATATAAAAATTGATAAGGACATTTATTAGAAGGGGATTATTTTTGAATTGTTTGCTGATTGCACATTTTTTGTTCATTGTTCAATTTTTAAAGAGAATAAATAATTGTTTATTGCTTCTGCCTGTCTGGACTGATAAAGAATCATGATGGTTTGTGTGTTGGGTCTGTGAGTGCTTTCTGGGAACTGTGAGAGTACTAGGAGTTTGGCCACAGTAACCTAGAAATCACTGGGAATAATTTGAGAGTGGGAGACTCGCCCAGAGGTGGTTGTGACCCAGTTGATGGGAGGAAGGTGCTAGTGTACAGCACAAGCAGCAGGTGCAGGCGGACCTGAGCTGTGCTGGGAATAGAACCCCTAAGTGGCTGTGGGGTATCCCCAGGCAGGTATCTAGGCATTCCATGACAGCTTCTATTCACTTTCTCCTGCACCCACAACAGGGCCAGCATCTCTCCCTCCTTCTCCTTACCCCGCCCCAAGATGCTCTCTCTCTCTCTCTCTCTCTTTCTGTCTCTCTCCATGGGTAGCTGAATTTCTTCCAGTCATCTCATTTCTCTCTTCCTTCCTTTCCATCTCTGGTTCAGCACCCCCAACCCCTGTGGTCTGCCATCAATGTACCTTTCCCTGTTGCCCACTTTATGGCATCTCTCTCCTTCTCTTCCCTTGTAAATGGTCTGTGATCTCTTTTACTCTCCTCCCCCCCCCCCCCACCCCGGTGCTCCAGTATGACTCTTGTCCTCCTCGCCTGTCCTTTGGCAGTCCTCCAACATTTTTGTGGGCTGGCAGCATCATCAATAAGGAAAGCAAGCTGCCTCCGGCTGGTCCCAGAAATGTTCCCTCTGCTGTGTCCAACTTATGTGGACACAGAATGTTTTGCTAGAGAAGGTGGGACACAGCAGAGGGAACATTTTGGGGGTTCTGGGGCCAGCCAGAGGCAGCTAGCTTTTCTTTATTGACACTGTGGCAGCCTGCAGAAATGCTGGAGGACAGCCCAGGGGCAGGCGGGAAGGATGAGAGCTATACCGGACTGCCTGGAGCATTTTTCTTGGTGCCCAAATTTGGACACCATTTATAGAATTGAGTCCTAATTGTGGTCCTGATATGGAATACATTATATTGGATAATAAGATGTGTGGTCCATAACTTTTTTATAGACACAAAAGAGAAAATTATTGATATGTCATCTCTACTTGAAATTGTTTTTTATTTCTAAGCTTTCCTTTCTCAGTTGATTTTCTTGGGAGATTTCTATTTACATTTTTGAAATTCTGCTTTTGTCAGGTGTAGACAGGGCTTTTTTTGAGGGGGTACTTGGGGGTACTGAGTACCGGCACCTTTTTCATTGTCTGCTAAAATTGACTCATGGTCCCCAGGTTTTAATGAAAGAACTCAGGCTCTACACACCAATTCTGCCTTGTCATAGATTCTATGACTGGTTGCAGGGGGCCTGGCTATTGTGAGGTGGGTCCCTCAGTGATCACCCCACCCCTAAAGGGTGGTCTGGCATTTGAGTACCGGCACCTTTTTTGCTAGAAAACACGCACTGGGTGTAGATGATTGGTTGCTGTGCTATTTGGGCTTTCCGCCCAACTGTGAGGAAACCTGCATATGGAAAGAGACAGAATTTAGGTTTAGATTTTGAACCAGTGGATATATTTCTGATGACACACATCTTGCAGTTCACTTAACCTGTTCCCTGGATGGTTCATATTTTATTAGTGTTTAATGTCCTCAGTTTATGGTCTAAGCAGTCTAGGTCTAATCCACCAGGTACATTATAGTATTTTTAAATGATTGAGTACAATGTGCTTGCAAATCACCTCAGAGATAGGTTTAATTTCTTGCAGGATGTTGATTTAGTTTCTTTAATCAACACCTAGAAGGAAAATGTGCCATTAGTTTCTGTGACTATGACTGAGAAACCTCCTGTATGAACTCAATAAGCTTTTTGTACTCTACGGAGCTCGTAATAAAGAAGAGGGAGTAGTATAGAGCCAAGTGTGCAGGTCAAGTTCAGTGATAAAGATTCCTTTATTAATTTGATAGTGCAGTATAAATTTTATGTTGAAGCTGCTAAAGTGGCACATTTTACTTGAAATCTGACATGTAGCACTGAATTTATTTAGTAAAATTTATTTACTTATTTAAGCACAGCAAGGTGGTGTGCATCTGCAAGTGAGAAAGAAAGGATGTGAAGAGAAAAAGACAGAAGGATACAGGAAGACCCTATGAGTTTGTTTTCTTCTGTTTAGTCTTTGGTTCATGGCACATGTGCTGAGTGTGAACCAGTTGCTTATAAACCAGATGCGATATAAATATTTTATGACAAAAAAAGCTGATGATATTTAGGTTGCTCTGTCTATCATGTCTTGGAGTGGGTTCAACAAGATTTCTATGGAACCAATTCTTTGGTCTACTTTTGGTCTATTGTTAAGATCTAGCATGGCTTGAGGGCTACCTCTGCAGTGCTGTACTCATGTTCTGATGGTATTTTGAAGACTATCACAGATCCTGCCACTGGGTTCTTGCACCATATCATACAAATACCTTTGTCTGAAATTAAGAATATAAGAAAAGCTATGTTGAGTTAAACAAAGGGCCATTGATCCCAGCATCCTGTCTCCAACAGCGGCCAGTCTGGGTCACAAGTACCAGGCAGATCCCAAAAAGTAGATCTCTTTCTCAGCTCTGATTTCCAGGAATAAACAATGGATCTCCCAAGTCTATTTGGCTTATATATATATATATATATATATATATTTTTTTTTTTTTTTTAAATAGAAGTTTCCTCTAGGAACTTGTCCAAACCTCTTTTGAATCCTACTATGTTAGTTGTCTTAACCACATTCTCCAGCAACAGACTCCACAGCTTAACTTTTAGCACACCAACACAAATAGGTACAACATTTCCAGCATAGTAAAACAACTCAGCTCCAAGACAAAGCAATTCAACAGAACACTGTGAAACCTCAAGAACTGCCAGTTGGAACTGGATGAGGAACATCAACATTTTTCCATTTTATAATTATTTATAGCACTCTCTTTTCACCCACCATGCCACAAACATCCCACCTACTACCATCATTTAACCACTAACTATTCTTCCCTTCTCCAGAGCAAGGTATTACCATAAATATTCACCTCCCCCCCCCCCCCCCGATACCCATTAAATAAAATTCCTATATTTTGGCAGCTTTCAAAATCAAAGGCAGTACGATCCTTCTCCACTGTAACTACTTTACTGATTTAATAACATGCTTCCCACACTGAGACCCATATTTGTTGAAACACTGTGCAATGTTGGGGAGACTTCCTCTTCATTCCTATCCTTTCAAATGTTAACATCTGGAACCACTCACTCATTCTTCCATTGAGTAAATAAGAGGGATTCCTGGTTAAGGCAATTAAAGAGAATATACTTCCCCCTGGATTCAATATATGGTGCTGAAATATTGGTGCCAAAATTTAGGTGTGGATCTATGATGTGTACTCAACTAATTTAGTTAACGAGCAATCAAGTATGAATTAATGGGTCTTAACCATCAATAATTGCACTTAATTGGCACTAATGTAAATTTGCACACTCATTTGCTTGCATGCTGTTCTATAACCCCAAGTGCCTAAATCCTATAGCGTTCAACTCAAAGGGGGGCATGGCCAAGAGGAAGGCATGGGTGGGTCAGGGGTATTCCAAAAAATTGTGTGCATCTTTATAGAATAGCACCATATACATGTCAAAATACCATTACAGCAGGTTTCAGCTGGCGTAAATAACAGCGGTAGCTGGCATTGAAAAACCTGAATATTCAATACCGGTCGCTGGAAATTGCCCAGAATTGAATATCTGGGTTGAACACTGGCAGCAGGTAGTCAAAGCTATTCTCAGTATCCTTCAGTCTTGCAGTTCCATTCCTATTTTTTCTCCTTTCCCCAATATATCTAAAAAAGGTTTTGTCACCTCTCTTTATATCTTTAGCCATTTTTTTCTTCTGCCCATGATTTCGCTAACCGTATTTCCATCTTTGCTTCTTTGAGTTTAATCCAGTTGTCTTTTCTGTGATCCTCTCATTGCGTTCTTCTGTATTTCTTGAACAAAGCCTATTTTGTCCTTATTTTTTTTCTGGCATCAATTTTTTGTGCACCATTAATACAATTCCACCCCCTCCCTTCCTGCCCAGGAGAAATGGCTTTCTAAAGGGTAACTGTTCCCCTTTATTTAGTCTAGAAGCCCTTTCCATATTGTTAAACAATTGCACTTCAGGGGCTATTGGTATACCATTATCTAGCAGGTTGCCTAAATAGTAACATATATAAATAACATATCAGCTGATATTCAGCATGAGTTAATGAGCTGGGAATGACTGCTGACCAGGAACTCACATCTTGGCAGATAATCGATAATTTTAAGTGGCATTTAACTGGTTATTGCTGCTGAAAATGCCCAGTTAGCACTGAAAAAGCCAGCGATGTTAGGGACATGACCGTTTTCGTTCTGATATTCAAACCTTAACGAGCCAGGCTTAGCTGCCAAATAAGGCTGCATAAAAAACAGGCCTCTTTTTGCCTATTAAGCTATGGCAGGTAAAGTCTGAATATTGACTTAACTGGTCATGCGGTAGCTGGCATTGAAAAACCTGACTATTCAATACCGGTCGCTGGAAATTGCCCAGAATTGAATATCTGGGTTGAACGCTGGCAGCAGGTAGTCAAAGCTATTCTCAGTATCTTTCAGTCTTGCAGTTCCATTCCTATTTTTTCTCCTTTCCCCAATATATCTAAAAAAGTTTTTGTCACCTCTCTTTATATCTTTAGCCATTTTTTTCTTCTGCCCATGATTTCACTAACCGTATTTCTATCTTTGCTTCTTTGAGTTTAATCCAGTTGTCTTTTCTGTGATCCTCTCATTGCGTTCTTCTGTATTTCTTGAACAAAGCCTATTTTGTCCTTATTTTTTTATCCACTTGTTTGGAGAACCATATAGGCTTCCTGTTTCTCTTGTTTTTGTTTACTTTCCTTGTGTAAAGATCAGTTGCCATATTTATTGCACTTTTCAACTTGGGTGATTGTGCTTCCACTTCTCCCCCTGCTGTCAGCTCCTTCTTCAAGTAGTTTCCCATTTTACCAAAATCCAGTACTTTGAGTTTTGTGCATCTGCATTCCGCTTTTGCTCTTAACTCAAACCATATCGTGTGATGATCACTATTACCCACACATTCATTGGAAATACTTTTCTCCATTTGTGAGCACTAGATCCAAGGTTGACTCTTCCCTCATGGGTTCCATCACCAGTTGTCTGAGCAAGGCACTTTGACAGGCATCCGCGATCTCTCTACTTCTTTCCGATTCTGTTGACAGGACGTTCCAATCCACATCAGGTAAGTTAAAATCTCCCAATAATAGCACCTCCCCTTTCATACCAAGCTTATGAATATCTTCTGTCAGGTCTTTGTCCAGCTTCTCCATTTGTACCGGTGGCCTGTAGATAACACCCGTTCACTGAAGAAAATCCTGGAGAAGGACCCTGGTTGGCTGCTGAGAATATATCTGTGAATGGAGTGGATATAGTGCCATTCACGGAAGAAAGCATTTATAAATGACTTGAAAATCTGAAAGTGGGTAAAGCTATGAGCCAGATGGGGTACAGAGGGAGCTCAAAGAAGTCCATGCGAGACCTCTTAAGGATTTATTTAGTAGAACTTTAAAGACAGGAGAGGTTCTGTGGAATTGGAGACAAACTTATATGGTCCCTCTTCACAAAAGGAGAGACAGGCAAGAAGTAGGAAACTACATGCCAGTAAACCTCATGTCGGTGGTAGGAAAAATAATTGAACCACCGCTGAAGGAAAGAATAGTTGACTTTCTAGAAGCCAATGGATTACAGGATCTGAGGCAACATGGCTTTACCAAAGGAAAATCCTGCCAAATGAATCTGATTGACTTCTTTGACTGGGTGACCAAAGAACTGGATGAAGGATGTGCAAAAGATGTGATCTACTTGGATTTCAGCAAAGCCTTTGATGCGGTCCCTCACAGAAGACTCGTGAATAAGTTGAGAGGGCTGAACTTAGGACCCAAAGTAGTGAACTAGATTAGAAACTGTTTGACAAACAGGTGGCAGAAGGTGGTGGTAAATGGAATCAGGTCACAGGAAAGGAAGGTGAGTAATGGAGTGCTTCAGGGGTCATTGCTGAAGTCAATTCTGTTTAACATATTTGTGGGAAACATTGCTGAAGGGTTAGAAGGAAAAGTTTGTCTTTTTGCAGATGACAGGAAGATAGCCAATAGAGTGGATACCCTGGAGGGAGTAGAAACCATAAGCAGGGATCTCCAAAAGAGAAGATTGATTGAGAGCCTGGCAGTTAACATTTAATCCTATTAATTAAACTCAAGATAATCATATCAAATATTTTTTTATTTATTACAAATCATTAAACATGGACACATAAAATCATTCATTCATCTCCAGCTACCCACACACAGGCTTTTCATTAATTGTGCATCAATGCTTTTTGCAACAACTTAGCCATCTGAACAGGCCAGGCCACAACTTGCTTAGTGTTCATTGAACTTACCTTAATCAGCAATGAATATCTCTTTTCTTCCCCTATGCGTGTCCTCAGGCCATCCGGCCACAGTTCCTTCTTTACATCTCTTTCTTTATTACTGCAGGGAAGATCCTGAAACAGTTCCAATTCACTTCAGCAAGCTCCCAGCCTTGTTGTGTATCCACAATCAAAACCTCATCACAAAAAAATGTAAATCCACTGTCAATAGATGTGTGAATGACTGAACTTTAGATAACAGCATGAGATAACCTTTATCTGCACTCCTCTATGCGGGACCACATTTCACTAGTTGCTCCATCAGGAAGAGTAAATGTATACCCTAAACAAATTAAACATACACAAACAAATATGTATCCCTATTAAGTACCACCTTAAACCATGAGATAATAAATAAAAACTAAGCAACACATTTCCTAATGAAAATCCAGCAGCTTACCAGAGGTAAAAAGTTCAGTAACAGGTCTCAAGAATCCTCACAATGCATAAGACACCGTTCAAAATTAGCACTTCCATGTTACTACAGCCGCTGGAAGTGGTGCCTTAAATTCCGTTCCGAACACTCTAGTTTTAATTTAAATAACCCCAAATTTTTGATTAGTTAAAATTTAATGCCAAGAAATGCAGAGTGATGCATTTGGGGTTCAGAAATACAAAAGAGATGTACCAGATAGGAGGAGAGAGATTGGTAAACTCGGCTCAGGAGAGGGACCTTGGAGTGATGGTGTCTGAAGATCTCAAGGTGATGAAACAGTGCAACAAGGTGGTGGCCACAGCCAGAAGGATGCTAGGCTTCAGAGAGGGGTATATTCAGCAGAAGAAAGGAGGCATTGATGCCCCTGTACAAGTCATTGGTGAGGCCCCACTTGGAGTATTGTGTTCAGCTTTGGATGTAAAAATACTTGAAGCAGTTCAGAGAAAAGCAACTAAAATGGTAGGGGGTTTATATTGAAAGACGTACATGGAGAGATTACTGACCTAAACATGTATACACTGGAGGAAAGGAGAAACAGGAGTGATATGATACAGACGTTCAAATATTTGAAAGGTATTAATCTGCAAACAAACCTTTTCCAGAGACGAGAAGGTGGTAGAACCAGAGGGTACGAATTTAGGTTGAAAGGGGGCCAACTCAGGAATAACGTCAGGAAGTATTTGTCACTGAGAGGGTGGTAGATATCTTGAATGCTCTTCTGCGGGAGGTGATAGAGATGAAAACGATAACGGAATTTAAAAATGTGTGGGACAAACACAAAAGAATCCTGATTAGATCCAAAGAAGCTTAGCAAAGATTAAGTAGGAAAGCCGGTACAGGGCAGACTTTTTCTGTGCCTTGATCGAGGCTGAATAGATTTGGATGGGCTCAATTGGAGCTATTCAGGGGCTTTGACAACAAATTCAGAAATGTTAGAACAAGGCCAGTGTCAGGCAGGCTTCTATAGTCTTTGCCCTAAAAAATGGCAAGGATAAATCAAGATCAGGTATACATACGATGTATCACTTCATACCATATGCATATCTTATTAGGCATCTGGATGGACCATACAGGTCTTTATCTGCTGCCATCTACTATGTTACTATGATACAGCTCCCCTGTTTCTCAGCCCACTGCACTAATCATTATGGCACTCCTCCACTCCAGGTATATGGCAGCTGAAATCATGCTGTTCTCAAGGTAGCCTGCCACAATTGCATAAACTCATTGCTCACAGCTATGACTAATATGAAATATTCTTTTCTCCCAGGTATATGGGTGAAAAGAATGATATGTTGTGAACAGATAAAGGCATTCATTTTGTGCATAGCTCTAGATATGGATATAGCTACAATAGGTGGATTTGCTAGTGAAAGAGGTAGTTTCCTGCCATTCCAGTCTGTTTGGTCATTCAAGACAGTGCATTAGTACCTACACCATACAAAAGAAGTGGGTAAAAATCTGTCACCAATTAAATGCAGTCTTTCACAATAATTGGGACATAGAGAACTGTAAAGTAAAGTGGCGGCAACTCTACAGATATGTTAAAAGTAAGACCAATAGAGATTCCCAGGAAGTAAAGAACACCAACCTAACCCCTCTGCAGGAGATGGTATTAGAGACTATCCCCGAGGAGGCCATATGTGGAGTTGGCCACCAGGACACCTCAGCACATCCTGAGAGAACACCTAAATACATCCTCTACATATTGCTCCACTGCATGATACATACCTTGCTAGGGTACACCTAATGTGCCTCTATACCTGCATGGCTGTATTCTGTGATGGCAGAATAGCTGCCTCCTGTAAATCATGCACATTATTGCATGGTGATTACTTTCCTTAAAGCTGAAAATTGAGCTCTCTCCTGGTGTACATTTTTGTGCAAAATATAGCTGGCCTGTGGAGGACACTGATCTATTGGGACAGGAAACTGAAGGTCTGGGTACCACACAGCCCATGCTGCCCATCCAGTTGACGTACATTTCCACACTTGGCCATCTGTTGTATCTACGCATATGGCCACTTATTTTTTATTATTAAATTTGTTTATTAATTTTAAACATTACAACAAGAAAATACTTGTTATTGAAATACAGCCATGATTCATAAGAGGAAATTATGGCCACTTATTTTTGATGGTATGGACAATCATATTAGAGATGGCCAAGCATGGTTTGGGGATGTCCACAATGTGAACGTTACTGTGACGATTGTGGAACTTGTTTGGAAGTTTATCTCTCTATTATTGTTATCAGACGATTTAGTGGTACACTCATAGATGGCTGTCATTTTTTGATTGGACGTCCTTTCAAAAATGCTATTCCACACCCCCAAGAATTTGTCCAAACTATTTTTAAAAACTACATTAACTGTTTTTATCACTTCCTATGACAATGATTTCCAAAGTTTAATTATGCATTAAGTAAAAGTAAAAATCTTCCTATTTGGTTAAACTGCATTAATATGTAACTTCATGGTATGCCCTCTAATCTTTGCACTTTTTGAAAGTGCATTTACTCATTCCACTCCACTCAGGATTTTATTATTCTCTATATCTTCTCCAAGATAAAGAGCCTTAAACTCTTTAGCCTTTCCTTATATCAGAGAGGTTCCATCCTCTTAATCATTTTGGACAGTTTTCTCTGTACCTTTTTTAATTCTGCTATATCTTTTATGTGATGCAGTGACCAGAATTGCACATAATACTGAAGGTGTGATTGCCAGTGTTGGGCAAGTTACTTTGTAAAAATAATATATTAAAGTTACTAGTTACTGCAAGGAAACAGTAATATACTACAGTTAATACTTACTTGTTTAATGAAAGTAATATGTTAAATTACTGTGAAAGTAATATGTTATTTTTAGCTACTTTTAAATCCTTGGCTATAAACAGTTGTTTCGACATTACATAAAATTAATTCTAGCAATTGAAGAAAACATCTAAACAGAAAATGCTCATGTCCTCAAATATAGGGATCCAATACAATTAGAGAGATATTTAGATCAAATAAGAAAAAAAACATGAAAATATCTAGCATATGAGCAGTGCAGAAATCAATCAAATATTATCTATAGTCAGCAGTGTGGCAGTGCCAGGCCTTCTTCTGGCATCAATGTCAGCAAAGAAGAAAAAACTTGTTCAATCAGAACGATTGATCTTAGGGTTCCAGTTTTTGAAGTGCCATTTAGAAATAGGTCCAATGACAATTTTCTCATATCAAGGCCCTGTTTTTGAAGTATAGCACCTGCTAATACTTTTACTAAACAGTTTCCTAATACAACTGTATATCACAGAGGCCATGAAAAGGTGCAAACCATACACATTTCTAGTATTTATTTTAATATGGCTGTTTTGCTTTTCTTGAGCTGGGAGCAGACCTGGAATTGCAAGACAGCTAGAAATGTAAGGCTGTACAAATTTGTGGTTTGACATTTGGCCACTGCTAACTTATGCTAACTTGTGATAAGTTGCTTGGCAGCAACTAAGAACCAGAGACTCCTATGACTAAGGACACCTGCAGTATCCAGATAAACAATTAGAATGAGAAGTAAGTGGATGCGGGTGACATTGTAACTTCAGCAAAAGGGGGAGGGGCTAGCATAGTGACTAGCATAACAAGGACATAGGTCAACCCATTATCTAATGAAGACTTATGCTTTATATGACAGGCTTTAAACTGTCAAAGCAATGAGGGAATAAATGATAGAAGTTGGAAGATGATAGAATGTTCTGGAACAGGATTCACCATAACAGGAAATAGAATATTCTGGAAAGATGCATATTCATTAGGTAGGAAGGATAATTATAATTAAGATAATGAAGAAAGGAAGAAAAAAGTATTTAGGAGGAAACAGAACTGAGGAAGGCGAGCCTCAGAGTGTCCACTAGCAGGTGGGCATATTGTCAGCTCCCAGGGAATACTCTGTTTTTATTTGCTACATATAGTGGAGGAGTGGCCTAGTGGTTAGAGTGATGGACTTTGGTCCTGGGGAACTGAGTTTGATTCCCACTGCAGGCACAGGCAGCTCCTTGTGACTCTGAGCAAGTCACTTAACCCTCCATTGCCCCAGGTACAAATAAGTACCTGTATATAATATGTAAGCCACATTGAGCCTGCCATGAGTGGGAAAGCACAGGGTACAAATGTAACAAAATATATTATACTCTATTGGGATTTTATTTGTTGATATTTCAATAATTACTGATTGACTTCTTTGACTATTTGAATAAAGATTTTGTCACGATGGTGACTGTTTCCTTGTCTGTGCTCACCTCGCCTTCTGGTGGCCTGAACCAGTAGCTACTATGAACTCCAGACTTCAGCTCAGTCCGGTCCGGATCTTCCAGGCTGCCAGACTTGCTTTTCTTGTTTGTGCCTGAACAGCACCCGTAGCTGCCTTGTGATTCCTGCAGCTGAACTTCAGCTGCTGATGGGCTTTATTAGCCACCTGGAAAGTTCTGTGTTTGCCTTTGCATCGTCTAAGGTCCCTGGTATGTGGGTGTGCTTGGTGCACTTCTGCCTAGTCCAGTTCTAGTCTGAGTTCCTTGTCTGATTCTAATTTGTTTGTGTGTAGTTAGCTTTGGTTTTATTGCTTAGTTCCTAGTCTTGTTTCTGATCTGCATTTCCTTGTCTTGTGTCTGTGTTCCTTTTTAGTGGCTGCTTGGCAGCTTTCAGTCCTGACTCTCACCTGTCTGTGTTTCTGCCTTAGTGGCTGCCTGCAGCTTTTAGTCCTGACTCTGTTGTGTTTCCTGTTGGTATCTAGTTCCTGCCCTGTCCTGTAAGTCCTGCCGGCCGCCTGCACCCAGGGGCTCAACTCCTGGGGAACGGCGGTCAAGCGCAGGTGAAGTCTAGCTGTTCCTGCTCTGCCTGTCCCAGCTTGTTTGCCTCTGCTGCAACTCCAGTCTGGGGTTCCAGTCCTGTTCTGCCTTGTCTCTGGTTTGGGGGTGGTTTTGCCTGCCACTGCCGCTCCACGGCAGTGGTCCAAGGGCTCACAAACTCTGTGCTTCCGTGAGAAGCCTGACACATTTATTATGTCTAATACTTATTTAGTAGCCAGAGTGTTCTGCCTGGGGGACAAGGGTCCACCCTCCAGGAGACCTCCAGAAGGCTACTCCTGTCTCTGAGGCAAAGACAGAAGTATGCACAACAAAGGAGCAATTGCATTTCAAAATGTTCATTTGCATCTTCTTGGAGTTATATTTGTCTGCCCATGCTGAAAAGCCTTTCAACAAGAGCCCTTGAAGACAAACCTATTTTACACTTTAAAAAACAGTGTCTTTTGTAGATAATAAACACAGTTATGCACCCTGGAGTAGGGGCAAAGGCCATAAATCGTGAGGCCCAGGAACTTATGATCTGATATGATATCCTTACGGGCAAACAGGCCTGGGAAAGAAGGAAGCACAAACAAACATGGGAATGTGGTTTAGCAGGTGAGGGAAACCAGATGGCTTTGAAAGAAGACCAGATGATCCTGGGTAAGATAACTTGTTGAAGCGTTGTAAATCATTGTTAAATACAAAGTGTATAAGAATAGCTGTTTCAGTTCTGTATGTTGGAGCGCTAGATACAGCCAGCATATTTATGCAGTAGTTCCATCCTCCCATGAGAAAATATTAATTGTATCAAGAAATAAATTACCTTTCTCATAGACAGCAGCCTTGGTCTTTTATCTCTACAAATCGTGGGTAACTGATATATGAAGATTTGGAGAGGTGGTAAACAGACCTAAACATTTAACACTTATATGGGTTTAATTCACTTGATATGAGGAAATTGTGATACACTGATTATAGAAGAGCACAAATAGGAGATAGATACCCTATATCAGAGGTGATCACCAAAACAACAAAGTAGGGGTGGAGCAAGGAAATCCAGTCTATAAATAAAGAACAAAGTTTTTAATAAACACAATTATAAACAGTCATCATCATAAGAAATCCAAAGGTTCAACATGAGTTGTCTGTATACAATCAACAGTGGCTGTATAAATGTACACCAGAGGATATTGCAATATTATCCAAGTACCCAACACAGATCTGTGTTTCAGCAAAAATGTCTGCCTGAGGGGTAACAAAATCTAAACACAAACACACACACACAACAGAAACAAAGTCAACAAATGGTATTGAACAATTGAATTCAAGAACAACAACTGATTAAATAGCAAAAGGAACGCTCACAAAACTGACACAAAGTATCTTAAATACATACAGACAATTAAACACCCCCCCACACACAAAATAGCACCCCCCCAAAAAAAAAACTATGGTGTGAAAATCCATATAAATTAAAACTAAAAATTCAATAAACATAATATTAAAATTCATATACATTAAAAATGAGTAATTTACAATGTGTGCATAAAGGTGTAAAAAAACAGATGCTCCAAAAATGCATGAATTCATAATCTACTTACATACACCTAAAACACCAAAATTATCTTAATACAAGACTTGAACTAATGATAAAAAACTGATTATAACATCCATGTAAATTGGCAAACCATCCAAATATTACCAAACAAGGACATACCTGATCCGTACAAGTAAACAAATGCAGGTTAAAACCTCAAAGGTGGCAACAATACAGAAGTGTTTGAAATCTAAACAAAGGAGATTTAAAACATGCTGAGAATCAAAAATACAAAGTGCAAAGGAAAAGGACTGGCTCACTATCCTGCTTATTTTCGAAGGAGATCGCCGGCCATCTTACGACACAAATCAAGAGGTGGCCGGCCATCTCCTGAAGCCGGTGAAATCGGTATAATCGAAAGCCGATTTTGGCCGGCTCCAACTGCTTTCCATTGCAGATCCGGCCAAAGTTAAAGGGGGCGTTTCTGCAGGGTATGGAAGGCGGGACGGGGGCGGGATGGGAGCTTTGTTAAGACATGGCCCTCTTCAGCCGATAATGGAAAAAAGAAGGCCGGCTCGGACGAGCATTTGGCCGGCTTCACTTGGTCCAATTATTTTTAGGACCAGGCTTCAAAAAAAGTGCCCCAATTGACCAGATGACCACCAGAGAGAATCGGAGATCACCTCCCCTTACTCCCCCAGTGGTCACCAACCCCCTCCCACTCAAACAAAAACACAAAAAAACCTTTTTTGCCAGCCTCTATGCCAGACTAAAATGTCATACCCAGCTCCCTGATAGCAGTATACAGGTCCCTGGAGCAGTTTTTTGTGGGTGCAGTGCACTTCAGGAAGGGGGACCCAGGCCCATCCCCCCCTACCTGTTACACTTGTGGTGGTAAATGGGAGCCCTCCAACCCCCCCCCCCAAAAACCCACTGTACCCACATGTAGGTGCCCCCCTTCACCCATAAGGGCTATGGTAATGGTGTAGAGTTGTGGGGAGTGGGATTTGGGGGGCTCTGCACACAAGGGAGGTATGCACCTGGGAGCAATTATTGAAGTCCATTGCAGTGCCCCCTAGGGTGCCCGGTTGGTGTCATGTCAGGGGACCAGTGCACTACAAATGCTGGCCCCTCCCACGACCAAATGCCTTGGATTTGTCCAGGTTTGAGATGGCCAGCATCGGTTTCCATTATCGGCGAAAACTGATGCCGGCCATCTCAAACCCGGCCATCTCTGACATTTGGTCAGCCCCAACTGTATTATCGAAACAAAAGATGGCTGGCCATCTTTTCTGATAATACGGTTCACGACTGCTTTTTGCGGCGCCGCCCATATAGATGGCCGGCGCTGTTCGATTATGCCCCTCTATGGGACCAGTATACACTTAAATGAGGGGAAAGCATGAAGGGCTGAATCACCAATTAACATAAATGTCATAAATATAACAACAAAAAAACTAAAAAAAATTCTAGAAGCAGTCAGGGATTGCAATGTAGAAAAAAATGTGAACTAAGAACAAACACAGCAGCAGCAATGAATGAACTGTGCTCAAAAAGCAGCGTATGTGTAAAGAAAATGGCAACAATTTACCACTTATATGAATATGCTGGCTTGAAGGTTCGTATCACAAGAACACTAACAAGAGGGTTCTTAAAAAGAACATAAACATAAAAATGTCATATAAAAGCACGGGTGAACCTAAACACCATGCATTCACTCTTTAGAAGGAAAGAACACTGAGGGCATCAGTGATAAACGTAATGTAAAGGCGTGGCAAAAAGCCGTGATTGACACTTCAATAATAAAACAAAAGGGGTGAGCATCAACTGATGCACATAATCATATCAATTGGATTGAATGTACTAATCCTGCAATAAAATAACACAATGCATAAAATCTCCCTCATGGAGGGAAGTACTGCTGAGCTACCACAGCAGCCCAATGGTAGTTCCCTCTCCCAGCATGCACCATTTCCAGTGCTGCAAAAATATTTCAATTTTTGTAGCTCTGGTGTGTACCCAGCAGTAATCAGGCAGTGCTGCATGATGCCCAGTTGCCGCTAGGTTGTGCGGGAGTCCTTACCGCCACCTCAATGGGTGGCGGCAAGTGCTCTGCCCCAAAATGGCCATGCGGCAAGTGCTTCGCTTGCTGCACGGCCATTTCTTGAAAAAACCAAAGACTGCCTTTTAACCACTGTGGTAAAAGGGGACCTCGGTATGCATGAAAAACACACACCAGCGACAGCACAGGCCCCCTTTTGCCGCAGCTTTGTAAATGGACCCCAGTGCAACTAATCATGAAGACACTCGCTATACTTCAACTTAATGCTGACAAATAAAAACAGTGTATAAACCATATGCAAAATGAAACTATAAATATGGAGCTTCATCCACTCCTATTTTGTTGTTTTGCAATACACTGATTATTTCACGAGAACTTTCATTTAGAAATAGGTCCAATTCAGCAGTAATATTACTTCTGTTGCTGCTGTGAACATTCTGAAAACAGAAAAAGTCACTCTCATCACCACAATCACTGCTGGATGAAGCTGGTGCAGCCTGTTCTGATGACAGCTTCACTGTCTTCATTGCTTCAAAAAGAAGTTTTGTATTTCATCTTCATTTCGTCATCTTCAACCCAACAACGATGAAACTGCGGCAACATAATTGCAGCCAGAATCAAATCTTTGTGGTCCAGATAATGACCAAAATGATCAGTGGGTCCATGTTGAAGTGCATGAACCAAAGGTGAAGCATATTTAAGGTCTATACCAACTTTAGTCAGCTTTGTTTTCAACATGACCAAACTTAGCAGCAAAAAACCCAAGAAACGTTTAGCTTTGCTTTGTAGGATGTCCAGAGCAGCTGCCAGTGGACTCATGACACAGCAGTACCCACAATTCATTCAGCAGGCTATCTGAGTTCATGTTTTTTTCAACAATGGAATCAATTTTCTCAACCCCATAGAAGAAACAATTCCACCACATTGCATTAGAAATGATCAGCCACATATTGCATTTTTCTTGTACAATATCAGCTGTGTGAGCACTTCGACTTGCCTTGTTCCATAATGCTGCACATTTTGCCACTGAGCTTTGAAAACAATCTTCTTGTATGCTGTATCATTACAAGCATCTTCCGAGTCATTAACAGCTACCGCGTTTTGAGTGTGTGCAGCACATCATTAGTGCAGTGGCAAAGCTTAATTCTCTTCTGCTGTAGCACGACCATCAAGACCTCACCTATATTGAGGATTGAGCAACAAGCCATGATTAGCCGAGTCGTCCGAATACAAACTGAAGGTTTTGACAAAGTTAGAGCTATTGTCGGTGATGGCCTTTGACACCTTAGCTGTCAGATTATATTGTGGACAGTCTGAAGAGTCGGTGCTATCAGATCATAAATGTGTCACCCCTTTTTACATTTAAATCAAATGGTCTCATGTCTCACCAGCAGGGGCTTTCACTCACAAAAATTATACATCCCAGTGCTATAATTTTTTCTTACACTCGATAGCATAAGTACATAAGTATTGCCATACCGGGACAGACCGAAGGTCCATCAAGCCCAGCATCCTGTTTCTAACAGTGGTCAATCCAGGTCACAAGTACCTGGCAAGATCCCAAACATTTTATTTTGCTCATTCTAGAAATAAGCAGTGGATTTTCCCCAAGTCCATTTTAATAATGGTCTATAGACTTTTCCTTTAGGAAGCTATCCAAACCTTTTTTTTTAAAGCCAAGCTAACCACTTTTACTACATTCTCTGGCAATGAATTCCAGAGTTTAATTACACATTGAGCAAAGAAATATTTTCTCTGATTCATTTTAAATTTACTACTTTTTAGCTTCATTGCGTGCCCCCTAGTCCTAGTATTTTTGGTAAGAGTAAATAAGTAATTCACATAAAGTTAACATAACATAGTAAATGACGGCAGATAAAGACCTGTACGGTCCATCCTGTCTGCCCAACAAGATAAACTCATTTTACATGCTATGTGATACTTTATATGTACACCCAAGTTTGATTTGTCCTTGCGTTGCTCAGGGCAAGACCGTAGAAGTCTGCCCAGTACTGTTCCTGTACCAAGTTCTGAAGCTAGCATCGAAGATTCTTTATTTATAATTCACGTACAGAAAATGGGTCCTGATATTTTCTATCAGTGAATTATAAACAAAGAATCTTTAACGTCACATGCCATCAAGTGTAAGAAGAATTTAGACCTCTTTATACATTGTCATATATGAACACCAGAGTTGCATTATAGAGAAGTTTTGTCTAACCAGTGAACAGTCACACTGAAGAAACTATGATTATGACTTGTCCAGAAAGCGGCACTTCTGCAAACATATGGTGGTTTTGCTCAAATGAGCTGTCCGTATTTCCTTCATTTTGCATCTTCATTTTGCCAAATTTATCCTCAAGTGGAGGAGTGGCCTAGTGGTTAGGGTGGTGGACTTTGGTCCTGAGGAACTGAGTTTAATTCCCACTTCAGGCACAGGCAGCTCCTTATGACTCTGGGCAAGTCAATTAACCCTCCATTGCCCCATGTAAGCCACATTGAGCCTGCCATGAGTGGGAAAGCACGGGGTACAAATGTAACAACAACAAAAAAAAGATGTCCAACCAGAGTTTTTCGACTCATAATCAATCTCGCTGATTGCAACCCATTAATGAGCTTAAAGAAAGCTGGCTCCTTGACAGTGCTGAATAGCTGCATATCTTATATGACAAAATTCATAATGTCATCCACTTAAGTCTGTGACACTTTGATGTCATGGTTAAAATCAATAATCAATTGAACAAAATTTTGTTTCTTTGCTGGCATTGACATCACTTCATCACTCTGAGGTTTGTGGCTTACCAGACATAACTTGCACCTAATATAAATATTATCTTTTTTGCTTACTAAATCAAAATATTGTGTAAATGAGCACCTGAAAAGTGCAATATATTCAAAGGGTTTTCTAGATATTGAGCCCATCGGGTGCTGATTTATGCAATATTGCACTGCTGAAGCATCTGTTGATTACCCACGTAATCCCTTTACAGTAACAGATAGAGAAGGAATTTTTTAAGATTATATGACTCCTGAAGCAGGTGTTCCACACTGAAACATGGCTCCATGTCGATTTATTTTATTTATTTAGTTTATTTATTTACAGCATTTATATCCCACAATTTCCCACCCATGGGTAGGCCCAATGTGGCTTACAACAATCTACATAAACACACAACAAGTCAGGGATCAAACAATTAATGTCCTAGAAGTATAATGGAGAAAGGGCAAAAGCGAGGTAGAGAAAAAGAGAAAGAGCAGTGGTGATGAATATGACACCGGAATAAAGACAGTTCAGAAGTTAGAGATGCCAGGTGGGAGTGGTGCGTAAACTTTGCCAAAGAAAGGTCTTGAGGCGCTGTTTGAAGGTAGGGTGATCAGGAGTAAGTTTCACCAGTTTAGGTAGATCGTTCCAGAGATGAGCGCTAGTGTAGGAGAAAGTTGATGCGTAGGTGCTTTTGTATTTAAGTCCATTATATACTGGATAATGGAGGTTTAAGTACGATCGTGCGGGTCTGTGAGAGTTTCTTGGTGGCAAGTTGATTAGGGTGTCCATGTATGCTGGAGCTTCACCGTAGATGATTTTATGCACCAGAGCGCACATTTTAAAAGTGATACGGTCCTTGACAGGAAGCCAGTGCAGCAGTGGCGTACTAAGGGGGGGGGGCGGTGGGGGCGGTCCGCCCCAGGTGCACGCCGCTGGGGGGGTGCCGCGCATCAGTCGGCAACGCTCGTTCTCTGCTCTCTCTGGCCCCAGAACGGGTTATTTCCTGTAACGGGGCAGAGGGAGCAGGGAAAAAGCGTTGCTGACAGACGCGCGCCACCCCCCCCCCCCAGCAGGTAAAGATGCACCGGGGGGGGGGTCGTTTCACCGGGGGGAGCTGCCCCTTTCACGTCCCCTGCCCCGCCCCTTCCACACCCTCACCCTGCCCCAGCGCATATTCCCCTCCTCCCCCAATCACCTTGCCTCCCCCCTGTCATCTCCACTCCCCCGTCACCTCCCCTCTCCTTACTCTACTATCCCTGGTGGTCTAGAGGTACCTCTTTGGGGCAGGAAAGAGCCCCCTCTTTCCTGCCCGGAGCGCTGCTGACAGCTGCCCTGCATCCTGTGGTGAGTCCAGCTCTCGGTTTTTCAAAATGGCCGCCGAGAGTTGAAGTCTCGCGAGGCTGCTTGAACTCTCGGTGGCCATTTTGAAATGCCGAGTGCTGGACTCACTGTATGCAGGACAGCTAGCAGCAGTGCTCTGGGCAGGAAAGAGGGGGCTCTTTCCTGCCCCGAAGATGAAGAGGTACCTCTAGACCACCAGGGATAGCAGAGTAAGGGGAGGGGAGTCCCGCGCCCGCCCCCACCAGCCAGCCCGTTTGTGTCCGTCGTTTCACCGGGGGTGGGGGTCGCACTGCACCCGGAGGGCGCTGCACCCGGGGGGGGCGCATCGGCGATCCGCCCCGGGTGTCAGCCCCCCTAGGAACGCCACTGCAATGCAGTTTCTCTTGCAGAGGTCTTGTACTTTCAAATCTAGATGCACCATAAATTAGCCTGTCAGCCGTATTCTGAGCTGTCTGTAGTTTTTTCAGGAGCACATCTCTGCACCCTGAGTAGATGCCATTGCAATAATCAAGACGGCTAATGACCAGTGATTGTACTAAAGTGCGAAAGACGTCTCTAGGAAAATATGGTTTTACACGTTTAAGTTTCCAAAGAGTGAAGAACATGCTTCTGACGGTAGAATTAGTGCATCAATTTATCATTTGGTTTCACCTTTAGAATCTCGCCTTGGACATTATTGGAAGGCTATTGACCATCATTACTTTGTTGTTTTATGTCTTTGACCTCATATGTAGGATTGTGTCTTCTTGTTTTGGTTGCACCATGGAGCAATACAATACCATATTGCTATATCTGCATAGCCATTAGGATGTGCATAGTATAAAAGGTACAGTACATGGTTCTTGTTAGAATAAGACTACAGTTTTCATGGGACTAACACTGCTTTTTTAAAGTGCATCTTTTTTTTAATAGGATCTTTACTTTTGTAGCTTTGTATATCTTAGTCTGTTTTCCTCCAGTACAAATTAAAGTGCTGTCATAAAGAGAAACTTCTTTAAATTGTAATCACATATGTTCTATATCTTAATAGACTGTGCAGACAATATGCTGTTTAGAAGTTGCTATTACACTGTACAACAGACTGTGATGAGGAGATGCTACATTTATTTTAAGAGAACAAGAAATCTGTATTTTATTTGTTATACTGCTAACTTCACTTTATGTAATTGTATTCAGCTTTATTATTGCCCAGAGCAATAACTGATTGCTAGTTATTGAAGGCTGAAATGATTTTCTCATTTCCCAGGGGAAGCTAGAGATTTACATAGTGCACAGCAGTAACTAATAGATATAATCTGGTCATAATGCAGCCATCTAATGTCTTATTTACTTGTTGAGAATATGGAGTTTGAATATTTTTATATTATCTCAATAGAGGAATAGATTTTCTTATATGTAAGAATTAAAGCAGACAGGAAAGAGGAATAGTCTGTGGTTAGAGTGTTCAGCCATGACAGCAAAAGAAACCCTTAGCCATGCATTCAAGGCTCCCTTCTATCATCAGCTCTCTTTCATCATGTCACTTTAGTTCCCAGCGTCTCTTTAGCTCAGTTGAAAATAAGACATTTGTCTTAATCTAACTTCTGAAATGGGAACAAAATAAAAATAATGTAGAAGTTCTAGACCATATACAAGTTTAGAATAACTTTAAAAAAATACATCACTAGTAAAGTCGTTAAAGTGTACAAAACTGGTTTCAGACCAGTTAATTGCATCACATGATGGTTAAAGACTAGTCATTTTGCACTATGAAGGTTAATTAAAGTCCATATTATATCTAATTTGATACCAATTTATTTATGTAATTTGTAATGCTTTATACAGATTTGTATACTCTCGGCTGCTGATGGAAAAGAAAAGGAAGAAAGCAGATGTCTAGCTAAAAAGAAGAAAAAGGAATACTATTGATACCACATATATTCCCCTGATTTTTAGTAAACAGACATATGCTTGGCTCTAATTTTCAGCAGTTGTACAGGCGTAGAATTTGTCTCAGAATATTCTAAATGCTACAGAATCTCCCTTGTTATTTTTGCTGTTAGATAACATTGATGAAAGGGAGAGAAAATGAGTCAGAATTTACTATTTTGAAACTGATAAGTTTTAAAGTTTATACTGTTTTGTATTATTAAAGATTGATAAGCCTAGAAGTTGTGTGTAAGAGATTCTGCTGGTGATGCAGGCAGGTCACAGGGTTTATTCCTGTGTGAAATGAGTTGCTGCTGAGGCTCCTACATAACCTATGGTGTTAAAGACAGTTGGAAGATTTACTAAGCATTGGGTTGTGGTCAGTGGCGTAGCTAGCGGGGGGCGCAGGGGGAGCGGTCGCTCCCCCAAACAGATGTTTAGAATATATGGCGCCTCATGCCAATACTTTTAACTGCCCCCTCCCGAGCGAGTCTTCAATCTTTTCCCGTCTCTTCTGCATGCTCTCTCCCATCCACGTGGTCGCTTTTACTGCTCTGAAGCGTCGTTCTCCTTCTGGCACTGGTGATTCACAGTCAGCCTTCTGCCAGCGTCAGGGCCTCTCCTCAGTCACGTCCCACCTACTCTAATGTAACTTTCTGCTTTCCACAGAGGTGGGATACACCTGAGGAGAGGCCCCGATGCTGGCAGAAGGCTGACCGTGAAACACTGGTGCCAGAGAGAAAGCGTCACTTCAGGGCAGTAAAAGTGACCACGCGGTCGGGAGAGAGCGGGCAGAAGAGAGGGAGAAGGATGTAAAACTCGGGGCGGGGGGGGGGGGGGATTGAGAAGTGAGAAAGAGCTGCCCAAGACCGGAGTGGAAGTGATCCTATCTTGTCCACTGTAAGCAAGGAAGCCAATTTGGTTAATCTGTTTGTGGTTTGGAGTCTGTTACATTACCCCTGCAATATATAAGCCTTTTTGGACTTTTTGAATAGTGTTCTATAAACCGTGCCTAACTTTAAGGGCCCTGTTTACTAAGGTGTGTTAATGTTTTTAGCAGGCCTACACTTAGCATGCGCACCAACCATGTAGGCACTTATAGGGATATTATAGGCACCTAAATGGTTAACGTGCATACATGGTTAACGCATGTTAAAAATCTTAACGCGCCTATAATGCTGCTTAGTAAACAGGGCCCTAAGTGTGGCTTATAGAATAGCATTTTTTTTGTGGCATATATAGAATTCACCCCATTATGTATAGGCAAATTACCAAAGTGTGGTTAGAATTGGCTTTTAATGAGGCATCTGGCACCCAGCACAATACCACGTTTTACAAAATATACATGTACACAAATAGATTATATTTGTTCTAATTGTTATATAACTGTTTATTTTGTAGCCCCTGATGCAGCCCATTTGGGCGAAACACAGCCTGTGTCGGGCTTGCTAATTATATTATGATCTATATTTCTTTTTAAAATTTTATATACATATCTGCTTTGCCTGTTTTCCATCTTGGAGTTTGCAGATCAATTGCTCTGTTGTTTTCTTGGACCTTCCACATATAGATTACATACACACATTTATATCTTCTTCATACCAGGTGTAAATTTGTATGAGAGAATTTATTTATTTACTTTACTTTAAAATGTATACCCCTCCTAAAAAAAACTAAGCGGGTTACAGAATAAAACAAACATAAAAATAATCAAAAATATAACATTAAAATAGACAATTACTAAACACTGAAAACAGTTTCTTCTAAACTAATACAATAAGGACCTCATTTTCAAAATAAAAAATGTGCAAAAAAATAGCACAAGGGACAAATGGACATGTTTCTCACAGGAAAACCTGTAAACCATATATTCAAACATTTAAAAAACATACAAGTCCAATATTCACCCAGAGAAAAGCAGTTTGAGAGTGGGCATTTTGGGGGCATGTTGTGGGAATGAAATGGGTGGAGTTCTGTGATGTTTGTTTTTTTTCAATAATAAATAGCAGAACAATTTCCTTATGCCGGAAAGAAAAATGGTGTGAATTAGATCTGCTTTAAAAGCAAATAGCTCAAGACCAAACTTGTCTTTAAACCCATTTGTGATTTTGCTAAGTTGGAGAGTGGAGAGGTAGAATTGTTGGTTTGTGAAAAAGAGTGGAGAGTTACTGTTACCACTGTTTGTTTGCTTCTGTCTGAATGTTTAGACCCTCCCATTTTGTGCCTTGCCTCCTCAGTGTCTTACCTCCTCATGTTTTTGCCCATACCTGCCAGCCCCCCAGCCATTCCCATGGCCAGTGCTAGGGTTTCTGGCACCCTCCTGCAGCCTATTAGTAAGTGCAGTGGTCACTATGGCTCCGTCCCTACAGTAGCCACACTCCTTTTACCAGCCATGGTGCATATAAACAGGCATCTTTGAAAATATTATACCAGTATTGGAGAAGAAAAATAACTAGTTGTTTTTTCATCATAAATGATTTCTGTAAGCTGTTACAGCTCCAGTATACCCAAAATGACACAAACCAAATTAGCATACAGACCAGGAATTAGGAGAACAGTCTTGCCAAACCTGAAAATCTCAGAACCTATGGTAACAAACAGATCCCTATTCAGAAACTTGGCCTTGCAGTCACACATGTAGAACAGAGATAGCCCCTCTTCAAATTTTAACCTGAAATCCTAAGAAGCTAGAATCTGCATGCAGCATATTACCAGAACAAAATAGAAAGAAACATATTGCTATACATTGCAAAATAAGACAGCAGATGTAAATTCTCAAATTGGACATATTCCAAACACTAAAATGAAAATAAAATGATTTTTTTCTACCTTTGTCTTGTGACTTTGTTTTTCTGAGCATGTTGGTCTCTATCTGTTCTCTTAACTCTGTTTGCAGGGCTTCCTTTCCATTTATTTCTTTACTTTCCTTCTTTCTTTCATTTTTTGCCCTAAATCCATAGGTAAAAGCTGGGTCCTCCGTGGACTTGACTGGAGGAGGTATAGAGTGGATCCAGCTTTTGCCTATTTTCTCCATCCATGTGTAGTTTTTTTCCTCTTTTCCCTTTCCCTCATCTCCGTTCAGTATGCATCTCCTTCCTCTTTCTTCTCTCTCCTCCATCCATGTCCAGCATTTCTCCTCTTTCTCTCCTCCCCTCCATCCATGTGCATCTCCTCCTATGTCTTCCCTCCCCTCCATCCATGTCCAGCATTTCTCCTCTCTTCCCTGCCCTCCACTCCATCCATGTCCTGCATTTCTCCTCTCCCCTCCCCTCCATCCATGTGCATCTCTTTCCTGTCTTCTCTCCCCTCCATCCATGTCCAGCATTTCTCCTCTCTCCCCTCCCCTCCATCCATGTGCATCTCCTTTCTCTGTTTTCCCTTCCCTCCATCCATGTCCAGCATTTCTCCTCTCTTCCCTGCCCTCCACTCCATCCATGTCCTGCATTTCTCCTGCCCTCCCCTCCATCCATCCATGTGCAGATGGAGAAAGTTTCAAAGCTAGAACAAGGGGAAAAGCAGGGGGGGCTCTCAAGCCCAAAGAACAAGAGCATAAAGACCAATGAGACAGAGCCATCAGGTAGCAAGGCAGTCAAGCTAGACTGAGAAGGAGAAGAGGTTCAGGCAACATTACATCAATGATAACAGTTTTTAAACAAACAGACAAGTGTGTCTGCACTAGCTGTGAACTATATTACGCATAATGCATTGCTCCTCTAACTTACAGACAGATCTGCAGTAACGCATTAAACACATTTCAGGAACCTACTATAACTAAGGCAAGGCTGTCAAAGGACAGAACAGAAATCAGTCCTCTGTAACAGCTTTAAGCATAAACATGCAACATCTGATGGCACAACAAGAGAAACATACTTCATATTTAAGACAGGAAAATATCCAATACATTTTACAGGCTTAAAACACTTCACACCTCCCCCATTAAGAGAGAGACCCTGGACTGTGGCGTCCACAGACTGCTGATCGAGTTTTGATAGTCCAGTGTCAGGGTGGTTCTGGTTCTTCCTTTCTGGAGAGGCCATCAGCGTTACCATGTTTACTGCCTTTCTGGTACTTATAAAAGAAGTTTTTACCACACTCAGTACACACTAACAGTTTTAATCCTGTATGCTTCTGTTTCTGAATAGTGAGGAATATTTTCTGACCTAAGCTTTTACCACACTCAGCACACGTGAATGGTTTTACTCTTGTATGTATTTTCTGGTGCTTTGTTAGTTGTGATTTTTAAATAAAGCTTTTTCTACATTCAGTGCATGTAAACAGTTTCTTCCCTGAATGGATTTTATGCTGCTTTGACAATAATTTCCTGCAACTGAAACTTTTCTTACACTCCATATTTGAAACTGATCTCTCTTCTGGGTGAAATTTTGCATTTCTTATGGAGCTTTCTTCTTGGATGAAGCTACTGTAATAACCTGGACTTGAATATATTCTATTATCAGTGTTTTTCAATGAAGAGCAACCAAAATGATAAAGGGGATGGAACTCCTCTTGTATGAGGAAAGGCTAAAGAGGACGGTCAAAGCCAGAAGGATGCTTGAGTGCATAAAGAGAGGCATGACCAGCAGGAAAAAGGAGGTGATAGTGCCATTGTATAAGTCTCTGGTGAGGCCTCATTTGGAGTACTGTGTGCAGTTCTGGAGACCGCACCTAAGGAAAGATATAAACAGGATGGAGTTGGTCCAGAGGGCGGCTATGAAATTAGTAAGCGGTCTTGAATGCAAAAATTATAGGGACAGGCTTATGAACCTCAACATGTATACACTGGAAGAGAGGAGAGAGAGAGAAGACATGATAGAAACATTTAAATATCTCAAGGACATTTATGTACAGGAAGAGAGCCTTTTTCAAATGAAGGAGAGCTCTGGAATGAGGGGGCATATGACAAAGTTGAGAGGGAATAGACTTAGGAGCAACCCGAGGAAGTATTATTTCACAGAAAGGGTGGTGGAGGCATGGAATGGCCTTCCGGTGGAGGTGGTGGAGTCGAGGACTGTTCCAGAGTTTAAAAAGGCATGGAATAAGCATGTAGGATTGCTTAGGAACAGGAAGAATTAGGGGTTATAGAGGATGAGCAGACTGGATGGGTCATATGGCCTTTGTCTGCCGTCATGTTTCTATATTTCTATGTTAAGGCTCTTCAGCTTGGAAAAGAGACAGATGAGGGGGAGATATGATTGAGGTCTACAAAATCCTGAGTGGTGTAGAACGAGTAGAATTAAACTGATTTTTTACTCGTTCCAAAAGTACAAAGACTAGGGGACACTCGAGGAAGTTAAATGGAAATACTTTTAAAACAAATAGGATGGAATATTTTTTCACTCAATGAATGGTTAAGCTTTGGAACTCTTTGCCAGAGGATGTGGTAACAGTGGTTAGTGTATCTGGGTTTAAAAAAGGCTTGGACAAATTCCTGGAGGAAAAGTACATAATTTGATATTGAGAGACATGGGAAGCAGCTGCTTGCCCTGACATTTGGAGTATGGAGTTTTGCCATGATTTGGGTTTCTGCCAGATACTTGTGACCTGGCTTGGCCACTGTTTGGGTATTATTAGGAAAGGAATGGAAAACAAAAATGAGTATGTTATAATGCCTTTGTATCACCCCATGGTGCGAAAGCACCTTCTGGTCACCGCAAAAAAGGTATAGAGAAGGGTGACGAAAATGATAAAGGGGATGAGTCGACTTCCCTATGAGGAAAGGCTAAAGTGGCTAAGGCTCTTCAGCTTGGAGAAGAGACGGCTGAGAGGAGATATGATAAAGGTCTAAAAAATAATGAGTGGAGTGGAATGGAATGGGTAGACGTGAATCAGGCCAAAAATACTAGGACTTTGGGGCAAGCAATGAAGCTACAAAGTTGTAAATTTAAAATAAATCAGAGAAAATATGTCTTCACTCAATGTATAATTAAACTCTGGAATTCATTGCCAGAGAATGTAGTAAAAGCAGTTAGGTTAGCGGGGTGTAAAAAAGGTTTGGCTAGCTTCCTAAAAGAAAAGTCCATATGCCATTATTAAAATGGACTTGGGGGAAATCCATTACTTATTTCTAGGGTAAGCAGCTTGAAATGTATTGTGCTGTTTTGGCATCTTGCCAGGTACTTGCGACTTGGATTGGCCACTGTTAGAAAACAGGATGCTGGGCTTAATGGACCTTTGGTCTGTCCCAGTACGGCAATACTTATGTACTTATATGTACTTATGGCATAATAAACATGGCCCTTAGCCATATAGAGGTAGATTAAAGATGAAGTTCCATGTGTGCTAATCACAAATTCTATAGTGCATTTCCATGCAGAACTTCCATTATAGAATGCCAGCATAAGTCCTCAGTTTCTCACCTATCTTTAGGGGTGAACACTTACACCATGTCAAAGGCTAGCATAAGTGCTCGTGCCTAACTGTTGGTAGGTAGGCACATAACTCCTAGTATTCTATAACCTGCACACTTAACTCCTAGGCGTGCCCTGACCCAACCGTTCCCCTCCCACATCCACGTCCCCCTAGAAGTTAGATACTATGGAATTTCCACGCACAATTTCTAGAATAGCGATTAAGGGTGGATGGGCACACAACTAGTAATTTGTACCAATTAGTGCCAAGTAACACCAATTTAAGCCAATATTTGACTGTTTGTTCAAATAGTTTCAAACAACACAGATTCAATTATGAAGATGGGTCTCAAAGTCTTACCCCATCTGCCATACAGCTCAGACTAAGCTCCATGTGATTTCCCTATTTTTCCAAAATATTGAAGGAATACCTTTGTGGGCATCTGTTCAGTTCAAGTGAAGAGGTGGAAAGGACTGTGAGCAACAAGGTGTGCAGTTCATTTGCAATGGTTTTCAAAAACCTGCTCATCATTGGAAGAAATGTGTGATGAATGATGGTGATAATGTAGAAGAGTAAATACATGTAGTAAAAGAGCACATTTTAAGAGCATTATTTTTATTTATTACAATATCTTCATTTAAACAAAAACACCTTTGTACCAGGGACCTAGCCATTTCAGGGGGGGGGGGTCCAAAGATGCAGTGAGGAGGTCAGGTATTCTCTCCCGCCCCACTCCCCGCCACCACCACAACCTCAACATTGAGGCTTACCTTTGATGGTGGGGATGCCAAGCCCCACCAGCCAAAGAGTTCTCCTCTGTGAGTCCCACCTGTGCTGCCAGAGCAGCACTCAAGTCAGCAGCACACTTCAGCCACTGACGTCGGCACTCCTGTGCGTGCTCAGTTCAGTCACTGAAGTGAGCATGCATTGCATTGAGCATGCATGAGACTGCCGGCATCAGAGGCCACAGGGCACCTATTGATTTAGGTGTTGTTTGGACAGCACAGCTGTGCAGGACTCACGGAGGAGACCTCTTTGACTGGTGGGGCTTTGCATCCCCAGCAGTCATTAAAGCAGAGGGGGCCCAAGCAGAAGGTGGGGGGCCCAGGTCCCTGTTATTCCCCCCCCCCCCCCCCCATGGCTTTGCCACTGCTTTGTACATGCACACAATGCGTTAGTCAGTTTTCAAAAGATCCATTTCTGTGCATAAAACCTTGTTTTATTCATGGAATATCTTTTGAAATTTGCTCTTATTGGAGTTATTTTCTAAAACAGTTTTCCACATATAAAACATATTTTTCATGCAGATATTGCTCTTATAAAATTGTACAGGTGCAGACCTACATAGGGAGTAATTTATAGCAGTCTAATATCTATCTATCTATCTATCTATCTATCTATCTATCTATCTATCTATCTATCTATCTACATATATATACACACATACTTATAGGGCTCTTGATTGGCACATATACTATACAGGAAACATGATCCCTAGTAGTAGTAGTAGCTTAAGACTACAACTAAGGGCATCATGTTAAGGAATGGCACTGGATGGGCAGGAGTGACTGGGGATTGGTTTTACCTGGGGACCACTATCAGGTGAATTTTTGAAAGCCGATTTTGGGCGCCCTCAACTGCTTTCCGTCGTGAGGATGACCAAAGTTCACGGGGGCGTGTCGGCAGTGTAGCGAAGGCGGGACTGGGGCATGCTTAGGAGATGGGCGTCCTCAGCCAATAATGGAAAAAAGGAGGGCGTCCCTGATGAACCCTTGGGAGACTTTACTTGGTCCATTGTTTTTCATGACCAAGCATCAAAAAGGTGCCCGAGCTGACCAGATGACCACTGGAGGGAATCGGGGATAACCTCCCATTATTCCCCCAGTGGTCACTAATCCCCTCCCACCCTCAAAAAAATCTTTAAAAATACTTTTTTGCCAGCCTCTATGCCAACCTCAAATGCCATACTCAGGTCCATCGCAGCAGTATGCAGGTACCTGGAGCAGTTGTAGTGGGTGCAGTGTACTTCAGGCAGGCAGACCCAGGCCCATCCCCCCCTACCTGTAACACTTGTGGTGGTAAATGTGAGCCCTCCAAAACCCACCAGAAACTCACTATACCCACAAGTAGGTGCCCCTTTTCATCCCTAAGGGCTATGGTAGTGGTGTACAGTTGTGGGTTTTGGGTTTGGGGGGGTTGGGGGGGCTCAGCACCCAAGGTAAGGGAACTATGCACCTGGGACCTTTTTCTGAAGTCTACTGCAGTGCCCCCTAGGGTGCCCGGTTGGTGTCCTGGCATGTGAGGGGGACCACTGCACTACGAATGTTGGCTCCTCCCATGACCAAATGGCTTGGATTTGGTCGTTTTTGAGATGGGCGTTCTCAGTTTCCATTATCGCCGAAAACCAGGGACGACCATCTCAAAAACAGCCTAAGGACGACCATCTCTAAGGTCGACCTAAATTTCATGATATGGGCATCCCCGACCGTATTATTGAAACGGAAGATGGACGCCCATCTTGTTTCGATAATATGGGTTGCCCCTCCCCTTTACGGGGCCGTTCTGAGAGGACGCCCTCATGAAAACTTGGGTGCCCCATTTGATTATGCCCCTCCACATCACCAGGGAATTAAGATACAATCACAGGCGGTGGGATGGGGTCCATTGCACATGAGGGGTTTGTGCAAAGGGGGTTTCTTGCTCAGGGAAGGCTGTTGTTTTGGGGGGAGGTCTTCTTTGGGGGTCTGGGTCAGGGGGATCTGGACTGAGGGGGGCTTTAGTTCAGGGGGCCATGATTAGAAGGTGGGGGCCCTAGAAATCATGACCAGGAGCTAGAATAATAATGCTTGTAGGGTGGCTTGCAAGCAGTGTTTTTCAATTACCACAGTAGTCAGCAACCTGCATAACTCTTATAGCAGAGGTTGGTGACTCCCATAGTAAATCAATGTGTGGTAAAAGCTTGCCTTGATAACTTCTCCCTTATGTCAGATTCGAGCATTTACACCATATCTGGGACAGTTGTAAATATCTGCATCAATATTTGTCATGTTGTGAATGTTGGTGAACATGTATATAGGTAAATAAGAACATTCTATATTATGCTGAGATGTATGCTTGAGATGCTTTAATAAAAATAAAGAGAAATAAATATGATATTTTAAAATTTACATATGTAGTTGTGTGCTCCAAACCCCATTGCTGTGCATGCCCGCTAGCAAAGAATGCACCATCATATCATGGCACATACTTTTCAACTGGTTGGTATTCTGTAAAAGGTCATTGCATGCATATGTTGTCATATCCATGCATAAATAATTAGAATACCCCAAAGTGGACATAAACTTTACTGCTTAGAGCAGAGGTGGGCAACCACGGTCCTCAAGGGCCACAACCCATTCAGGTTTTCAAGATTTCCATAATGAATATGCATGGGATTTATTTGCATACAATGGAAGTAGTACATGCAAATCAAGCTCATGCATAGTCATTGATGAAATCTTGAGAACCATGGTTGCCTACCTTTGGCTTAGTGTATGCACCTCAATAACAGATTTACCCTCTTTATCTCTCAAATCTGATCATAAACTTGCTCTCTGATATTTGAGGAAAAACTATTCCTGTCTCCTCTCCTCCCTTCCCCCCCCCCCCCAAAAAAAACTGCCAGTTTTAAAACTCACTTTGTTATCCTTTCAGCTTCAAAAGTCCAACAAAAACATATTAATCTAACGCTAATTTTTCTTTCTTTAAAATTGCCTGTTGTTTTTGTTATTGTAATAATTGGTCCACTGAACTCTTCATATGCCTATGACGTCTCAGGGAGAATGCCATGATTAATGAGCTAGCCATTAACGTCAGTAGATTCAACAACTGAAATCTGATTATATTAAAGTGCTTCCCAAACATTAGGGTCACATTAACAGTTTATTGAAACAGGCTGATAAAATGTAAAATGGTCATCTAATTCCCAGGAGTTGCTAATTGTTACATGATAAATCACTCTGCAGAGAAATCTATTACAATGCACTAATGAGAAAATGTAATTTACCATTACTGGGGTGTTTCAACATTTATTTCAAAGGGGGGTTTGCAGTACTCTCAAGACTAAAACAAATTTCTGGAAATGAAAAATTTGTTGTCCTTTGTAGATGTGTATTAAACAGCATTAAAATGTTACTTTTACAATGTTTGACTTATTATGAGATTATCACATTTAAACTACTCTTTTTCTGCTAGTTTAATTTGAGAAATACATAATCTGTTTTCATTTGATTGACTGTTTATACAGTATTGCAATTCACCTTGTTCTGATATCTATCTGTGAAATGTGGAATATAAGTATGAAATGAAATTTAATTTAATTAAATCTTGGCTCTTATAGTTTATACAAAGCTGTTGTGAAAACAATTTCTAGGACTTATGACTAGATTTATTAATTTGTGTTAATACATTGAAGTAAATTATTGACGGGGGGGGGGGGGGGGAGAGACATCAGATGGACAAGATGGTAGCTTGAGTGGCAAGCTCTGACAGGAAGATGCTTTAAAAACAATATTTATTGTTGATTCTTTGGCATCCACAGCTCCATGAAGTGGCATCTGATTGATGGAAAGGGTTGGAGGAGTGATGTCTGGAAAGAGCTGAGCCATCACTTAAAGCAATATTTCAGGCTGAGTGGTGTGGAGAGGCAAGCTGAAGCTCATAGCAGGAGAATGCAGGCCTTAGAGTGGGGTCAACATGGCCTTCAACACCATGAGAAAGAGTGATTCTGACAATCACAGGACTCCCCTCACTTATTCTACAATGTGGGTGATGCTAGCAGTACTTAAATGAGAGCTCAAAGTAGAGATCGGCACTCCCACTAGTGAAATGCAGGAATTGTTTACTGAATTGAGATGGGACATTGCCAACCTTGGAAGTCATGTGGAACAGGTAGAGCAGAGAATGGAGTCCCAGGAGGGGAAGACAGGAGCTGTGAGTGTAAGGGTTGACACAACTGAATTGCTGTGCGGAGATGTGCAAAGCAAGCTGAAGTATATAGAAAACTGAGTCAGATGCTGTAACCTCTGAATACTAAATCTCCAAACTAGAGAAGTATAGTAATGGTGTAGAGAATGTATTGAAACAGCACATAGAGCATTGGGCTCCCAAAAGCCAAGTTTGCCTTGAGATCTGGTGATTTGCCTGTTGTGAATCCCCATGAAAGAAAAAATGTTGGCTACTGCAAGATTACTGATGGAAGCAATCTGGGATGGGAATTAGAGATTTATGGGGATCAATTGCCTGTTATCCTTTAAAAATATCAATGTTGTGTTTAAAAAGGGTTCAGTGTACTGTCAGTGGTTATATCCATTTGGAGTTTTATTTGAGTCAAGCCAAGTGACTCAGAAAAGTAGAACCCTGGAGGAGGATTAGCAGGCCCTGCAGGAGACCATCTTGGCTAAATCGAGGGCAAAAAGCAGAGCCAATGGCAAGTCTTTCAGAACTGAAGCTGCAGCAAGTCACTGTTGATGGCAAGAGGCTTAAGTGACAGACCTTGAGAACTCAAGCAGGAAGAACTATGAAAGTTCAAAACAGATTTAAGTGAGGTATGCTAAGGCTATCTTGTTTAGACGCTGCTGAGAGGAGAATACGTTTTATATATTTATTTATAATTAGGATTTGGTTCACATTTTTTTCAGTTGTAGCTCAAGGTAAGTTGCATCCAGGTACTGTAAGTATTTCTCTGTTCCTGGTGGACTCACAATGGCAATAGAGAGTTAAGTGACTTGTCCAAGATCACAAGGAGCTGCAGTGGATTTAAATCAGGCTTCCCTGGTTTTCAGCACTGATCTAATCATTAGGCTACTCCTCTACTTGCCAGTTTGGATAAACGTAATTAGTTTTGCACCACCCGCCATCAAGATATGTAGGTAAGATGGTGATATATCTACTGAGTCATATGGGAAGAAGGTTAATATGATCCCCATGCAGTTTGGGAAAAGTTCATTGGATGTTGAACAATGGGGCAATTCTACAACTAGGTGTCTCCATGTAGGCACCTCAAGGGTGCACTAGGAACCTGGGTGCCCAGGTTCCCTGATAGAACACTAGTGTTACCCAATATTGGCAGGTCTCAATTTTATGTGCCTACAATTACACCAACCATAGATCTGGCATAAGTGTGGACACCTAGTGCAGCAGGTACACATATAATTGGAGCCTCACCCATGTCTTTCCCATGCTCCACTCCATGTACACCACCCTTGCAAACGTGCTGTGTAATTAAGGGAGCATTTGTAGATTAGCACTTAATTGTCCTGCTAGCACTAACATATATACATGCGCATAAGTGCTAGTATTCTAGACATTTGCATATGCATGTGACACATAAATGTGGGCATCTAAATGATTGAATTGCCCTTTATGTGGCTGGTGGGGAAGAAAGGGGAGGGTGATAACCTGATAATAGTAATAATATAAATTATTGTTAATGTATTTTGTTTATATAATGTTAATTAGACTGTCTCCAGGGGCAACACTTTCCTCTGGGGCTTCTGGGGACCTAAAGATCTGCAAGTGGTGAAGAGGTTGGGGAAGAGCAGTGAAGGGAGAAAGGGAGTGAGGAGGGGGAAGGAGGGTAGCTTGCATGGAGAAAGCATGGGCATGGGCTTTGAGAGAGGTGAGAGTGAGTGTAAAAAGGGGAATGATAGCTTCAAGAGGGGGGAATGGGTAATGGATGACCGTGGCATGTGTAGGTGAGCGTCTGGAGATGGGTATCTTGGTATGGCACAAAAAGTATTGGTTTCTTGGAATGTGGCTGGAATGGAATATTAAAAGAAAGAAATATTTATTTATCACATTTGTACCCCACATTTTCCCACCTATTTGCAGGCTCAATGTGGCTTACATCAAACCGTAGAGGCAATCGCCAATCCGGTAAATATACAAATACAATATAGTGTAGTGATCAGGAAGCATCAAAAGAACAGGGTATACAGGGAAAAAAGGAGGGAAGGGTAAGAGTGTCCAAAATGGTCCATTAATTTGCTGTGTTGCAGGATGTAGGGACATATGTTGGATCCTTGGGGTAGGCCTTTCCGAATAAGTTGGTCTTGAGTGATTTCCTGAAATTAAGATGATTGTGAATAATTTGCTTTATACTATATACTTTATACTGCATACATTTCATAAGCAAATGGCTATAGATGCACGGTTGCAGAAGACCCACCTGAATGAGAAACTTTGGAGGGACTGGGTAGACCTCTGTAACTCTACTTCTGCCCCATGCCCTAGGAAGGGATGGGTGGCTATTTTAATTCATAATGATATTTCTCAAGGGCAATATGTAGGGGTATTGGGGGAGATGTGAAAAAAAGGTGTTGACTTTTTCTGTTTATTTCCCTACAAAGAGAAATAAACCTAATTTTGCATAAATGTGGGGAGTCCTGGCAGAGCTGAAGGAAGCTCCAATGATAACAGCTGGTGATTTTCATAAAATGGCAGACCCACCCTGGATAGGACCCCAGAAGGGATAGCAAGGGAAGGAGACCCTGGAGGAATCCTATGACTATGCCATGGGGATGGGGAGGGGGGTGGGTAGGAGGCAGCTGCTATATCCAGGGTAAAAGGAATATACATATAATTAAGAAATGCACCCTCCTTTGAGCAAACTGAATCCTTTTTATTTTTTAAATATCTGGGGTACTGTTCCCCAGTGTGAGAGGAGCTGAAATATGACCATTTTATTTTTAGAAATGAGTTTTAAGAGATCAAGAGGGAGAGCTTTGTGGAGAAATGACAATGGGACAGGAGGGGAATGAGGAGTTTGTGGAATACCTAGGGTAGCAGTAGCAAAGAGTATGTGCACTTCAATGGAATTCACAAGAATGATTCAAGATTATTTTGGGAGACAGCCAACGCTGTTTTAAGGGAAGCAATAATCACCTATGCCAAGCCATTCCAGGAGGACTAAGAATTCAAAACCCTCCCAAGATATTTGTAGATAGCCAGGTGTTTGTGAACAAGTGGAATTCCATAAATCACTATCCTTTATTTGTGATGCTTTAATTGGTGGAAACCTCACAAAGTAAGAATAACTCATTAAAAAAAGATTATAGACGTGAAAACAATCACTGCTTCAGAACTATTTGAGGACAGTTATAAAGACAGAAAAAAATTGAAAAATTGAAAAATGAGTTATGACAACCTAAAATAAAAAAATGCAATAGAGATAAAATGAATTATGAAGGCAATAATGTCTACACATGGATGAAAGTTCTAAAAATGTAAAATAAATAAATTGTCTTTTGATTTTATCTCAAAAAGGTGCCCCAATTGACCAGATGACCACCGGAGGGAATCGGGCATCACCTCCCCTTACTCCCCCAGTGGTCACCAACCCCCTCCCACCCAAAAAAACAAAACTTTTTTGCCAGCCTCTATGCCAGCCTGAAATGTCATACCCAGCTCCCTGACAGCAGTATGCAGGTCCCTGGAGCAGTTTTTAGTGGGTGCAGTGCACTTCAGGCAGGTGGACCCAGGCCCATCCTCCCCTACCTGTTACACTTGTGGTGGTAAATGGGAGCCCTCCACCACCCCCCCCAAAACCTACTGTACCCACATGTAGGTGCCCCCCTTCATCCCAGTGGCATTCCTAGCCTGGATGACACCCGGGGTGGATCGCCGATGTGCCCCCCCCTGGGTGCAGTGCGCCCCCCTGCGAAATGACACCTCCCCCCCTGGCGCAAGGACACCCCCCGGGTGCATGCCACTGGGAGGTGTGCCACGGCGCGCGCCTGTCGGCTCCGAGTTCGCTAACTTCGCTCATTCGCTGCAGCTCCCTCTGCCCCGGAACAGGAAGTAACCTGTTCTGGGGCAGAGGGAGCTGCAGCGAACGAGCGAACTTGGAGCCGACAGGCGTGCGCCGCTGCACCCCCCAGCGGCGTGCACCCGGGGCGGACGGCACCCACTGCCCCCCCGGTACGCCACTGTTTCATCCATAAGGGCTATGATAATGGTGTAGAGTTGTGGGGAGTGGGTTTTGGGAGAGATTTGGGGGGCTCAGCACCCAAGGTAAGGGAGCTATGCACCTGGGAGCTATTTTTTTTTTTTAATTTTTAGAAGTGCCCCCTAGGGTGCCCGGTTGGTGTCCTGGCATGTGAGGGGGACCAGTGCACTACAAATGCTTGCTCCTCCCATGAACAAATACCTTGGATTTAGCCAGGTTTGAGATCACCGGCATTAGTTTCCATTATCGGCGAAAACCGATGCTGGCCATTTCAAACCCGGCCATCTCTGACATTTGGCCGGCCCGAACCGTATTATCGAAACGAAAGATGGCCATCCATCTTTTTCGATAATACGGTTCGGGACTGCTCTTTGTGGTGCCGGCCAAATAGATGACCGGCCATCTATTTGGCTGGCGCCGTTCAATTATGCCCCTCCACACCATCTTGGTGGATTTATATTTGGGGCTACTGGGTGGGAGTGAGAGGGACTGGGGATGGGGATGGGGATGGGGTGAGAAATTTTGTGGGGAGGGGGAGGTGGTAATGTGAATGAGGGTGGACCCTGGAGCCAGGATACACTGGAGTCACACAGCGGTTAAGGTGGGGGTAAAAATAAACACAAAATGTTCCTTCGACATAACAAGGCTCACCAGTGGCCTGCTCCTGCAGGGTCACAGCATATTGTCTCCCAGTATGGCAGAACAGTCGAATTTACAAGATAGCCCCTGAGGCAGCCCTTTGTGGGCGAAACACAGCTAGTGTCGAGCGATGTAAGGAGTTTGTTATTTCCATGAATAAAAGTCCATATATACCTACTACCGATCTGCTTTTATCTTTTCCATCTGTATATAAAGAAATTAAATATACTGTATTTATCTTAATACATGTCAAATTCTGTATATCGCAGGGTTACCAATGTCAGGCAAAATCAGTTCCAGTGACCAATCAGTTCACATAAAATCCTATAAATAAAGTGATATATCTAAACAGTAGTCTTTCACATGAAACATTTCTGATATTTCCTCAACCTAGTCCTGAGTTTCAAATGAGCTTATTCAGGAGGAAACATTGAATCTAAATAACAAATAAATGCCATGAATCACTCCTGCCCAAATTTCTACATTAACAACTAATTCTACAAACAGAACACAAATGATCACAAATGTCAAAACTCATTTTGATACTTTTTAAGGCTACTTACCAGAAAGATCTCCAAGTGTTCCAAGCAAAATGGATTACCCACAATGCTAACTGACAAAAAACACCAACTATAAATACAATTCAGCAAAGCAGATGATGTCATCATATTCAACCAATCAGAAAACAAGACTATCTGATTTTTTTAAAAAACAATGTTTAAATCCACTCCACTTCCTTATTTAGACCTCTTGGATAAATCTTACCCCATTCAAAAATCATGCACTGCTCCTTACAAAGTAAAATTTCTGAGACATTACTGCCTTGTTGCAATACAACCTGCATCAAAATAATAAAACGTAAATCCGAATAGAGTGTTGCTTCTCCATCCAATGGGCTGCTAAGGGTGCCTCTTGTCTGTTAGTCCTAATACTGCTGTGGTGCTCCCCAATCCATCGTTTAATGCTAAGTTGAGTTTGACGTATATAATATAAACCACACAGACATATTATACAATACACCACACAAGTGTGTTGTAGTCCATTATCCCTCTCAACAAGAACAATTTATATGAGGAATTTTAATTTAGTCTGATTCTATAGCATATTGGCAATAACAATTTCCACATTTAAAGTGGCCACATGGACCACTCACACACACGGTCGGGTTGGCCAACATTTCACTGATGTTTCTACTTCTTTTATAATCAAATCTTTGTCCTTTCCATAGTTGAGAGTGGAATCTAAATGCATGTCAGTATTTTAAAATTATTGAGCAGACCGCATGAGCCCAAGGTGAGTATAGAGGAATACTTACCAACAGACTATTATGATCTCGCTGGGCATTCAGTGCTCTTTTGTATGCTTTCTTCATAATAGAAACCGGGCATCTCTATTGGATAAACCAATGAAACATCTTATCAGCATGAAATTTAAGTTGAATAGTAGTGGAGCACAAACGTTTCAATTGAAGCCCTAGGATGATAGCTAGAATAATGTAACAACATGTTTCTGTCAGTCTTTTTCCTATATACAGTAGTAGTAAATGCACCCTGAGGTGACATAGAGGGGCATAATCGAGAGGGACGCCCAAGTTTTCCTGAGGACCGCCTCACAGGACGTCATGGTGAAGGGGCAGGGAAACCCGTATTATTGAAACAAGATGGGTGTCCATCTTTCGTTTCGATAATACGGTCGGGGACGCCCAAATTGCGAAATTTAGGTCGACGTTAGAGATGGTCGTCCTTAGAGATGGTTGGCCCCGATTTTCGCTGATAATGGAAACCGAGGACGCCCATCTCAAAAACGACCAAATGCAAGCCATTCGGTCGTGGGAGGAGCCAGCATTCATAGTGCACTGGTCCCCCTGACATGCCAGGACACCAACCAGGTACCCTAGGGGGCACTGCAGTGGACTTCATAAATTGCTCCCAGGTGCATAGCTCCCTTACCTTTTGTGCTGAGCCCCCCAACCCCCCCCCCCAAATTCACTTCCCACAACTGTACACCACTACCATAGCCCTAAGGGGTGAAGGGGGCACCTATATGTGGGTACAGTGGGTTTATGGTGGGTTTTGGAGGGCTCACATTTACCACCACAAGTGTAACAGGTAGGGGGGGTGGACCTGGGTCCACCTGCCTGAAGTGCACTGCACCCACTAAAACTTCTCCAGGGATCTGCATACTGCTGTCATGGAGCTGGGTATGAAATTTGAGGTTGGCATAGAGGCTGACAAAAAATATTTAAAAAGTTGTTTTTTTAGGGTGGGAGGGGTTGGTGACCACTGGGGGAGTAATGGGAGGTCATCCCCGATTCCCTCTGGTGGTCATCTGGTCAGTTCGGGCACCTTTTTGAGGCTTGGTCATAACAAAAAATGGACTAAGTAAAGTCGGCCAAGTGCTCGTCAGGGACGCCCTTCTTTTTTCCATTATTGGTCGAGGACGCCCATGTGTTAGGCATGCCCCAGTTCCGCCTTCACTATGCTTCCGAAACGCCCCCGTGAACTTTGGTCATCCCCGCAATGGAAAGCAGTTAAGGACGCCCAAAATCGGCTTTCAATTATGCCGATTTGGGTGACCCTGGGAGAAGGACGCCCATCTCCCAATTTGTGTTGAAAGACGGGCGCCCTTGTCTTTTGAAAATAAGCCTGATAGAGACCATAATATCTAAAAAATTCACCTGAGCAGCATCCCAAAAAGTTGAAAATTTGATATGGGAATCAAAATTGTTAATATAGCACAAAAATTGAAACAACTCCTGTTGCAGACCATTCCAAACCATGACAACATCATCTATAAACTGTTTCCACAAACGTATGTAAGACACATATTGACATTGATAGACATAATTCTCCTTGAATAATATCATATACAAGAGGGGGGCAACCATAGCTCCCTTGGCCACTCCCTTAACCTGCAAGAAAAACTGTTGCTCGAACACAAAGTAATTATTCTTAACCACCAATTCTATCATCTTGTTCAACAGAGTCAACTTATCACCAGAAATATAACTGTGATAGAAAATAATCTACTACTCATGCAGCCCTGTCCTGAGGGATATTAGTATACAGAGTATTAACATTAAGGGTTACTAAGATGATGCTAGAAGGGCATGTAATGTTAACCATCTTCAGGATCTGAATAAAGTGAGATGAATCTCTCACATATGAAGAGGCTCAAGACACAAAAGTTTTCAGATAAATATTCAATATATTGTGAAAGGGATTCCAAAATCAAGCCTCGCCCTGACTCAATTGGATGTCCTGGTAGACAAGTGACAAACTAATGAATTTTGGGTATAAAATATATATACAGGACCCTTGGGTAAAGAGTGTTCAAAAATTTATATTCTTTGTATAAAATAACTCCTTTGTAATTGGCCCAAGATAAGAAATCGATTACTCTTACCTGAAGACACTCCGTGGGGGTCCTCTTTTAAACACTGATAAAAATTTGTACCCTTGAGTTGGCTGTATGCTTCTTCCAGAATAGGCTTTGGCTTGTCTTTTTCATTGATGGAAAATCTAAGTTCAATCTCTGTACAATTCTCAAATTCAACCTATTAATAGGAAATGATAAAAGCTGCACTATATTTTTGGAATTAAGTCCATAAAAACTTTATAAAGCTTACAGGCTATTTTAAAATGAAGACTTTACTCCATTTTAAGCCAGTGTAGTTTGTTCAAAAACAGAATTGCTTCATGAGACTTTCCTAGCATAAAATTCAACCTTGCAGATGTGTTTTGCAACAGTTGCAATTTCCTAAGAAATTTTAATGTAATAGAACAGTACAAGGAATTACAATAGTTCAAATGAGGGATTAAAATAGCCCGAGCAATAGTTCTGGAACTTGCAGGGCTTCGAGATGATCTTATAGCTATTTTTCTCAGTGGAGGAGGGTGAATAGTTTAGTGCCGCAGGGATCTATACTGAGACTAGTGCTATTTATCATATTTATAAATGATCTGAAAATCAGAATGACAAGTGAGGTGATTAAATTTGCAGATAACACAACACTATTCAAAGTTGTTAAAACACATGCGGACTGTGAAAAATTCCAGGAAACCCTTAGGAGATTGGAAGACTTGGCATTCAAATGGCAGATTGCTGATCTGCTGTTAGTAATATGCAACCTGTCGTTAAAATTGTCCATAGTACCTGAAGATTGGAGGGTGACCAATGTGACACCGATTTTTAAAAAGGGTTTGTAGGGGTGATCTGGGAAATTACCAGTGCTTTTTTTGTGCCGGTACGCAACGGTACGGCGTACCGGCACCTTTTTTTTTTTTGCTCCCCCCGCCCCGTGAGTCCATGTCCCACACGCAGTGCCAGCCCCTATTTCCGGCCGCTGCTGCTTCTCTTGTTGAGCAGCAGCGGCCGCTACACAAAGAAAAAGATATTTTTTAAAATTCAAACCTGGCTGAAATGCGGCACCCCGACACTGTAGACAGCCATTAGGCATTGGCTGTTGCCCCGCAGCCGCTCCTCCTCTTGCCTCTACATCACTGCGCTCCTCCGGGGTCTTCCTCCAGGGGCAGTGACGTAGAGGCAAGAGGAGGAGTGGCTGCGGGGCAACAGCCAATGCCTAATGGCTGTCTACAGTGCCGGGGTGCCGCGTTTCAGCCAGGTTTCAATTTTTTTTAACTTTTTCTTTGTGTAGCGGCCGCTGCTGCTCAACAGGAGAAGCAGCAGCGGCCGGAAATAGGGGCTGGTGCCGCGTGCGTCGCGACTTCACGCCGTTCACGGGAAACTTGGCAGGGAGAGGGAAACCAACAGAGGGAAGGATTGGGGAGAGAGAAAAAGAGGGAAACCAACAGAGGGAAGGATTGGGGAGAGAGAGAAAGAGGGGAAAACAACAGAGGGAAGGATTGGGGAGAAAGAGGGAAACCAACAGAGGGAAGGATTGGGGAGAGAGAGAAAGAGGGAAACCAACAGAGGGAAGGATTGGGGAGAGAGAGAAAGAGGGAAACCAACAGAGGGAAGGATTGGGGAGAGAGAGAAAGAGGGACACCAACAGAGGGAAGGATTGGGGAGAGAGAAAAAGAGGGAAGGATTGGGGAGAGAGAGAAAGAGGGAAAACAACAGAGGGAAGGATTGGGGAGAGAGAAAAAGAGGGAAAACAACAGAGGGAAGGATTGGGGAGAGAGAGAAAGAGGGAAACCAACAGAGGGAAGGATTGGGGAGAGAGAGAAAGAGGGAAAACAACAGAGGGAAGGATTGGGGAGAAAGAGGGAAACCAACAGAGGGAAGGATTGGGGAGAGAGAGAAAGAGGGAAACCAACAGAGGGAAGGATTGGGGAGAGAGAGAAAGAGGGAAACCAACAGAGGGAAGGATTGGGGAGAGAGAAAAAGAGGGAAGGATTGGGGAGAGAGAGAAAGAGGGAAAACAACAGAGGGAAGGATTGGGGAGAGAGAAAAAGAGGGAAAACAACAGAGGGAAGGATTGGGGAGAGAGAGAAAGAGGGAAACCAACAGAGGGAAGGATTGGGGAGAGAGAGAAAGAGGGAAAACAACAGAGGGAAGGATTGGGAGGAGAGGGAAAACAACAGAGGGAAGGATTGGGGAGAGAGAGAGGAAAACAGATGGAAGGATGGGGAGAGAGAGGGAAAACAGATGGAAGGATTGGGGAGAGAGGGGAAAACAGATGGAAGGATGGGGAGAGAGAGGGAAAAACACAGATGGAAGGATGGGGAAAGAGAGAGGGAAAAACAGATGGAAGGATGGGGAAAGAGAGAGGGAAAACAGATGGAAGGATGGGGAGAGAGAGATGGGGAAAAACAGATGGAAGGATGGGGAGAGAGAGAGGGAAAACAAAAAGATGGGGAGAGAAAGAGGGAAGACGCTGGATGGAAGAATGCAGAAAGAAATAGGGGAGACACTGGAAGGATGGGGAGAGAAAGCAGAGCTGCTGGATGGAAAAGGGGAATAGAGAAAGACTGGAGAATAAGAGGAAGGGCATGGGGAGAACAAGGGTGAGGAAAAGATGAAAAGCCACAGGTAGATGAAGGAAATTAAAGAATGGATAGTAAGAATGAATTAAATCTGGACAGAGAGAGCCTGAAAAAATATTGAAGAAAGCAAAGAAAAAGGAGACAAAAATGACAAATGGCACAGAAGAGTTAAGCGACTGGGACCAATATGGAAAGAAAAACAGTCACCAGACAACAAAGGTAGAAAAAAAAATCATTTTATTTTCATTTTAGTGTTTGTAATATGTCCAATTTGAGAATTTACATTGGCTGTCTTATTTTGCACTGGGTATACTGGAGCTGTAAGAGCTTACAGAGATTATTTATAATGAAAAAAATCACGTTATTTTTTCTCCTATAGTACTGTAATATTTTCAATGATGTCTGTTTATATGTGCCATGGCTAGTGTAGGGGGTGTGGTTAATGTGGGTGTGGCTATCATAGGGGTGGAGCCATATGTGGTGACCCCGCCCATAATGAGTACCGGCACCTTTTTTTCTACAAAAAAAGCACTGGAAATTACAGACCAGCAAGCCTAACATCAGTGCTGGGAAAAAGAGTGGAAACTATTATAAAGAATAGCATTACGGAACACATAGACAAACATGGTTTAATGGGACAAAATCAGTATGGGTTCAGCCAAGAGAAGTCTTACCTCACCAATTTGCTTCATTTCTTTGAAGGCATGAATAAACATGCAGATAAAGGTGAGCCAGTTGATGTAGTATATCTAGATTTTCAGAAAGCTTTTGGTAAAGTTCCTCATGAAAACCCCCTGAGAAACATGGGATAGCAGGTAATTTTCTAATGTGGATTAAGAATTGGTTATTGGACATAAAACAGAGGGTAATGTTAAGTAGTCATTTCTCTCAATGGAGGAGGGTGAACAGTGGAGTGCCGCAGGGATCAATACTGGGACCGGTGCTATTTAACATATTTATAAATGATATGGAAATCGGAACGAGTGAGCTGATTAAATTTGCAGGTGATACAAAACTATTCAAGGTTGTTAAAGCATGTGTGGACTGTAAAATATTGCAGAAAGACCTTAGGGAATTGGAAGACTGGGCATCCAATTGGAAGATGAAATTTAATGTGGACAAATGTAAGGTGATGCACATTGGACAGAATAATCCGAATCATAGTTACCTGATGCTAGGGTTCACTTGGGGAGTCAGCAACCAAGAACAAGATATAGATGTCATTGTAGATAATAAGCTAAAATCTTCTGCTCAATGTGTGGCGGTGGCAAACAGGATGGTAGGAGTTATTAGGAAAGGGATGGTGAATAAGACAGAAAATACTATAATACCTCTGTATCGCTCAATGGTGCGACCTCACCTTAAGTATAGTGCTCAGTTCTGTCACCGTATCTCAAAAAGCGGAATTAGAAAAGGTTCAAAAAAGAGTGACCAAAATGATAAAGGGGATGAAACTCCTTTCATATGAGGAAAGGCTAAAGTGGTTAGGGCTTTTCAGCTTGGAAAAGAGATGGAGGAGGGGAAATAAGATTGAAGTCTACAAAATCATGAGTGGAATAGAAGTAATTCAATTTTTTACTTGTTCCAAAAGTACAAAGACTAGGGGACACTAATCCACATGAATGGAAAACTCCTAGCTAATTTCCATTTTAACAGGGTAACAAAGGCCTTAGCTGCAGTAATTCTGAACTACTGTTATTTTATAAATTTTTTTGTCTGCCTATGAAACAAAAAGCCAATCAAGGCAGTTTGCAATCTAAACCTTGATCTATAGAAATGAATAACAGGATGTATCAAATGTAAGGAGGACCAAATAAAATTAGACTCAAAAATCCAATACTACAATATAGTCAGTTTTGAACAGTTTTTCATAATTGGAGTGTCTAAATCAGACTTAATTATGGGCATGTCCTAAAATGAGATCATGACCATAGGCAGATGATGGTCTCCTGTTTCAAATCTTATATGTACCCTAGTTGTACCAAACAATAATATACTTTTGTTCACCCTGTTTCTCTTTTCAGGAAACACATCTGATACAGACAGTCTGGATAACTACATATTCCTTTGTGTTCTGGGCTGCCAAAGAGTAACCTCAAGAACAATAGAACAATATCTTAGCCTAGGCAAGTGATAGATTGGATAATGGGGAATGTTATGGAACCAGCTGCTGCTATCATTATCATAATCACCCTACCTGACATCCATTAAGGCAGCAACAACCTAGTACCAACCAGCACTATCAGGTTTTGAAAGAAGGCTCAAGCAGACTTCAAATAAATAATGTACTTCTTCCCACAGGCTATAATTGGTTGATCATGCAGCATCCTGTGGCAGGTATAGACCAGTGTCAGCACTGAAACACTGTCAAAGTTCAGTTATGATGATGTATGGTTGTGGCGATAAGCTGAAGTAGCTGTGCGGCAAGGGTGGACTCTTCATGCACTCCTGAGGTGAACAAAGCACTGCAATGTGGATTTTTGATGGCCAAGGGTCTGGCCACCACACATCTATGGTCTGTGTCCCACAAATGGCAGAAGACTAATGAAGATTCAGCAACTCCAGTACTGTATTTCACTTTATTGTCATACGCTGCAAGTGAGGGTGCTGTGCAACTCAAGGATGAGGGGAAGAGTGGAAGACATCTTAAACAGCAAGTTAAATAATGTTAGCAATACTTTAATTATAACATATATTGTCCCAAGACTCCATCATATTTAACTGCCCATATGTGGTTGGCGTGATGGCAAATTTCCAACCAATGTTTAAACATAAATGACTGTAATCTACACAGAGTGGCGGATACAGTTCAAGCCACCTTACTGAGCAGACTGAATGGGCTCTGCAGGTCTTTATCTGCTGTCATTTACTGTGTTACCATCATGATGGCGATACAGCCTTTGTGCATAATAAAAAAAGCTCATATGGTTGCAGGTTGAACAATCATAGCTTGCATGGCTGGATGGGTCTTCTCCTTGCCCTTTAGTGAGTTGGAATTTTTTTTATTTACTTTTTACATTTGTACCCCACATTTCCCACCTATTTGCAGGCTCAATGTGGCTTACATAGTACCGTAAAGGTGTTCGCCAGTCGGTTGATAACAAATACAAGGTTGTATTGTGGTCGAATGAGGTAGGTGTGTGTCAGGCAACCGTGAAGGTCGAAGGGAATGAAGATTATATATTGTCCTGTACGATCATTATTTGTGCTGTGTTGCTGGAATAGCACCTCTCAGCAATAAGGCAGTGACTATAGCTGTTATGGGGTAAAAAAAAAAGATGTAAATATTGGCTGAACGTCCAGAATAATAAAGCAGTTACATTTTTGTATGCAAATAAAGCAGCTGCCATGTTCACACCAAAACAGCGGTTGACTCCATATCATAGTGTTTTGTAGATGTGGAAAAAGAGGAGAGGATGAAGAGGACGAAGTGAGTGAAGGCGAGAAAAGAGTCCCAGACCTGTGGATCCAGCTAAACAGACACCAACCCTTTAATCTTTCAGTACCATTGTTTCCAGCTTTGAAAGAGAAATACCATTGCAGAGCATTAGAAAAATCTTACTGGTAATTTTAGAGATGTGAAACTTCTGCAAAGAATTCTTCAAAATGTGTAGATAGCAATGCTTTATTTTCCCAATTTTTTTCTATTACATGTTCATGATGTTTTTTAATACTTGTTATGCTTATAATAAATCACACTTTGTACTTTGTGTGATCTTTTTAGAATGTAATAAAACAGATTGTTTTTAATGGCTGTTCTAGCAATGAAAAATATCTGTGTTAGGTAGAAACAACAAATTGATGCTTTTTCAATTCCACTTAATGGCATGAGAATCTTTGCAACCTGCTGTGAAAAATATTCTCTTAATGATAGGCCTGTGGCACAACTTAAGGAGTCATCAAGAAATAAATACTTGGCTGTCTGGCTGGCAGCTTGGTGTCCCTTAATTGAAGTATTATAAGATTCTGTGCAGAGTAAAGCCTCTAGGGTTTTGCAGCTAAATGGCACGGACACCTCTGATGAGACATGCAGATGAAAATGTGTCAATACAATCTTCACCAATTTGCTGTAATAGTAGAGACTGATTAATTTTATAACCACGGGCACTTCTATTAGCTAACCTAAAGAATGATTTAGCCTTTATTAGGCAACTTATGTCTATCTTTTCGAGACTTCCATAACAGTTTATATCCAGGTGCTGGACAATAGCACATATTCTAATGTGGATTTTGAATTTGGTATGAAACAAAGGCACACAAGATTGATGCAGTTTAATTTCCAAAGAAATGGCGCCATCTTGCAACTACATGGGAACAGTGATTCATGAGGGAGCCATTGAGAAGTCAGTAGGTTCCTGAGGAAGGAAACAGGGCTCTGTAGAACCTGCGGTCTCCTTGTGGAAGGATCTAGAAGACACAGAAAAGATAAAAATACTCATGATTTAAGTGATTTACATATGAATTAATTTAGGACTTTTTTCCACAATAAGAAGTCCTATGATGTGTGGACTAGAGTGTACCTGAGATAATAGGGTCCACTCTGAATATAAAGTACATTGTGGCCAATCAATTGGCTTCAATTATTGCTCAAATTATTCACATGGAGGCCTCCTTTCATATTAATTTATTATTATTGATTTTATTATTTGTAGCATTGGGTTTTCTACATATGAGGTCCACAATACAACTTTCGTATGTCCTTTTCAGAATTTGTTCAGATTTTATATTTTGCACTGTACAGGAAGAAATGTGAGGGGGATGCTTTATATGAATAATCACACGATTAAAATTTTTTATTGTGATTAATCACATGATTCAAATTTTTAATCGACGTGCAGCCATAGTATTTACAAGTTTAAGTGGATGTGTCACCACAGGCCTCTCATTAACAACTTCAACATCTAGCATATAGTACTCTCATACACTTTAATTCAAACTGCTATTACAAACAATAATATTCCCTAGACACAGCTGTTCTGACCCTCCATGGTCTAAATTATAGCTTATGAGCTTTGAAAAGCAATCTCACAGGTCCTTGCACAACTCAATGTAAAGGACATTTACAAATAATCAATAAAGCTTCCTAATCACAGATTGTTAAATGCTGCCCATGGCTTTTCACAGACCTTGACTTCAATATTAATCTAATCAGGCTATTATTTCCCATGGGACCTTGGTCAGTAACATTCCCAGTCTACATACAACCCCCCTGGCACAACCTTAAACCAACCTGTGTTTCTACTGGCACTAGTAGATTGGCATTTGGCACCAGGTAATCAATTACTTTCTGAACACCTGCTGCTTTCTCACATCTTCTAGGTTGCTCGTCTTTAATATGAGCTCAATTCCTATCAGTTAAGAACTCCCAGGGACTACAGCTCCCAGCATTCCCATGAGCACATCTTCTTTCAGAGCTCTTCTACATTATCTGGATCTCCCTCTAGTTCCAAACCACTGCATAAAATATGACACTCTAACCAGTGTATGACAATACTGCATTTTTAGCCACAACAGTGCAGTCTTATAATTGTATTTATATATACTGTAGAATCTGATCCTATATCTATGAATAATCAAACAAATGACTATAATCAACCCAATTCCCAGGAAAGAAATAAAAAAGAAATTACCTATGACAAGATATAAGATATCATTTGCACCTTATAGGTCATGACATAACTATTTAAATTCAAGCAGACAATTTGATAAGGATTCTGAAATAATTCTTTCTTATAAATGCTTAATTAAACTCTTCCAATCTTCTCAATGTTAACTTGATTCTTGTCTCTAATCTGTATTCCACCTCTCTTTCCTATCACCAACAAAGATCATCCCACTAAATGTAACTGCTCTATTTGGTTTGTAAGCCACGTTGAAACAATGTCAATTGGAAAATGTGGGATATAAATGCCGAAATAAATAAATAAATGGGTCCCAGAATTTTTAAAGTTTAGCTAATCAGTCATATCAGATTGTCAATAACTTTTCCATCAAGCATATTTTTTCCAGTTTTATTTATTTATTTGGATTTTGCTCACACCTTTTCAGTAGTAGCTCAAGGTGAGTTATATTCAGATACAATGGGTACTTGATTTATCCAGCCTAAAAATCTAAGTTGCAAATTTGATTTTGCTTTCAATACTATCTCATATTTAGTTGCTTTCAGATAGTTGCTTATTAGCTTCTTCTTAGTGGCTTGATATATCCTCTGTGAATAAACCAAGTAATCAAGCTTTTGGATCTAGTTTAATATCAAATTACAGGATATTCATGGTTTGTTTTGTACATCATTTGTCAGCATTTTTGTATTTTGGGGCACCCTCACCAGATATGACTAATATTACCCATACATCCACATTTTTCTAGCATGTATCAGCAGTATTGTCACCAAAATTGGAAATGCTCCATGTGGACAAATCTCTCATCTTTAAAATACTATAGTTTGTGGACACCTACCAATTTACGTCATCCTAAGAAGGTTTGATGAATAGGAGATGGTATGAGCCTAACTGGCCCATTATCTGGGCTGAAGCCAGTAGGCGGAACTTGGCAACCAGACCTATCAATTACATTGTTTTGGGTGTACCAACATGACAGCAGCAGTATTGGGGAGAAATAAATCCTCCTCGGGTAGAGTGGATGGAGACAAGCTTCAGCTTTCTGATGTCACGATGTCTTCTGTTTAATCAAACCTTGTGCCATCTAGTGCCCTTGTAATATCATGTATGTGGGTGTACTTGTAGAAAAATAAAGACACACCTAACTGAACATAAAAGCTGTTTGAAGGTGTATACTTTGGTGCCTCCTGTATCAACACACATTTGAGAATTTATGGTGGATCATTATTGACCAGATTTCCCCCTCCCCTCTCCCCATAAATGAGGATGACATGGACTTATTATTGGCCTGATGGGCACAGTTCTGGATTTCTGAAGCTCAGTCTGCAACTTCCATGTGTTATACAGCTGGTACTAAGTTTAAGTTCTAAGAGTTTACAGTGGCGCTGTCACTTGTTGGTTTTGTACTATTGGCCTGCTGATATTGTTGGTGTCTTATTTAAATCATAGTGCCATTTTGCTGCTCAATAAGTGAAACTGAAGGCAGCCTCATGGATAGGTAAGTCTGTTTTTTTATTTATTTATTTATTTTTTTTTTTTTAAAGATTGTACAACATTTGATTCTTATAATGTTGCAGAATTTGAGCATCAGCCACATGGATAAAATTTGAGCATCAGCCACATGGATAAAATTTGAGCAGCTGTAAAGCACAAGCATTGAATCAAATAATAATTTTAAAAAACTGAGGAAACCATAAGGTGAAACAGCAGCCTCCGTCAGATTCAATGATAAGTATCTTGCATGCTCATTGCAGTTCAATGATAAAAGTAGTCTTTGAATTGAGTTTTGAGTTTGCATATATTTTCACGGAAGGAAGTTCACAACTTAAGAAAAATGTTGAGGAGGTTCATCTGCCAGGAAAAGGGCATCTGAAGTCTTTGCCTCCTATTTTTGGAATGCTGTTAGTATTTAGTACTTAGTGTTAGCAGTTTTATGCCTGGCCTTTTTGCTATATGCAGCCCCAGCTACGTCTTACCCATCCTCTGCCCCTGTGTTCACCTCTATGAAAAAATGTGCTACATAAGTTAAGTTGGAATTTGCAAAATAGTGCTTAGGCAGAAGTTTTGCATTTATGTATATATGTGTCATGCTAAATATTTACATGCATAATGCACACACTTAGGGGTCATTTCACAAAGGCACGGTAGGGCTACCACGTGGATAGAGTGTGACAAAACAGCACTACCGTGTGGTGCACCACAACATCCTGCAGTAGGTCTGTGTTTGCCATGTGCCGTTTCCATGCAGTGGGCGGGGAGTAGGCGTGCCCAGTAGTAATCAGTATAAGGAGGCCCTAGATAAGAGCCTTGTTTCCCCCAGGAAAAGTTCTAAAAGGGAGGGATCATGCTTCCCTGGGCACAGAGCTGTCTGTCATAGGAAGGGGGGGGGGGGCCTTGGAGATAGGAACAGTCCCTAGGCTAACTAGAGCGGAGGAAGTAGAGGGGTGGGATAAATATCAGGGGGAGGAAGAGACAGAGTCGATGGAGTTGGAGCTTACAAACTTTCAGGCTGAGGAGGGCCCAGTAGAGATGAAAGGAACCAGCCTGAGTGAATTAGGAAGAGTTGGTTCCCACACAGCAGAGGAAAATATGGAGTTAAGTTTTTGATCCTTTTCCTTTTCTCTACTTTGACGTAAAGATTTTTGTAGAAGTCTAAGTTAGTTTTTGGCAGCAGTGGATGGGTCAGTATGAGAAAGTAAACACTGACAAGGAGGTGGCTGCCCGGCCCTGGTGGAGGCAGGAAAGAGCTAGGACTGTATTTCCCTTTTTGAACTGTGACATTGTTTAAGCTATTATGGCTCCTACAGCCAGATTTTGGAGTTAATCAAGACTAGTCAAAAGGAACCTGGAAGCAAGGATTAGGAAGCTTTTTGACTGGGCAAGGAAGGGGGGGGGGGGGGGGGGGATTTGCACAGACTAAAGGGGAATTGTGAAAGGAAAAGAACCCTGACCTCCCCATGACTCTGAAAGGGGAGAGAAGAAAGAAGGAACGGCTCCCACCACACCCCTGTGGGAGGGCGAGTACTGCAGTGGGAACAAACCTTCCTAGGACCAAGCTGTGTTTTCTGCTGACCTTCCTCTGAGAACATTATTCAGAGACTCCTGTGAAGGGAGGTGGATTATAAAATTATCCCAAAGAGGCCCTTTTTTCCTCCTTAATGGCTACTTGTGTTAGTGGAAAGGCACTGTTTGTTTGTAGAGCCCCAATCAGGACGAGTGAAGTGGGAAAAGAAAACCTGCTAGAAGGGTTCACTCCCAGTCAGCAGCTCACATAACCATAACATCAGCCATAGGTATGCACTGTCCGATTACTGCATAAGTCCTTACCGCCTGCTAAATAGGAGGCGGTAAGAGCTCAGGCAGTAAATCGCCGTGCACCAATATTTTTATTAGCCAATTATGATTTTCATTTAAAATAATGGAAATTCTTGCTGCGGTAAAAGTGGCCTTGGCAAGCGGCAATTTTCACATGCCCACACTACCGCAAGCCACTATTTACCGCAGCTTTGTAAAAATGCCCTTAAATGTGGGCACCTACGTTACAGAATTACCCTTTATATCTCCCTTAACTCCAATCAGGCCAAAGTTTGTGGTGGTTACTTTGACTGATATTCTAATATAGGATTGAAGAAATGCAATCAATTTGCCAATTTTAGGGCTTCTTTTACAAAGCTGCGCCATCGATTCCTGCGCGGCAAATGAGAGGAACCACATAGGAATTGAATGGGCTTCCTCTCATTTGCCTCACCAAGAATTGGTAGCGTTGCATTGTGAAAGAGGCCCTTAGTGTTCAGAACTAATCAGTATCATGGAAGAAATGGTTTCCGGAAATGATCTTGCTACCTTATTTCTTAGTTTGAAAATCAGAGCGATGACTAATTATTTTAGAATCTTTTGGCTGCATCCCTAATGATATGAAATCAATTCTATTTCTAAATCTTTTTGTTATACACATGACCATTGCCTTTAATAGCTTGTAAAAGAGATCAAATTAAGTCTACTAAAATTTATGACACTGATGATTAATACCCCTCTTGGGGAAGACAGTATTTCTTCTAAACTGAAAGAGACAATAATTTGTCCATGAATCAAGAAATCTAATTTGGACAGCTCTCTTGTACATAATTAAAGGTCAGCTGCAAATATGCCTTTTCAGGGTAAACAGGTGGAAAGAACAGTGACACAGCAGTTTGCTCAGTTTTTGAGTCTGGCCAATCTGGTTTTTTGCACTGGTCATGGCATAGAATCTGCATGCAGACATTGTAAAGTGGCTTCATGAATGTTTACATAGCCTTGCTTTCATTGTTAGATGGTTTTTTGAACATTGATGTCATAGACATTGTTCCTTTCAAAATGTTCTAGCGCTGGGCACATTATTCTGTGAAATTTTGCAAGGTGGCCTTTAAATGTTTGATCCTCAGTATATCCTTCGAATTCCATAGTCATCCTTCTAGATGTATAGAACTATGTATGACTATTAATTTTATAAAGAAATTTTTGGATAACAAAATATCAATAAAAATAGATCAATGTATATCCAAGTGTCCTTGTTTGATGAAAAAGCTTTACTCAATGACAAGTTTAAGATTCTAGAGTAACTCAAATAAATAATTCATTTCTTTAATATTTCAAAAGACCTCAGCGATGTCCGTTGCCATCATATTTAATGTGGTGGCAGCGTTAAACAACATCCATATTCTTCATTGGTCTTATTGTAATAATTCTTAGAAAACTTAATGACTTAGCTTTTAGATAAATTTTTCGAGTCCATCAGTCATTGGACTCAGGGGGTCACCAGCCCGACATATGTTTCGCTCGAAACCGAGCTGTTTCAAGGGTCTACCCCCTATTCAAATGTTAGCGCCAGCTCCGTCCTACAAACTATGAACAAAGACCCTTGAAACAGCTCGGTTTCGAGCGAAACATATGTCGGGCTGGTGACCCCCTGAGTCCAATGACTGATGGACTCGAAAAATTTATCTAAAAGCTAAGTCATTAAGTTTTCTAAGAATTATTACAATAAGACCAATGAAGAATATGGATGTTGTTTAACGCTGCCACCACATTAAATATGATGGCAACGGACATCGCTGAGGTCTTTTGAAATATTAAAGAAATGAATTATTTATTTGAGTTACTCTAGAATCTTAAACTTGTCATTGAGTAAATCTTTTTCATCAAACAAGGACACTTGGATATACATTGATCTATTTTTCTTTAAATGTTTGAGCCATACTTTCCATGTTTCTTTTTACAGCTCTGTGTGCCTATATAGAGGCTCACATGAGGGAAGTATTGGTCTCTGCTAGATGCACTCCTTCAATGGAGTAGCCTAATGGTTAATGCAGCGTGCTTTCATCCTGGAAACTCGGGCTTAATTCCCATTGTAGCTCCTTGTGACCTTGAGCAAATCACTTAGGGCCCTTTAACTGAGGCGCGCTGAAAAGTGGCCTGCACTGGTGTAGGCGCATGTTTTAGACGCTTGCAGGTCAATTTTTCAGTGCGCCTGGAAAAAAGGCTTTTTTTTGTGACCAAAAATGGATATGTGGCAAAATTAAAACCAGTGATTGTCCATTTTTGGCCTGAGAGCTTACCACCACCCATTGACAACGGTAAGTGGCCAGCATGCATAAACCGATGGGTAAGTGCCACGGGGTAGAAAATAGAAAATATTTTCTACCATGTGTTTTGGGCGCTCATCAAAAATGGAATTACCGCCCAGGGCACGTGGTATCAGAGCAGTAGTTCCAATTTTGCGCACATTGGATGCACGTAGGTGCCTATGCACCTTAATAAAAGGGTCCCTTAATTCTCCGTTGCTCCAGGTACAAAAAAACAAAAACAAAACTTAAGACAGTGAGCCCTCTAGGGACAGACAAAGGACCTGCATGTAGGACTAGATTCTGTTCAAAAAGGCATACCCTACCGATCTTACCTAAGTGCCTAAACCCTGCAATACAACGAAACCAAAGCTTGTAGTGAACATTGCATAACTCTTCCTATCTACGTTTCCCCCAATGTGTCTATAACACACAAACCTTATTCGACCACAACATCACTTTGTATTTGTTTCTTTACCAGAAATGGTGAACGCCAGCCACATTGAGCCTGCAAATAGGTGAGAAAATGTGGGATACAAATGTAACAAATAAAATAAAATATATGGCACCTGAAAATGTTATTCTCTAAAGTATACCTAAATTTTATAGAATAGGCTTAAATTTCCACACAGTATATAGAATAAGCCGAGCACCGGTCCACACAACTAAATATAGTCACGGCCAACTAAAACCTTATTTAAATCCCGACGGTTACATTATACAGGAGTGGGTGTATTCTATAACAATGCGCATAGATTTTAGAAACACCCATGACCCGCCCATTCCACACTCGTAACGATGCCCACTTTTCAACTATGCAATTTAGAATTTAGACACACCGTTACAGAATATGCTTAGACAGTAGTGCACGTAAATTCTAATTAATGCCAATTAGTGCTGATAATTGCTTGTTAAGATCCAATTATCAGCACTGATTAGCTTATCAGCTAATTAAGTTATGTACATTGTTATGGAACACACTTTGATTTCTGTGCGGAAATCTTGGCGTGATATATAGAATCACGGGGATAAGGTGTACAGCACTGCATACGTATGGTAGCACTGTAGAAATGATTAGTTGTAGTAAGTAATGGGAACACAGTTCTTCAGTGTTTTATAGCGCTACACAAGCTAGAGTGTTGTACTTTCTACTTACATCAGCTCAATGCATTTACAATAAGAGCTATGTTTTATAGGATAATTAATGACTCCTGGTGCAGACTTTCCAGCTGAAACATGGCTGTGTCGAGTACTTTTCCTGAGTTCATGCTTTTTTCACTGTGGGCTCCAGTTCAGGGGGTTCTTTCTTGTGTTTTTTTGTCCTACTTTTTTTTTTAATTGCATTTTTGATGTGTGACATCTCTACATGTAAATATCTGTCAGCTCTCAAGAATTAAGCACTTTGTATGAAATTATTCCTTTCCCATGTGTGCTGTGTCTGTGATCCTTAACCATGTAAGTGCTGCAGTGTTTGGTCCTGTGGTATAGCATTCTATACAATAAGCCTGTTGCTGGCATACATCTGTTGGGAATATAGGGCATTGGATGGATTATTGTTCATGCAGTGCTTTTGTCTGAAACTGGATGTATATATGATGGGAGAGTAGCCAAATGAAATGTTACCCTGTTGAGTACATTGTTCCGGGGCAGAGGGAGCTGCAGTGAGGTTAGCGAGGTCGGCGGACTCGGCTGGCGGGCGCACGCCATGGCGCCCCCCCCCCCCCAGCGGTGTGCACCCGGGGCGGACCGCCCCCACCGCCCCCCCCTTGGTACGCCACTGTTCTGCCCTTAAGCAGGAGAAATTGTCTCTTCAAGCCAGTATGCAACAGTAGCTTTAGAGGCCATGGAACTTCTGAAAAATGTCACCAAAGAGAACAACCAACATGTCTGAATTCCTGAATGTTGGGTATTATTAGGAAAGGTATGGAAAACAGGTGTGAGGATGTTATAATGCCGTTGTATCGCTCCATGGTGCGACCGCACCTTGAGTATTGTGTTCAATTCTGGTCGCGGCATCTCAAGAAAGATATAGTAGAATTGGAAAAGGTGCAGCGAAGGGCGACTAAAATGATAGCGGGGATGGGACGACTTCCCTATGAAGAAAGACTAAGGAGGCCAGGGCTATTCAGCTTGGAGAAGAGACGGCTGAGGGGAGACATGATAGAGGTATATAAAATAATGAGTGGAGTGGAACAGGTGGATGTGAAGCGTCTGTTCACGCTTTCCAAAAATACTAGGACTAGGAGGCATGTGATTAAACTACAGTGTAGTAAATTTAAAACAAATCGGAGAAAATTTTTCTTCACCCAACGTGTAATTAAACTCTGGAATTCATTGCCGGAAAATGTGGTGAAGGCGGTTAGCTTAGCAGAGTTTAAAAAGGGGTTGGACGGTTTCCTAAAGGACAAGGCCAAAAACCGCTACTAAACGGACTTGGAAAAATCCAAAATCCCAGGAATAACATGTATAGAATGTTTGTACATTTGGGAAGCTTGCCAGGTGCCCTTGGCCTGGATTGGCCGCTGTCGTGGACAAGATGCTGGGCTCGATGGACCCTTGGTCTTTTCCCAGTATGGCATTACTTATGTACTTATGTATTGCATACGCAGCATAGGAAACACCTAGTGATAATTGATTGGGGTCTGTTACTGGGTCCCTATGCCTGGAGAACTGACTGCCCTGTGTGGGCTGCTGAAGTTGCTCATCTTTGAGTAGCAGATCTCCAGGAAGTACCAGGGATCTAGGTTGGGTGCATTGTACATTTCATAAGGTAGAAAATCAGAAGTTTGTTACCTTCACTATTAACATTTTATTCTAACCATCTTTTATCCAAAAGTTTTCCCAAATTTTTCCCTTACTCTTCTACCCACACATTTCTTGAGAGGCCACAGCCTTATATATTCAGTCACACTATGGCTGTGAGTCTGGATAAGCAGAGCTATGTGCTCCTGGGTGCTTCTCAGTATCTTTGAGGGCACATAACTCTGCCTTCATGGCCTGCATTTAGGTGTCCATGTGACCCAAGTGATGCAGGGTCCCCCTGAAGCCCTGCTGCATCTCCATTTGAATGGCTTGCAGATGCAGAAGGACTTTAGCCAGGCTGCTGGTATGTTGGACTTCATAGAGATCCATTTGCTGCTCTGTCTTCTCAGGCACAGCCTCTATGCCCAGCAGCTGAAGAGGGTGGCCAGTCAGTCCCTCAGCCTGAGGCCCCTGCAGCAACAAGGATGGAGGGTGCTCTCCTTATTCCCACTCTCTGCTTTCCAGGGACTCAAATGGTGGCATGTTCAGGAATTTGGCATCCTCCTTCACCACAGTGATAAGCTCCAGAACGGGTTCTTGGGCTGCTCCTCCGCCACATGCAGCTGTAGGCCCTGCACTACCTCCAGGCCTAGGGGTTCATGTTGGCCTTGCTGTACCTCCACAGACACTAGGGGCTGGTGACCCTCCTCTTCTTCTTCTTTTTCTTCTTCCTCTTCTTTTAAGCTGTTGCATCTAGAGGCATCAAGGCCATCTGGGTAGAGAAATAGCATGTCTGTCAGTCATAGTCACATAATAGGGGGAATCAGCAGTTCTGAGTCCCTTCATTTCCTGACCCACCCACCCATGCCCTCCTTTCCTTGTCCTTTCTTCCTTTATTTCTTTTGGACTGAAGAGACCAGAGTCAGCGTTTTCTTCCGAAAATGAGAATTTATTGTCAGGCCGCAGCAATACAACAATTACATTTCTCTAAAACATGCAACTTAACAGCATTATATCACAATGGCATTTCCTAACTAATGCAACAATTTCCTATCTTAAAGTAAATCTCCTAAGTACTCCTTGTCACCTATGAACCCACGAGCCACTTCATTTATGTATGTTACTGAGGGACCATTCTCCTGCGCACTCTGCAGCTCAATGCTTTCGCCACTGGCCACTCCGATATCCCAGCCCTGCCATGCAAGATGAAGCTTATCCGCATTCCGTTTCATTTATAGGGCCACCGTAGCAAGCATACCCAAACCCAAAGTTGTTTATTGCATGTCCCCCCCCCCCCCCCCAAGCTGTTCAAAGCTGGGAGGGTTTCTGTGGCTTGTTTCTGATACTTTAGGATTCACTACCTCCGTGTAAGAGTAGCGGCCACCATTTCCTTCTGTGTATGTGCCCCTCCCTCTAGAGGGCATGTTGCAACAAAGATTAAACAGCCCTGAATGGCTCCCATTTTACAACTGGCTCCCTGGGTATCTCTTGCTAAGTTGCGGGACCCCCTCTAATCTAGGCCTTAGCTGCTGCGGCCTTCTTTGAGCAATAAATTTTCAATTACATAAAGATATCTAAGCCTTGTCTGATAAGTGTGTGCCATCTGACCAATATAAGCCTGGACAGTCTTCCCCTGTAAGCTCATGTGTGAAGTCTGTGCAATGTAAAGCTAGCATTAACTTGTGCATCCATTTATTCATTTTCTGTCTTGTTCTGTCTACTGCACGGTGGGACTTCTCCTCTTTCCAAACACAGCACAGTATGATGTGGGACCAGATCAAATGAGTTGATGGACATCTCCAGATTTCCATGAAGTCCCGTTGTATCTTTTATATCAGCTCTACACTGTGTGTTGAAGTGATATCATTGCCCCTGAGGTGAATGATCAACACCCAGGGCTGCTGATGCTCCCACTTGCGTTCCAAGACTGCTGGCAAGAGCTGATCCCACCTCATACCATGCTGACCCGACCAGGCCAATGACACATCTGCCTCTAACAGATGGGCAAGTAAGGGCTCTCCTGTGGGTCCAGTGCATGAAGGAATGGCCGAATGTCCAGACTGTGCATAAACCTGTGTGAAAATAAAACCTGTGATTACCTAGGAATCTGATGCTGACAGTATATGTTGCAACAACAGCCTATGCTAAGAGCAGCTCATGCTAATTGTAACAAGATAAATACTGACAAGGCCCTATTGGGAAGAGTCATTTTATGCAAGGAAACATTGCTTATGCAGGCGCGGGCCTAATCTACAACATATACCTGTCTGAAGTCCATTTACCCAGTGCCATGACTTGGTCTTGTGTTAGCCCTATCTTGCTTGCTGTTGTGGCAGCTACTATACGAAAGAAGTGGGTACCAAAGAAACTTGTGTCTAAGACTATGGCTGTTAAACCTAATTTGAGTACCTTAGAGAATTGATAATGGGTGACAGGACGATTATTCTCATGTACTAACAGCAAGGGGGCATGTTTGGGGCGGACTGACATATAGTTCTGAAAATTCCAAAAAGGGCATGTGTTGCATTACACTAACCTGCCTAAGGTGATAACTGCTCCCTTGGCCACCTGATCTTTCTTAGACTTGTGTATTCTATCTGCGTGAAGCTGGCAATCGGCTGCTAATAGTCTTGTAGGCTTTATTTACATAGTGCTATTGGGTACTAGTTCACTGACCCTGAATGCTCCAAAGAACGCTAGTGCGAACACACAGTAAAACAACCCAGTTTCATAATGATTGGAGCAAATTGTCGCCAGGGACTTTAGTAATGCTGCCAATGTGTCATGTGTAATAGAACATCTGTGGTCCAACTTCTTTACTGATGTTTTAGCCCACCCTTTCATTGTCTGTCAGATAGCAAAGTGACTCATTGGGTTGTGTAGCCCCAGTGTTTTCATTAAGAAGGCAATACCAGCCAGGTGTGTACGTGATGCATGCAAGCTGGAGCCTTGTTTCCTTTCCTGCAACCAGCTCATCTGTTGCATCCAATTGCTCATGCAGAAGTTGTAGAACTTCTTCATGACTGTCTGGTATTTCTTTGCAGTTGCTCCTGCCAATCAAGCCCATATCAAGTTCCACATTTCTAGGGTCCAAAGTGCCATACCATTCTGGGCACTGGAGTCACAGCAGGAGCGTCCCTATGGTCAGGTGCTGGAACGCTGTAAAATTAAAACAAGACAGGGCATCTACGATGGTGTTATCCTCTCCCGGCATGTGTAGTGCTTTGCATGTAATGTTAAATCGTATGCATAGTAGTACAATTTCTCTAAGCAATGTGATCACCTCCTGGGAAGACAGCCAGTTGATGAGCTCTACCCCTGCCATATTGTCTATCCTATGTACAATGCGTTTATTGGCTAGAGACGTAGCCCAGATAGTCAATGCAGCCATGATAGGGAACAGCTCTAAAAGGGTTATGTCCTTAGTGATCTGTTTGTCATTCCACCAAGCAGGCCATCACTCAGATCACCAGGTCCCACCATAATAATTTTTTTGTGTATTTTGCTCACACCTTTTTTCAGTAGTAGCTCAAGGTGAATTACATTCAGGTGCACTGGGTATTTCTGTGTCCCTGGAGGGGCTCACAATCTAATTTTGTACCTCAGGCAATGGAGGGTTAACTGACTTGCCCAAGATCACAAGGAGTAGCAGTGGGATTTGAAGCGGCCACCTCAGGATATCAAAACCGGTGCTCTAACCACTAGGCCACTCCTCCAAAACCTTTCCCCTCAGATGCGTCAGTGAACAGTTGAAGGTCCACATTGCCCTCTGGGGTGCTCTTCCAAAAGGCCTGCCCGTTGAAGGATTCTAGGAAGAGTTCCCATATTTCAAGATCCTCTTTGAAACCCCGGATAAGCTATATGAAGTGGTGCCTCATTGACCCATGCTGTGGCTAGGGCCATGCATCTAGAGAATATTTTGCCCATGGGGATAATACTGGATGCAAACTTCAAGAGACCTAACAGAGATTGAAATTGTTCGAGGGACTCTTTTCGGCACTCCAAGTGGATTATTTTATGCCTAAACTTCTGCAGTTTGTCCTAGGGAAGCCGCGTCAGTTGCAGTTCCATGTCAATTTCGATACCCAAAAAGGTTAGTGTGTGTACAGGTCCCATTTCCTTTTCCAGAGCTAGAGGAACCCCAAAATGGAGCCAAATTCTCTGAAATTTATCTAGAGCTGCTGCACACTCGGTTTTGGACTTGCCAATGATTAGAAAATCGTCAAGGTACTGAATTAAGCAGAGAAAGCCAATTACCTGCTCCACCACCCAGTGGAGAAAGGAGCTGAATTGCTCGAAGTATTGGCAAGATATCAAGCAGCCCATAGGCAAGTGTCTGTCATAAAAATATCCGTGCCCTATAGTGAAGCCCAGAAGGTGAAACAAGTCAGGGTGTACAGGTAGGAGTCTGCAGACTGACATAATGTCAGCTTTAGCTAGTTGGGCATTTGTGCCTCTGAGCTTAATTGCTTGAATAAATTGGTCCAAGGATAAGAGCATAAATATTGCTATATTGGGAAAGACCAAAGGTCCCAGCATCCTGTCTCTAACAGTGGCCGATCCAGGTTACAAGTACCTGACAAGATCCCAAAACAATACAATACATTTTATGCTGCTTAACCTATAAATAAGCAGTGGATTTTCCCCAAGTTCATTTTAATAATGGCTTATGGACTCTTCTTTTAGGATGACATCCAAACCTTTTTTTAAACCTCGCTAAGCTAACTACTTTTACTACATTCTCTGGCAATGAATTCCAGAGTTTAATTACACATTGAGTGAAAAAATATTTTCTCCAATTCATTTTAAATGTACTACTTTGTAGCTTCATTGCATGCCCACCACATCTCAAAAAAGATATAGTGGAATTAGAAAAGTGCAGAGAAGGGCAATGAAAATGATAAAGGGGATGGTACGACTTCCCTATGAGGAAAGGCTAAAGCGGCTAGGGCTCTTCAGCTTGGAGAAAATATGACTGAGGGGAGACATGATAGAGGTCTATAAAATAATGAGTGGAGTGGAACAGATAGACGTGAATCACTTGTTTACTCTTTCCAAAAATACTAGGACTATGAGGCATGCAATGAAGCTACAGGGAGGAGCTGTCACAGGTGCTGCAGTTGCACTGCATTCAGGCATCGAAACTACTTGCACCAACTGCAGATTCCATACACTAATCAAAAAGCATGGTTTCTCCATTTGCACTTTTTATCACTAAAGCACATTCACTACATGTTCTCATTGCCGCAGACCAATTGTATTGCTTCTTTTACATTAGATACATGGATGGCGCAGCAGCACTTGTTTACATCAATCTTTTGATGCTGACGCCCCCTGATGGTGACATTTGGAATTTTTTCAACTTTTTTCCTTCTTCGATGAACACTGTGAGACGCATTCCAGCACTCCCTCCATCCACATCTCATACTTTTCTGTATTGTTATATACTGGCGTCCAATATTTTTTCTTTTATATTTTTCTTTTTCAATGAACACTGTTAGATGCAATGTGCCACTCACTATACATACTTTTTCAATACTTTCAGCATCGATACATATTGGTGTCTGATGTTACTTTCTCATATTCTTCACATACAGTTTTTGTGCATTCCGTTTTCTGTGTATTCTCTCTTCCATGAAGTTTACCAACTCTTTGACAGATGTGTGCATGTGTCCACTTTTGGCGCCTTACTATTCTCTATACAAGCAACCATCAGACAGTGGCATAGTTTATAGCATCACAGCACCAGCTTACGTTCGACCATACTTCTGTTTCATTTCATTTCAAAACAGTCTTTTAAAGGTAAGCTAATGATTGGCGGCATTCTACAAACCTGTACTACATTACAGCAGAAGTGGTACAAATCTCTTCTTTTATCTCAGTACCAATCTTTCATTTCATATTTTCCTTTCATGCAGATGTTTCATGTTACACTCTCCATACTTTGCTATCAAATTCAGCACCCTTTCCATTTCAGTACCAGTGCTTTGTTTTGCCCCCTTTTTAGATAGCCACATGTACTAGATGCATTGCAACCCCAACTGCTGCTCTACGTTGTGCTGTTTAGGACAACCATCGGACTAGAATTACCTTAAGGGCACTTTTGTGTAACTGTGCCTTCTTCTATGGATTCTCTTTTTGAGGAGCTTTTATGCCTCTATTATGCTTCCACATACTTTTATAACTCACATTGTTATAAACAAACTGCTCCGTCTTTAATTATATATTTTTTTCACACAATGTTGCCATATACACACATTTTTCACACTGTGCTGCCGTCAGTTATCTCTGTATCGCTCCCACCAACAGCAGATCACCACTCTGGCGATTTTGTCAACAGTTTACCATAAGTTGCTGACACATTCCCTAACAATATTATATTTTGCTTTGCCGATTCATTCTATTCATTCATAACAAAGTCACCACATACCAATTAAAAATACATACATATATTCACATCTATTTATACATATATACATATCATTTTGCTTCTCCTGCATAAATACTTCATTACATAAGCATGTTTTTTCACTAGATATTAGATAGGTTCCATTTTTCATCATTTCACGTTTCATCCTTCTTTTCTCAGCCCAGCTTAAATCTACCTCAGAAGAGGTATCACCAAAGACACATGTGAACATCAGCTTATGTATCAAGGTTTGGTCACTAGTCATTTCATTCATCATATTTGTAATTTGTTTATGACTATCTTAGTTTTTACCATTTTTCATTTTTTATTTTGTCACCAGTAAGCCTTTTTATTATTATACTAGTAAAAAAGCCCCGTTTCTGATGCAAATGAAACGGGGGCTAGCAAGGTTTTCTTCAGAGTATGCATGTGGGAGTGTGTGTGTCCCTGCCCTCTGCCCTCTCTCCCTTCCCCTGTGCTGTCTGTCCCCTCCCCCCTCCGAGTCGAGTCCTTCAGTGTTAAGTTTCCTGCTGTCCTGTGTTTGTGTTACAGAGAGAGTGAGGGCGTCTCACTCCCCTCCCCCTCTGAGTTCTTCACTGTTACAGAGAGAGCGATTTCATGCTGTGCTGTTTTCCTTCACTGTTTGTGTTACAGAGATAGTGAGGGCTTCTGCCCTCTCTCTCCCCTCCCCCCTCTGAGTCCTTCACTGTTACAGAGAGAGCGATTTGATTTCCTGCTTTGCTGTGTTTTCCTTCACTGTTTTTGTTACAGAGAGAGCGAGGGTGGGGCAGACACTCATGGGGAAACCGGATATCTCTCCCCCTTCACACTTCCGGCTGGAGGCTTCATTTAGAACGTTGGTGTTGCCTTTTATATATAGAGATATGTCTCTATTATCATTATCATTTTTGACTACCAGTAATCACATGGCAATCAGTCAGCTTATTTTCACTATTATGCATGATTTTATGATTATCCATGTAATTATGTGCAATTTTCATACTACATTTGTAGTGTGATTGTATTTTTTATATGTTTTATTATGTATTATTTCATATTTATTTTACTGTGTAGTTATCCTTTCTATCACCACACTTGTTTTTATCATTTCATATTGTTTCATGATCATTTATCTATGCATAATTTTTACATATATTTGTTTTATTTGTATAGACTCCTGAAGCAGGCACATAGGTGCCAAAACATGGCACCGTGTCGAGACGTATTTAATAAACAACTATAATTTTGCTTCGGCGTCCTGAGTCTTTATTTGAAGAGCCTGATCCAGTCCCCACTCCTTGTGTTTTGACTCTACTCACTTCAAGGGATCTTTGTGTTCTTGCCACCGCCCGTGGCTCTTTTGCACCTATTATATCTACCTCATCATTTAGTGCTCTATACTCTAACTCTCCCTTCTTATTTTTTAGGCTTCTAACATTTGTATACAGACTCTTCAAATTGGGCTTTTTCCTTGCATCTACATGTTGCTTAGAAGTTGACAGGGTTAATATGCATCCTATACCCTGTTCTCTCCTGACACACTCCTGAATTTGTTTCACCATTGTTGAAACGTCTCTAATCCCTACAAGTCCTATTTCAATAGGTTCCTTCAAGGATACTCCACACTGAACCATGCACTTCTGGGTGACTGTCACCCCTACCCCCCATCTATCACCTTTTTAAAAGTTGGCACCAACAGTCTTGTTCCATCCCGGTTAAGATGGAGCCCATCCTTTTGGAATAGGCTTACTGACACTTTGCAAAAGACACCCTGAATTAAATCTCTATAAACCTGGAAGATGTAATGGCGCAATTTGACAGTAGCAAATTGCCTGGACTGGATGGTGTTCATCCCAGAGTAGTTACAGAATTGAAAAATGAATTTGCAGAACTATTGTTAGTAATATGCAATTTATCCTTAAAATCAAGCATAGTACCAAAGATTGGAGGGTGGCCACTGTAATGCCAATTTTTAAAAAGAGGTTCTAGAGGTGATCCAGGAAATTATAGACCAGTGAGCCTGACATCATTGCAGGACAAAATGGTAAAGACTATTATGAAGAACAAAATTACAGTGCATATTCAAAAGGATGAATTAATGAGACAAAGTCAACATGGATTTAGTGAAGCGAAATCTTGCCTCACCAATCTACTACATTTCTTTGAAGGGGTGAACAAACATGTGGATAAAGGTGAGCCCCTTGATATTCTGTAGCTGGATTTTCAAAAGGCACTTGACAAAGTACCTCATGAAAGACTCCAGAGGAAATTGGAGAGTCATGGGCTAGGAGGTAGTGTTCTACTGTGGATTAAAAACTGGTTAAAAGATAGAAAGCAGAGAGTAGGGTTAAATGGACAGTATTCTCAATGGAGAAGGGTAGATAGTGAGGTTCCCCAGGGGTTGTGCTGGGAATACTGCTTTTTAACATATTTATAAATGATCTAGAGATGGGCAAAACTAGTAAGGTAATTAAATTTGCTGATGACACAAAGTTATTCAAAGTTATTAAATTGCAAGAGGATTGTGAAAAATTACAAAAGGACCTTACGAGACTGGGAGACTGGGCATCCAAATGGCAGATAACATTTAATGTGAGCAAGTGCAAAGTGATGCATATGAGAAAAAGGAACCTGAACTATAGTTATGTGATGCAAGGTTCCACATTAGGAATCACTGACTAGGAAAGGGATCTAGGTGTTATCGTTGATGATATGTTGAAACCCTCTGCTCAGTGTGTGGTGGCAGCTAAGAAAGCAACTAGAATGTTAGGTATTATTAGGAAAGGAATGGAAAACAAAAATGAGGATGTTATATTGCCTTTGTGTCGCTCCATTGTGCAACCGCACCTCAAATACATATTTTCCTCTCTTGATTCTTAGAGACAATATTAACACATTAATATTGGAATGAAGAATCACAAATAATTCTAAGTGAAAAAGTTTCAATCTTAACACTAACATAATACAAAAGCAGAATTCAAATAAAACAAGAAACAAAGATATCGGACTAGGACAGAAATTTTTACATGGGTGTATTGGGAGAAGTGTGTCTTTGAATAGTGGGTATTGAACTTTGGAACATATCACCTAGCAGGAATTGTGACTATGGTAAGCAAATATTCATTATTTTTGTTTGCATCTGCTCAGGTCTTACATTTAGGTTGCTAGGTTTTCACCACTAATCAAGCTTTCTGTGGTTATCCAGCATCTATTAGACATCTATTCATAGTCAGACAGCTTTGGTCAGTCTGGCTTTACTCCAGTTTAGCAGGCTTGCAATTCCACTCACATGCTTTAATCACACAAGTATCTTGTGCACCACCCCCAGAGATCAGCTCCTTTTTGCAACCACTCAGGGACATAGGCTACTCCCAAATTGATGCCACATGATATCTTCATGGTATGGCACTATAGGTCTGGTTTCAAGAGGTCATCTCCTGGATCTGCTGAAACTTTCTCTTGACCCAACAAGCTAGCTAAATCATGAGCATAGCAGTAAGGAGCTGCCCAATAAATACCACCATAATGGGATGGAATAGTCTGTTTAGTACATTATTCCCAGTATTTACTACTACTATAAATCACTTTTATAGCGCTACCAGTCGTACGCAGCGCTTTACAATTGAACATGAAGAAGAAAGACAGTTCCTGCTCAAAAGAGCTTACAATCTAAATCAGGACAAACAGACAGGACCAAAAAGGATAAGGGAAGGACAGACAGAAGGACACATAAGGATAAGATAAAAGTTACAAGTCAGGAGTCAAAAGCAGCATCAAACAGGTAGGCAAGGAAAATGTCCCAGCATGAATGTTTCACTATGTTCTCTATTTCAGAGGTTAACTGGTGTATTAATTTTGAATTCTTTGTGATTTTTCTCAGTTGCTTTTTTGTTTTCCCTTTTAAGTCACTCTAAGGATCTCTATATAATAGGGTGATTGCATACTGACTGTAAATGTGTTACATTAAAACCTAAGGGAATAGATAACAGTTCAGGAGTGGGTATGGATAGGTCATTGGAAACATACTGCATCATTGGTGTAATCCTAGTGACATCACAGACATAGATTTAAACCTTCAATTACCATAAACAGCTTACTATTAGCGATAATGAAAGGACAGAGTTCTAATACATAGACAAGAATGGGAATATGGCACTACTATACTATTGTTATCATTAGAAAGATAGAGAAGTATGGTAGCCATGTTAGTCCACTTTTAAAGGTAATCAATATAAATAAAACAAAATAAAACATGGAAAAGAAATTAAGATGATACCTTTTTTATTTGGACATAACTTAATACATTTCTTGATTAGTTTTCGAAGGTTGCCCTTCTTTGTCAGATCGGAAATAAGCAAATGTTGGTAGATGACAGTATATATAAGTGAAACATCAAAGCATTTCAGTGACAGTCTAACAGGATGGGGGTGGATAGGTGAGAGACCGGGAGATATGCATGGGAACATCAAAGCATTTCAGTGACAGTCTAACAGGATGGGTGTGGATAGGTAAGATATGAATGGAGACAGGAGGGTGACAAAGAGAGCAGTACACCTTTATGGTTTATAATGAGCTAGAAAACCCAGATCTTTGTTAAGTCCTGTCTGATGGGTGTCAAAATATTTAATCATTCTGACTGTCACTGAAATGCTTTGATGTTTCACTTATATATACTGTCATCTACCAACACTTGCTTATTTCCAATCTGATGAAAAAGGGCAACCTTCAAAAGCTAATCAAGAAATGTATTAAGTTATGTCCAATAAAAAGGGTATCATCTTATTTTCTTTTCCATGTTTTATTTTGTTTTATTTCTATTGATTACCATTAGAAAGATGAAAGGCACAGGTACTATTAAGCATATAATTATCATAATAACTTCCTAGGTTACTATCACATACAGAATAATGTATGGGGTCATGGCATGATACCATGAGATGTCCTCCAGGTAAAATGAACTTAGGAATAGTATACTTTGGAGAGAGAGAGACCATATATCTGTACTGTGTAGCAAAAGATTACATCATATGTGGTATCCAACTGGATTACCAAAGCAGTTCCATTGAGGGGGAAAGGGAAGTGAAGGGAAACGGGACTTGATATACTGTCTTTCTGAGGTTTTTGCAACTACATTCAAAGCGGTTTCCATATATTCAGGTACTTCATCACAATAGAGTAGTTCTCTGCACGCATCCTAACCTCCTAAGAGTTCCATCTTCATCAGTCAATCGCTCTGCCAAAATTTTTCACAAAACCACATGGCTGTCCTGGTGAGAATGTACTGCATATGTTAGATTGCAAGTGAGCCTTAGCCTTCTATCTACAGTTGACTAAAGCCAACAGTCTAGTCAGATTTTTGTTTCTTTTGATCCAAACCGGATAGGGATAGCCATCAGCAAGTGTCTGATTTCTAATTGGCTAGCAGATTGTGTCTCCTTCATTTATGCTCAGGATGGGCTGACTCTAGACAGTCATGTCAAGGCTCATAATATCAGAGTCATGGCAACATCGGTAGCCTACTTGAGGTCAGCCTCCATTGAGGAGATGTTCAAAGCTGTGATCTTGTCTTCTGTCCACACATTTACATCTCATTTCTACCTTTAGCAGGATACCTGACGTGACTGCCAGTCTGATCAGGCAGTCCTGAAGAATTTGTTTAGTGTCTAGAATTGAGCTCCACCCTTCTAAGCCCAGTTTTCTTTGGTTCCAGGTTACACCTTCACAACTAGTATGTAGATAGTTTCAGGTTAATTATTATTATTATTATTTATTGCATTTGTACCCCACATTATCCCACCTTTTTGCAGGCTCAATGTGGCTTACAGAGTAAGGTTATGATAAAGTCAGTGCATGATTTAAATACAATTGATCATAAGCTGAGGTGAAGAGGATTTACATGTGCAGATATTGGGTAGGTTGAGTGAGAGGTGTTTTAGGTGTGCTTGGGTGGTTTGGGGGATGATTTGTATCATCGAGGGTGACTTTTGTAAGCTTTGTTAGAGAGGTGTGTTTTCAGAGCTTTGCGGAAGCTGGTTAGATTTTTCATGGTTTTCAGGGCCTTGGGTAATGCATTCCAAAACTGTGTGCTTTTGTATGCAAAGGTCGTAGCATAAGCCTGTTTGTATTTCACTCCTTTGCAACTGGGGAAATTCAGATTGAGGAATTTGTGGGCCGATCTTTTGGCGTTTCTGACTTTGAGGCCTCAATATTGTAAATGATGATGTTTTAAAAGGTAAATATAATTTTGTGGAATTACATTAACTTATACTGTATAATATTATGGACATGTGCAGAACATATTATCAGGTGTAAATAAAGTTTATTTAAAATACAGGAAATGCAATGATTTTAGAAGGCAATTAAGGGATTTTTACACAAGGGAAATGTGCCACAAGATATTGTTAGCAAGGCAGAATTATTAACTATGCTGGATTAATAGTAACTCACTTGGATTGAGGCTCAAATGTTTTCTTTCTGTTGCTGGCTGGAGTGGTGAAGGAGGTCTTTTCTCTTAGTTAGATGGTGGATTCTTTGTTGGGGAAAGAAGTCTTCTTGATTGAGGCTCAGATGCATTCTCATTGCTGGAAAAGAAGTCTTTTTACAGATTTGTTAGTAGTGAAACCTGGAGAAAGTCTTATCTGGGGTGTGTGTGTGGCATCCAGCAAAGCCCCGAGATTCAGTGAAGGTCCAGAGAAACGTACAGGTCCAGAGAGAAGAGCAAGGTGGGGGGGGGGGGGGGGGACGATGACTGTGTTCCAGTTTAAAATAATTCCTGTTGGGCCATAGGCTGATGTCAGGTGGGGTGTATTGATCCAATGAAAACTTGGGAATAGGTGAAACTGGTTCTATCTGGTTTTTGAAAAGGAGCATGGTAGCTGGTCACTTGTTTGAACTATATCTTAAGGGTTCCTGGTGCTAATTGGCAATAATTTGAATTTACATGCACATCTTGCTAAGCAGTATTCTATAAAGATGTGTGTGGATCTGAAAAAAGGACATGGCTATAGGAGGGGCATGGGCGGGTCATGGGCATTCCAAGAATTTGCGTGCACTGTTACAGAATATGCCTGATCCACGTCTAGTTTAGGGGTGTAGATTTACACCAGGTTTCAGTTTGTATAAATCCTTGCACCTAAAAGTTATGCATGGATCCTGGCTCTAGGCACTATTCCATAAACAGTGCCAAACTTGGAGTATGTTTATAGAATAGTGCATAGTGCTCATTTTTTGGCACTGATTTTACAGTGCCATATATAGAATTTGGTCCAGTATGTGAAAGAGGGCACATACTCTTATTAAAAGTATGCACTATGTGCAAAGAGTGTGCACTATTACTTGATAGTGCATGCATGTACAAACCATGACAAATATATAAACCGTTATATACACACTATCAGAAAAAGTGCACATTCTTTACCATAATTTGCACTTTTTAATGAGTGTGCCCTCTTTGCACATAGTGCACTCTCATTATGAAGACTGCACACTATTATTGGCAAATGACTTTTGTTGCAAATAAGAGCCCATCCCTACCCTTAAAGCCAGGAGGCCAATGATGGTAGCTCTGTAGGTATGATTTATTTCTATGAGACAAATTCCTCTTTCAGCGTGAGCAACATACAGTCTTGGCATATTCTGATTCTTTTTTTTAAGTATCAATTATAATATTTAAAAAATGTAATACATGGTGGAAAGGGAAAAAAACATGAAAATAACAATAATGGATACACATAATCCAATTAGAAATATCTAATATCCTTCCTTGTCAGAAATTTATAAACATGGGAGGAGAAAGCCATCTCAATGGAAGAAAAAAAAAAAACCCATCTTGAGACAAATTCAGTAGGAAAACAAAATAAGGAGAGAAAACTGACTTATCATATATGTACCCTATTTCTAACATCCAAATTCTAGTAGTTTTGTTTTTTTTTGTACCCTGTGCTTTCCCACTCATGACAGGCTCAATGTGGCTTAGGTACTTATTTGTACCTGGGGCAACAGAGGGTTAAGTGACTTGCCCAGAGTCACAAGGAGCTGCCTGTGCCTGCAGTGCGAATTGAATCCAGCTCCCCAGGACCAAAGTCCACCACTCTAACCACTAGGCCACTCGTGTTTTCTCTATTGCCAATCTAGATGTTACAACTTTACTGCTCCTTGAGCCAATAACAATTTTTCTAATTGTGTAAGGTCTAGAAATATATATTCTTTATCTTGAAATTTTACCCAACATTGTCTAGGGAATTTCAAAAAGAAATTTATGCCCAGAGCCAATACTCTAGGCCTTAAATTAAGAAATTATCTTTGGATCATTTGGGTCCTATGAGATACATCATAATAAACATAAACAGGTGAACCATGAAAATAAGCCAACCTTTTGCTGGCATATTCTGATTCTTATAAATGACCTTGTGGGCATGGAGGAGTTTTCTTATTCATAGATCCAGTTTTTCAAGATCCTTTTCACTACAATTCTAAAGCTATATAAGAGTGCAGGCATCCAGTGAGCGAAATGTAGTGACTTTTCCTTCCTTCTTTGCATAGCTATTTTGCCCATGGACGGAAACAGACCCCTTTTGCATAATTCTTTCTGACATTCCATATGTTGGTAAGCATAAAATGCCTTTAGCCATTAGCTTAGAGAAATGTTCTATTTAACTGCAAGCTGTTGTAATAAAATGTTTATATCAGCACAATTCACAATGTTTGTGTTTAAAATTATGCTTACATCACATCAAGGAGGGGAGAAAAATCTTGCAAATTTATTCTGAACAACAAACAGTTTCAGCTGGAGAGCAGTAAAGCTGCTTTACTGACAGTAAGAAAATTCTCTGTCCATGTGATCAACAAAGTTTATTAACTTGACTAGTTAATATTTTCTGAAGTTAATATAGAAAGGTAACACATTTAAATGTATGAATTTGTATATTGTCGCATACAGTTCAAAATTATTTAAAAAAAATTTCATAGCAATTTACAGATGTAATACACATTTTGTTTTGCTAATATTCAGTTTCTGTCTATAAAATGTGCTATGTTTATGTACTGAACACTGTCAGTAATGCTCCAAAAACCATATTTGCACTGAATTTTCCATTCCCTCCTTTCACCTCACTTTGCCCCATGACTGACCAGAAGGATCCCATTGGCTCAACCAGCAATAACAAAGTAAAAAAAAGTGCAAGATCTCTGAGCCACACTGCAAGGCTTAAGGCTCTGACACATTCCCACCTACTCAGAGACTTCATGTTTTTGTTTTGTTTTTACTTTGCCTTTGCTTCTTTTTCTGCAATGCAGCCTTTATTCACACACTACTGGTGTTCCCTGATCCTGAATACTCTGTCCACCAGGGCATGCCCGAATACCCATACCCCTGCTGGCTTCCCTGGTTCTCAGCCCATTCCTCTAATCACAAGGAACCTCCTCTCATGTTATGCATGGGGGGAAAAAGCATAGGAAAAGAAAATGAGTGGGAATATGGTAGCATTTGGGACTGATAGTCATAGTTGGAACTGCCTTAGTATCTTCTCAGCTGAGTGGGCAGAGATCAGAGCAGATTCTGTGGAGAAAAAGGAGAAGTGATGTGAGAAGCGTTTGTTTACATAGAAGTTACAGAGTTTAGGTATGCCAGACTGTGCCAGAATGTATGGGGCCATGATAGGAGCCTGGGAAGTGTGAGCATATCTCTCTGATGAGACCTTTTTCAATGGGGAATCCCTTCATGTTGAATGAGTGAAAAGTATTGCTGTTATAATGGCCTTCACACTTAGCAGGTGGTCAAAAATGAATGAAACTAATTCAGCACAAAACATTCTGTCACTGTTTGATTCTTTGATGTTCCTCCTCTACGAAACCAATATATTGATTGGATTTCCTAAGAAAAATATTCAGAAATGCTGAGAGAGGTGGCCGGCTGGCTTATGCATACTGTGGCCCCTATGAGTGGTTTAGAAACTGCCTGTGACCAAGAAGACTAGGATTATGCTGATCTTCAGATACATTGACATGGTATGTCTTCCTTAAATGGCAAACTGGAACTAAGCCTCCAGTTGGTGCCATAGATGGAGAATGGTCTCCTTGCCAGTCCTAAACCTGCATATGTACTGCTCGTCAGACAAATTTAGAATTGGGTCCTGAGCCTTTAGATCCTCTGCAGTAGGTACCTTCTTCTCCTTTCTTGCCTCTCTCTCCATGAGCCAGGGTACACAGGAACTCCAATGCATAAAGCCTACCCACCACCACAACCCCCACCACCATCACCACCAGAACATAACCACAGAGACAGAAAGGCAAACACACATCTGCACACAGATAAGGCACCAGAGAGGTATGCATGCACACAGATAGAAAGATACACACACAGCGCCTAATATTCAGCCTGTGATTTTCAGCACTAGGCTTATAAATCTAGACCAATGATTGGCAGTCCTAATTTTATAAGCATTACTTTAAGCTCCAAAATTAAGATGCATTTTCAGCTGAAAACTTATGCTCCTAAATTTGGCGGAAAATTGGGCACAAATTTTGAAAGCACAAATTTAGGCGCTCAGCTTTATTTTGAATATCAGGCCCTAAGATCTTATAGGTTTGCAAAAAATGATGAGGCTGTAAACAAAAGCTCTTTCAATTAGGAGTCCTTTTACAAAGGCGTACTAGCATTTGGCATGCGCTAATAATTGGCACATGCTAAAAACACTAGTGTGCCTTTGTAAATGATCCCCTTAGTTTTTTTTTTCCAGAAATGAGACATTTGATTCCAGATGATAATTAAGGAACTGTTAGGGTCCAAAGAGTACATTTTCCAAAATTTCCTAAAGATTTAGTCAATGATAGGTCAATGAAACTTTTACATAACAGTTTATTCTACAGTTTCTATAGTATAAACGCATATTGAATAAAAATGTTCGGTTAGGTGGAGACTATCTGGTATTTGTATGCATTAACTATGTACTGTAATTAAGTAGCATAATAGCTGCTTTTTACTTCACCTGCTAATATCTGTATTTGGCAAAGAAATATACAGTACCTCTGAAGTTCAAATTCCCTTTCTGTAGATGGGTTTAAGCTGGTTGCACTAATGAGTACTGCTTAGGCACAATGAATATGTTAATACTTACCTTCAGTTACTGCTCTCATTTACAACCATGAAAGAGTGTGTGAACCGAGTTGTATGAGAAAACCTAACAGAGTCTGCTGAGAGTCTTATTGGTTCAGTACTCTCTGAAATTATTTATTTAGATTTTGTCATACCTTTTTCAGTAGTAGCTCAAGGTGAGTTTCAATCAGGTACCACTGGATATTTCGCTGTCCTTGGAGGACCCCCAGTCTAATTTGGTACCTGAGGCAATGGAGGGTTAAATGACTTGCCCAAGATCACAAGGAGCATCAGTGGGATTTGAACAACCACTTCTGGATAGGTAAGACCAGTGCTCTAACCACTAGGCTACTCCTCCACTCCACTCCACTACAGTAGTGGAAATGTTCCCTCAGCATAATCTTAAATGGCAAACACAACGGCAGAGATATGAAACTTCCCTCCCAAGATGCAGTACTAGACATCTAATCCCAAGAACTCTTTTGAAGTTCCAACTGGTCCTTCTTTATTCATCATCTAATGTTTAGATTCAAGTAATAAACAATCATGCCGACTTCCTTTCAGCAACAAAATTCCTTTCCCTACGTAAACAAAGTTGCAGTTCTGCACATTTTTCACCATCTGGTCCTCAGTGTGAAATGACATTACTCACATGTCAGGGTTCCCCCACCACCACTACCAAAAAAAAAATTAGGAAAGCATAATCCTAATCTATATTATAAAGAGTATTAAATGAAACATCTGTCTTGCTGAAATGAGTCAATGAACTTTGTAGTCTACAAGCTGCTGGATTTTGTCAAATACATGTTTACATTGCTGACTGCTGTAAATTGTAAGGATGGTGACAGCATCAAGACATGAGAAATCTGTGAACTAAAATATGTTATTCAAACATTTTTTTAAAACAGATGTTTTATTTGGGATGGGGGATGTTGTTCTGTTATTCTTTTAATGCTACCTTCTTCAGACAAAATAGCACTGAACAATGGACAAGTATAATCCTACGATCCCACTTTAAGTAATATAGACTTTTAATGGACTTGTTCTCTAGACATTTGTCTAAACTGCTTTTTTTTAACTTGATCAAAAAAAGATTTGAACAAGTTACTGCAGGACAGATCTTTTAATAATTACCAGCCAGTTTAACATGGACATTATCAACTCCTAAGACTGGGAATTAATAGCAGGAACAGGATCTGCCCATTAAGATCTGTTTGATACTTCCAAGTTAAAAAAAAAAAAAATGAGTAGAGGGGGACCAAAGGAATTCCACTAATAACTGAGCTGGAAGTCATAGTAAAAAGTCATAGTAAAAAGCAAGAATTCAACATTGTGGTCAAAAGTAAGCTGAATGCAAATGTCCACCAGAAGATATTTCAATTTGTCCAAGGACCCCACACAGATCTGTGTTTTGGTGTGAAAATCCCGGCCTCAGGGGTCACAGTAGCTGATAAATGCAATGCAAAGATGAATATTCAGAATGAAACCTCAGCAGTGGGAAAAGTAAACAAATAACAATCTTTTTAGCAAAACAAATATGAAAAAAATCTACCCACAGGCAGGTTTACAGCACCACATACCCCAATGATACAACTACACTCTGGCATCACGAACCAGCATGACCAGGATTGGCTACTGCCTGAGACAGTGTGTACTAAATAGGCCACTATGTTTAACCCACTAGGTTACTCATTATCCCCCTGATATTCAAGCTATTTAACTAGCCAGACACTAGCCTGACCACTTAAATAGCATGTCGATGCCTAACTGTGGATATTGAGTGAGAGATAACCGATTATCTCCTGCTAAATATGTGCGATTAGCAGCTAACTGGCCATATCACGCGAAATAGATGGTTAGGCACGAATATTCAGCGCTTAACCAGCTATGTTCAGTGGTTAAAATAGGACGCATAAATAGCAGGCCTATCTTTAACCGCTAAAAAGTTAACTGGTTAGCACTGAATGTCAACTTAACCGGTTAACCTTTTAGCAGTTAAAACAAACCCCTAGATATTCAATGCAGGCTGAATATCGGGTACCATGTTATTATTCTTGTAACTGCATATGTTTGTAAATATACCATTTTGGGTGGGGGGAGAGGCATGTTCAATCAATTTAATTCTTTGTCTCTTCTCCAAAATTCTGATCAATATAGTGACAGGGCATCCAAAGCCATTTAGCTAAGAAACTGGTTATTTTCCTAGGTAAACTGGCTCTCTAAAAGTTTCTCACCATTGCTTCCTGGTAGAAGTATGTTTGGGGGTCAACATCATGTAGCTCCTTTATTGAGGGATTTACACTGACTACTGGTACAAGCTGGGATCCATTTTAAGGTGTTGTGCATAGTATTCAAGATTTTAGAAGGCACTTGCCCAGAGGATTTATCTCGACTGGTGAAAATATTAAACTCCAATACAAATTCTTGGAGTTATAATCAGCTGCTCTTGGCTTTCCCTGTGGTTAAATATGTGAGATTTAAGGATTTATTCTCTCATTCTTTTTTATTTCTAGCAATTCAACTATGGAATAATCTTCCAGTAGATTTACATTTAATGAGATGTTATTACTCTTTTTGTAAAGCTTTGAAAAATAATTTATTTGCTAATGTTTAGTGAGATATGATATTTGGCTGATTTCTTTTTGTAATTCCTGATGTTTTGTATCAGTATCTTTCTATTTTTATTGTAGCTCGCCTTGAATCTCAAATGAAGGTGTTAGCAGGTGGCAAATCCTCTATAACATAACAAATGTACTTTTACCAGGCAAAAGGTAGGCAGACTCGGGAGGGGACATGGGGAAGGCACAACGGTGCATATAGGGGGCCTTTTCCTAAGCAGCAGTAATCCCAACCCGGGCTTGCCGCTTGCTAAACCAGAAGTACTGCCAGGCTACTGCAGTAGCCCAGTGGTAATTCCCACCCCAGTGTGCGCCATTTCCAGTGCTACAAAAATATATTTTTTTTGTAGTGCCGGTGTTTACCCAGCGGTAATCAGGCAATGCTGCATGGTGCCTGGTTACCACCAGGTTAGTGTTGGATCCCTTACCGTGCTCCCCCCACCACCACATGGAAAGTGCTTCACTTGCTTTACAGCCATTTCTTTAAAAAAAAAAAAAAAACAGCATTTTACCTGCTACGGTGAAAGAGGGCCTCAGCGCACATCAAAAAATGTGCTGATGGCAGCCAGGCTCCCTTTTGCCACAACTTAGTAAAAAGATCCCATAGTTTTGTATTTAAAAACTGCTTATGTTGTTCTTCATCATCTACATACCTTTTAAACAGCAGCATCACAGAAATATTGGACAAGATTAAAATAGGCCTGGACCTGATGGAAAACTAGGCCACATTTTCCAAACTCAAGCTAAATAGAGACAAAACCAAATTCCTGGTTCTATCTAGTCCACGCAATCCCAATACTCACCAAAATTTTACAACCAACCAACAAATATATCAGATCGAAGCACAACTAAAAATACTGGGTGTTACACTTAATAAATATCTATTTATGGACAATCAAGTATCAGCAGTCACATGGAAACTGAGAAGGATTAGAGACTATATTTTCTTAGACAATCATTCCAGCTAATAGTGCAATTGATGATACTGTCACAACTAGACTATTGTAATGCAGCATATGTAGGAAGAGAACACACTATTGCTACAAACCGTTCAAAACACGGCAGAAAGACTGATATTTAAAAAGTCGAAATACAAAAGAGCAACTCCACTGCTTCAAATGCTACACTGACTTCCAATTAAGGCAAGACAGTTTTTTAAAACCAGCACCCTCATTTTCAAAATAATATTTGGTATAGCTCCTGAATATAGAGTAGATCTGATTGAACTGTCCCCAAGAAATGCAAGCCCAGAAAACAGAAACTACTTACTTCTTCATTTACCTAACTGTAAAAACATAACTTTAAAAACCATATTCAAGGCAGGATTTAGTTATCTGGGATCCAAATGGTGGAACTCAATACCCGAGGCTACAAGAAGCATTAGTAATTATCTCCAATTCAGAAAAGAATTGAAGACCTACTTTTATAAAAACTTCTATAGCTCAATAAAAAAATGGAACCGGGGAGGCTGGCTGGATATTTGTGTTCATGAATAAAAATGGCCAGCCAGCATCTCTCTCTCCCTTCCTCCCTCCCCTCCACCATACTGACCCACAATACAGAGTGCCATCAATAAGAGATGAATATTGTACCACGTGTGATCTGCCAGGTACACACTTCCACATAACTCCAGGTACCACATTGGTGGGGTGGGGGGGGGGGGGGGGGGGCCCAAGAAGGACCTACAAACAGCTGGCTCATATTTTCACATTGAATACATCAGCTATGGTATATAATGCTGAGGAGCAAAAGGGAAACAATGGGAAACCCAATAGATGGATGGTTACTTCATCACAGTTGCAATGTAATACTTGTGTTAGGGAAGGGCACAAATAAAAATGGTGCTCATTATTTGCAGCTGTGATGACACTTTCTCCAGTAGTTGATCAAGGTGTGTTACATTCAAGTATTCTGGGTTTGTGTCAAACTTTGTCTCTGAAGTGACTTGCCTTAGGTGGGATTTGAACCAGCAACCTTATGATTATAAGGCTGGTGCTCTAACCACTAGGCCACAGCAGCCACCAGGCTTTAGCCACCACCAGTTACTTTGGGTTGGTACCTGTACACACCCCCCTCTCCCTCACCACCACGTCATAGGCCTCAGTGGCACTACCTGTAGCCACCTCGATCATTTTGTCCAGGCTACCGATTAAAAACAATGTAATGTGCATGTTCCCTACCCTACTACCTATGGAGCAATTTAGGAAGGTGTTCCATAATGTGCTATACACATCCATTGCATTAATCATTCTCCCCTCCCCCGCCTATGGACCTTGAGAATGGGTGGCCACTTCATAAATGGGGACTGGGGTACACCACATAAATAAGGAAGATGGAACCTACCGGGAACCAATACAGCACCTCCAACAGCTGGCCCACACCACTGAGGACCTGCCAACCCCACAGTACAGTGCACAGGAACCTGGTGAAAACAGAGCTACCTAACATCTGACTCCAGACTACATACATACAGTGAATGCACACTCCTTGACTATGAGCACAAAGAGAAGAGGTGGCAGACCAATGAGAGCTTACCATGAACGTCTGTTTCAAGACTGTGTAGTGCGCCTTTTATCTTCTGGAACATTAGCTGCACATCTCCCTGACTGATTGAAATGACCGTTACCGAGGGGTGCATGATTTGGGGTGAGTGTAGCAAATTTGTGGCCCCCACACACTGCCTGCTACAACCAGGCAGAGAAAATGGGAGAAAGGAAGGGAGCATCAGGCGATGTGGAAGAGAGGAAACGGAAGGCGTGGTGGCTGAGGGCCAACAATAATTTCCCCCCCCCCCCCTAAATACACAGGTGTACCCAAGCATGCTAAGTGAGGGTAAAACCCTGTAAATGATTATTACGAACAACCGGCAAGGTCTCAGTGCAGGAAATGGCAGGTAAAATGGCAATGAAGAAAGGGAAGGCAGGTGGAGACGCCCATACTTTACTACTCATAATCGAAACCATGTGTTCCTAATCGCTATCTGAGCTGGGCACGCTTAGGAATTATGTGTATAATGGAAAAAGAAACGCCCATATCAGAATCGCCTATTCCCCCGTCTCAATGGGCGTTCTTGGCGCCCATATAAACGCCCACTCCGTATTTTCGAAAACCCCATTGGTACAATGCCACCACGCATGCCGCCGACCCGGAAGGGTAATTTTGTCGATGCAGAGGTGGAGCTCCTGGTGCAAGAAATTGTACAGCGGCACCGGAGTCTGTTTGCTCCCACAGGGCAGAGGCTGGCAGCAACAGTAAAGCAGCGGGAATGGGAGGCAGTACGGGACAGCCTGAATGCTGTCTTCCATGCTGGGAGAGACGTGGAGGACTGCAAGAGGAAGTGGCGGAAGCTGAGGAGGGATGTTCGGAGGAAGGCGGGGGCCAATCCCCCAGGCAATGACACTGCCAACCTTACACCCATGGAGCTGATGGTGTACTCCCTCCTACCCCAGGAGGGCATCCACGGGATTGGCTCCATGGACACCTCGGGCCAGGCTGAGGACTCAGGTAGGTGTTTCATTATGCAGTTGGGGTATCTGTTGTGCTGCAGTACACTTGTGTTATAGAAGTTGGGGTCAGGGGGAGGGAGGTGAGGAGTGGGGGGCAGGAGGAGGGAGGGAGATAGGTGGGGGGGGGGAGTATCTCTGGCTGTCTTTATGTATATTAACAGGCCACCTTTATGATGCTGTTTTGACCTGGTAACCCCTACTCACTAGCTCTCTACCCTTACTCCCTATCCCTACCATTGTCATTGGGTTTCCTCTTACTTGTCCTGTGTGCCCATATTTATAGAATTAATTGTAAGCTCTATTTGAGTAGTGGTAGTGGTCATGTGTGTTATAGGAGCAAGCAGACAGGGTGGGTGCTGTGTGTGTGTGTGAGCACCCCCAATATTGAGGAAAGATCATGTAGCTGTGCAGGGAGGAGTGTTGGTCACTGGGCTTAGCACCCCCAATACTACTTTCCAGTTGGCTCCTATGGGTGTGTGTAGGTTACTACTGTGGCAGAACTCTGGGGGCCGTCCTTCCCTACTACTCCCTCCTATTTTCCCATTACCAAACCGTGCCTAGTTCCTCCTGTGACCTCTGTGCTCTACTGAGTGTGGGCCACATGCATTCAACTGAAGGAGCCTGTAATGGGGGTCATAAAGCAGTTCTATGCAGTTTAGCAAGTCAGTAGTAACACAACACATGCTGCAATGTTGTTCAATTTAACAATTATACAACTAACAGCTTGTGCACAACGTTGTGAGTGGTGTCCTTCTCTTGGCTGCTCATCCACCACCTCTACCCAGCTGCCTGCGGGCCTCTCTCTTTCGTACCCGTGTCAATTCCATTCCTCCTCACCATCTCTTTGCTGGGTCATCAGGTTGGGGGACATACCAATGTATATGAATGCTGAAAGACAAAAGTGGGTTATTTGCACCAACACTATTCCTCACTCTTGTGCTATACAGGTGAAGACTCAGAGGAGGCTGGCCCTAGTGGCCTGCAAGGCCAACGCCCTACACCATCCGTCCAGCCTCAACCTCCACAGCCTGCAGCACCAGCAGTCCAGCCTCCACCACCTGCACCAGCTGTGCATCCTCCGCATCCACCACCACCTGCACCAGCTGTCCAGCCTCTACCACCTGCACCAGCTGTGCATCCTCCGCGTCCACCACCACCTGCACCAGCTGTCCAGCCTCTACCACCACCAGCTGTCCAGCCTCTGCCACCACCACCACCACCTGCACCAGCTGTCCAGCCTCTGCCACCACCTGCACCAGCTGTCCAGCCTCTGCCACCACCACCACCACCTGCACCAGCAGAGGCCGCACCTCCAGCACCGGAGGACTTTGTTGAGGAGGAGGAGGGCCCAGCTCCCCGCCAGAGGCCATCCGGCCAAAGGAGGCAACTCCTGCGGCTGGCCACGGAGCTACTCCGCCACAACGTGCGCTTGGAGGAGTACCGCCAGCAGAAACTGGAGCTGCAGCGCCAAGCACTGGAGGCACAGCAGCGAGCACACCAGGAACTCCTCCAGGCGCACCGTGAAGGCCACCAGGAGGTGCTCCAGCAACTGAGACGGCTGGAGCAGAGCATCCAACACCTGCGCCCTCAGGGCACCGCGCCTACTCCAGCCCCCGTGCTGCTGGAGCAGCCCCTGCCATCAACATCCTCCTACACTGACCACCAGCAACCACCAGCTAAGAGGTGGGCATTGCGCTCCTCAGCCTCCGCACCCACTCCTGCAGCACCCGCGAATTCTGCTCCCATTCTGGGTCCTGTGGCCAGACCACTAGAAGCAAGAAGGTGGCCCGATTTCCACGGTGCAGCCGAAGCCGCAGGCTGCCGTGGGGATAGGGAGGAGGACACTGGGAGCAGCAGCTCAAAAGAGACTTCCCATGCAGCACCAGCTGCAAAGGAAGGGCGTGGGAGGGGTAGGAGGGGACGGGGGAAGGGAAGGGGAAAATGATGGGACATGCTGTAGGGTGAGGGTTGGTGGGAGGGGGTTGGGTGTGGGAGGGGGGTGGTGGTGGTGGTGGTGGTGGGCTTGAACAAACACATATGCACTGTATGTAAAAAATAAATGTTCACTTACATTCACCTAAAACTTGTTTCAATGAGTCTTTGTCTTGCTCTTACGCCAAGCTGGTAGGCATTGAGCTCTGCTCTGTGGGCTGGGGGTGGAGGGGGCTCCTCTTCCAGCTCATCTGGGGCCTCTTCTGGTGGTGGCTGTGGCTCCTCTGGGAGAGGCTGTCCTCTGCGCTGGGCCAAATTGTGTAACATACAGCACGCCACAAAGATCTTGGCCACCTTTTCTGGACTGTAGAGCAGCTCTCCTCCAGACCGGTCCAGACAGCAGAAGCGGTTTTTCAATAAACCAAAGGTGCGCTCAATGATCCCCCGGGTGCTGCGATGTTTCCTGTTGTAGGTTTCTTCTGCCCCTGGTTGTGGGTGGATCAGGGGGGTCATGAGCCATGTCCTCTGCGGGTAGCCTCGGTCCCCTTTGCAGAAAAGCAGAATGAGATAGATGAGTGTGTATCGCTTGGAGCAGGTACAGGGGGGGGCGGGGGGATTTGGATAGTGGGTTGTGGTGGAGGAAGCCAGGGCGGAGGGTTGCCCAGTGGAGGAGGTCTAGTATGGGTGGTACATGCATGTTGCACTTACCTAGTAGCCATCCACCAATGAACTCCCCTCGCTCGAACCTGCGGAAGATGCCCGAGTGCTGTAGGATGTAGGCATCGTGGCTGGAGCCGGGGTACCTGGCACACACGTCTAATATCTCCCCCTGGGCATCACATACAACTTGCATGTTCATAGAATGAAATGCCTTCCTATTTCTGTAGGTGGCTTCGTGTGCCCGGGGGGGTCTGAGGGCTACGTGTGTGCAGTCTATCACACCGATGACCGAGGGGAATCTAGCAACAGCATAGAAGGCGGCCATGTTGTTGTGCAGGGCCTGGGGGGTGGTGGGGAAAGTGATGTAGTGTGAGGTGTGAGTTATGAAGGCATCCAGGAACTGGGTGAGACAGTGTGAAATAGAAGCCTGGGTGAGGCCTGTGTTAGCAGCTAATACGGATTGAAAACTGCCAGTGGCCAGGATAGAGAGAGCGGAAGTGATTTTGAGGTGGGCAGGGATGGGGTTATTCCTACGTGTCTGGGGCTGAAGGAGGGGTGTCAGCTGCTCACACAGCTGACGAATGGTGGCCCTATCAAACCTGAACCTTGTTAGACACTGCTGGTCAGTGAGTTGTAGGAAGGTGGTGCGGGGCCTAAACACTCGGGGCCGTGAATACCTCCTGCGGTGGGTGGCCTCTTCGTGTAGCATGCATGCCACAAGTGCATTAAGTGCATCCATATCCCCACCACCAGTGCAAGTATTAGGACTAGTAGTCAAACAAACAGCAACACACACAGATCTGTCACTTCCAGCCACCACGCCCTCTGGCCACTCACTCGCCAAACAGTACAGGCACACAGAGACAAACGGAGGTCAGGGAATAGAGTATACACGTGGGAAGAGTGAATGGGGAGGGATAGGGGGAGGGGAAGGGGGCGATGGAGCAAAGGAGTAGGAGTAAGGAACGGTGAAAGGGTATGACACAAAAAGAGGCAGGGCACACAGACGACCGTCACAGGTACTGAACACGCTCGGCTTTCTCTCTGCAACCACCACTTCCGCTCTTCCACCAACAATATCGCCACTCTCCAACTACACACAATCGCTAATGGGTCTAAAGACGCTTTCCCCCTTGCTCTGGTCGCTTTTATTTCGGGTCCATCATATTACGCCCATCTTCCCGCTCAACCAGAGCCATTTCGCTATTCGTTATATGTTGTACCCGTCCACGTCGTATCACCACCCCTAACACGCCCCCGACACGCCTCTTATTTGGGCGTTTTTACGTCCACGTACGAGCGACACGGACGCACTGAAACATTGCTTTCGATTATATGGATTTACTCGTTTTTGTGAGATTAACGTCCATCTCCCGATTTAGGTCGGCTCTTGGGCGTTTTTTTCGTTCGATTATAAGCAGGATGGTAACCTAGTAAGTGACGGGAGATAAGAACCTGAACAGTCCATCCAGTCATACTCATTATCAATTCATGATTAAATCAACAATGAATGTGCTATTATATATTTTGTCACAAGTCTTTCGTGTTTCTGGGACATAGACTGTAGAAGTCTGGCCAACTATGTCCTTACGTTCCACCTATTAGAGTTGCCGACAAAGGCCACTCTAGTCTATCTGTGAATATGTCTTGGCATTTGTGAGACCCAACTACTGAAGTTGTGGTCCAAGAAAGCAAAGGGGCAGATGGTCTGCAAACTCCAAGACGGAAAATCAACAAAGCAGATTGTGTGAAAAAATGTAATTTATTAATAGATATATTAAAAAGATATGTCGGACACTCTCTTGATTCTGGTAATGCTGAATCAAGAGAGTGTCCGACATATCTTATGTCAGCACATTTTTCTGGTTTATTTGGTTGAGCTGTTTTTTTCAACATATATACTAGAAGATTCACAACTGCGGTCTTCAGTACATTTGGTTTCATCAAATCTACCATATTTTGACAGTAGAGAATCATTGTGTAGCCCCTGAAGCAGCCCTGCTGGGCGAAACACGGTCTGTGTCGGGCTGTACTGTATATAATTTTTTATATATCTATTAATAAATTACATTTTTTCATCACAATCTGCTTTGTTGATTTTCCAGCTACTGAAGTTGCCATTGAAGCTCTTTCCAGCCTATCCTAAACTTTTTATTTTTGTTTTATACCATCTATTTTCTAAATAGAATTCCTCTGTGTTCATCTCATACCTTTTTGAATTCCGTCACTATTTTTGTATCTACAACTTCCCTAGGGAGGGCATTCCAGGCATTGACCACCATCTCCTTGAAAAAGAATTTACTGACATTACTCTAAGCCCACCACCCTGCAACATCAATTCATAACCTCTAGTTTTACCATTTCCCCTTTTCTGTAAGAGATTTGTTCTTATATTAATACCTTTCAAGTATTTAAATATCTGTATCATATCTCCTCTGTTCCTTCTTTCCTCTAGGCTATACATATTCAGGTCTTCCAATCTCTTCTCATACGTCTTTTGGTGCAAACCCCATATCATTTTTGTGCCTTCCTCTGGATCGCTTCTGGTCTTTTTACATACTTAGGAAGATGCGGCCTCCAAAACTGAACATAATGCTTCATGTGGGGCCTCACCAGTGACGTATACAGGAGCATCAACACCTCATTTCTTCTGCTGGTTACTCCTCTCTTCTAGTTGTTTAGCATCCTTCTGGCTACACTGTTTATTCGCTTTAAGGTCTTCAGATACCATCACCCCAAGGTCCCTCTCCCTGTCTGTGCATATCAGCCTCTCGCCTCCTAGGACTTATAGCTCCCTTGGGTTTCTACTCCCCAAATGCATCACTTTGCACTTATTTGCAATAAATTTTAATTGCCAAACGTTAGACCATTCTTCTAACTTTTGCAGATCCCTTTTCATGTTTTCCACTCCCTCCGGGGTGTCCTCTCTATTACAGATCTCAGTATCATCCACAAAAAGACAAACTTTACCTTTTAATCCTTCAGTAATGCCACTCACAAATATGTGAGACACTCCGCTACTCACCTTTCCTTCCTCCGAGTGAATTCCATCCACCGCTTTCTGGTGTCTGTCTGTCAACCAGTTTCTAATCCAGTTCACCACTTTTGATCCTAACTCCAGTCTTTCAAGTTTATTTAAGAGCCTCCTTTGAGAAACTGTGTCAAGGGCTTTGCTGAAATCCAAGTAGATTACATCTAGCGCACATCCCTGATCCAGTTTTCTGATTGCCCAATCAAAGAATTCAATCAATTTTGTTTGGCACGCTTTACCTTTGGTAAAACCATGTTGCCTTGGATCTTGTAACTCATTGGTTTCCAGGAAACTTGCTATCCTTTCCTTCAGCAACGCTTCCATTATTTTTCCAATAATTAAAGTGAGACTTACCAGCCTATAGTTTCCAGCTTCTTTATCTCCATTATTGTGAAGAGGAACCACATCTGCTCTTCTCCAATCTCGCGGACCTTCTCCCATCTCCAAGGATTTATTAAACAAATCTTTAAGAAGACCCGCCAGAAGCTCTTTAAGTTCCCTCAATATCCTGGGATGCATCTCATCCGGTCCCATGGCTTTATCCACCTTCAATTTTTCAAGTTGCTTATAAACACATTCTTCCGTGAATGGTAGATATCCACTCTATTCTCATATGTACCTTTGCCAGTTATTGGTGGTCCTTCTCCAGAATTTTCTTCTGTGAACACAGAACAGAAGTATTTGTTTAGCAGGTTCACTTTTTCTTCATCACTCTCCACATAGCTGTCCACAGCATCTTTCATGTCACAATTCCATTTTTAGCCTTCCTCCTTTCACTAATATACCTGAAAAAGTTCTTGTCTCCCTTCCTTACATTTCTAGCAATCTGCTCTTCTCCTATCCTTTTGCCAGATGTATCTGGCTCTTGGCTTTTTCAGTTTCTTCGGGTATTCTTCCCTGTGTTCCTCTTCTTGAGTTTTCCTGTAGTTCATGAATGCTACCTCTTTTGTCTTTATTATCTTAGCCATTTGTTTGTAGAATCATATTGGTTTCCTTTTTTCTTACTTTTATTTACTCTTCTTAAGTAAAGGTCAATAGCCATCTTAATAGCTCCTTTCAGCCTGGACCACTGTCTTTCCACTTCTTGTATGTCTTCTCATCCCCTCAGCTCTTTCTTCAGGTATGCCCCCATTTTATTAAAGTCAGCATGTTTGAAATCCAGGACTTTGAATTTTGAGTGGCTGCCCTCCGCTCTAGCTATACATCAAACCAAACCATTTGATGATCACTACTGCCCAGATGGGCACCTACTCTGACATTAGATACACTTTTCCTATTTGTGAGCACCAGATCCAGCATTGCTCCTTCCCTTGTGGGATCCCTCACCATTTGTCTGAGCAGAGCACTTTCAATGGCATCTGCTATCTCCCTACTTCTTTCTGATTCCGCTGATGGAACTTTCCAATCCACACCCAGCAATTTGATATCTCCCAGTAACAGCACTTCCCCTTTCTTTCCCAACTTTTGGACATCTGCAACCAGATCTATATCAAGCTGCTCCGATTGTGTTGGAGGTCTGTAGACAACACCCATGTGGATAGAGGCTCCGTCTTCCCTTTTCAAGGCAATCCATATTGCTTCTTCTTTTCCTTAGATCCCTGCATTTCAGTCGCTTTGATATTATTTCTCACATATAGAGCTACTCCTTCATCTTTTTGACCATCTATATCCTTCCTAAATGGTTTATAGTCCGGTATGTTTGTGTCCCATTCATGTGAGTCACTGAACCATGTATCCGTGATAGTGACAACATCTAAATCGACCCCTACCATCAGGGCTTGCAGATCATGAACTGTATTTATTTATTTATTTATTTATTTATTAGGATTTATTTACCACCTTTTGAAGGAATTCATTCAAGGCGGTGTACAGTAGGAATAGATCAAACATGAGCAATAGGCAATTACAGCAGTAAAAATATTCAAATAACAATAAATGCAACATCGGGGCATGCTAGGGAGGTAAAATTCTTTGATGAAATCAAGGACAGCTTTAAGGAGCAGCTGGTGCAGGAGCCGACGAGAGAAGGAAAAATTCTAGACCTAGTCCTTAGTTGAGCACATGACCTGGTGCGGGAGGTAATGGTGCTGGGGCTGCTTGATAACAGTGATCATAATATGATCAAATTTGATATTAGCTTTGAAGTAAGTATACATAGGAAATCAAATACGCTAGCTTTTAACTTTAAAAAAGGAGAATATGATAAAATGAGAAGAACGGTGAAAAAAAAACTTAGTGGAGCGACTGCGAGGGTCAAAAATTTACATCAGGCGTTAAGCATATTCTGTACTACACTGCATCTTATTTCTAACATACTCAGACAAAAAGGGGCATGGTTATGTGCATGGAAATGGGAGTTTCATGGACTTCCAAAATGTACGTGTGTAGTTATAGAATATGGCCCTCTGTGCCTGAATCTATGTGCTGGGATTTATGCCATGTTTTTGTTGGTGTAAATGGGCACACATAGTTTTATGTGCTGGGATTTTAACTAAGTGTATTCTATATACCACACCTAAATCTAGGCGTTGCTTATAAAATACGCTTAGGCAAAAATGTTTTCCATGCAGATTTTTTAGGCACCATATAAAGAATCCCCCCCATATTGTCTAAATCTCTCACCAAGGATTTGTTTTCCTTCCACAGTGAGATAAAGCCCATCATTACAATATAGTCTTTTGTTTTTCCATGTGTTGCCCCATCCTCCTATGTACAGTGGGGGAAATAAGTATTTGATCCCTTGCTGATTTTGTAAGTTTGCCCACTGACAAAGACATGAGCAGCCCATAATTGAAGGGTAGGTTATTGGTAACAGTGAGAGATAGCACATCACAAATTAAATCCGGAAAATCACATTGTGGAAAGTATATGAATTTATTTGCATTCTGCAGAGGGAAATAAGTATTTGATCCCCCACCAACCAGTAAGAGATCTGGCCCCTACAGACCAGGTAGATGCTCCAAATCAACTCGTTACCTGCATGACAGACAGCTGTCGGCAATGGTCACCTGTATGAAAGACACCTGTCCACAGACTCAGTGAATCAGTCAGACTCTAACCTCTACAAAATGGCCAAGAGCAAGGAGCTGTCTAAGGATGTCAGGGACAAGATCATACACCTGCACAAGGCTGGAATGGGCTACAAAACCATCAGTAAGACGCTGGGCGAGAAGGAGACAACTGTTGGTGCCATAGTAAGAAAATGGAAGAAGTACAAAATGACTGTCAATCGACAAAGATCTGGGGCTCCACGCAAAATCTCACCTCGTGGGGTATCCTTGATCATGAGGAAGGTTAGAAATCAGCCTACAACTAAAAGGGGGGAACTTGTCAATGATCTCAAGGCAGCTGGGACCACTGTCACCACGAAAACCATTGGTAACACATTACGACATAACGGATTGCAATCCTGCAGTGCCCGCAAGGTCCCCCTGCTCCGGAAGGCACATGTGACGGCCCGTCTGAAGTTTGCCAGTGAACACCTGGATGATGCCGAGAGTGATTGGGAGAAGGTGCTGTGGTCAGATGAGACAAAAATTGAGCTCTTTGGCATGAACTCAACTCGCCGTGTTTGGAGGAAGAGAAATGCTGCCTATGACCCAAAGAACACCGTCCCCACTGTCAAGCATGGAGGTGGAAATGTTATGTTTTGGGGGTGTTTCTCTGCTAAGGGCACAGGACTACTTCACTGCATCAATGGGAGAATGGATGGGGCCATGTACCGTACAATTCTGAGTGACAACCTCCTTCCCTCCGCCAGGGCCTTAAAAATGGGTCGTGGCTGGGTCTTCCAGCACGACAATGACCCAAAACATACAGCCAAGGCAACAAAGGAGTGGCTCAGGAAGAAGCACATTAGGGTCATGGAGTGGCCTAGCCAGTCACCAGACCTTAATCCCATTGAAAACTTATGGAGGGAGCTGAAGCTGCGAGTTGCCAAGCGACAGCCCAGAACTCTTAATGATTTAGAGATGATCTGCAAAGAGGAGTGGACCAAAATTCCTCCTGACATGTGTGCAAACCTCATCATCAACTACAGAAGACGTCTGACCGCTGTGCTTGCCAACAAGGGTTTTGCCACCAAGTATTAGGTCTTGTTTGCCAGAGGGATTAAATACTTATTTCCCTCTGCAGAATGCAAATAAATTCATATACTTTCCACAATGTGATTTTCCGGATTTAATTTGTGATGTGCTATCTCTCACTGTTACCAATAACCTACCCTTCAATTATGGGCTGCTCATGTCTTTGTCAGTGGGCAAACTTACAAAATCAGCAAGGGATCAAATACTTATTTCCCCCACTGTACTTTAGATCTTCTTGGTAACACCATGCTTATAGCTACTTATTGAAGTTCTTAGTATTTTGTAGTCTTTCCTCTCCCTTTCTATAAGTCAGTAGAACATCAGAAAAAGCTACAGTCTGTACCAAAGTGTTTAACTCCTCCCCCAACTCCTAGAAAGCTTTCTGGGCTACAAGCAGGGCATTATTGGCTAGATTATTTGTGCCCAGGTGGATAACAACATCAGTGTTAGAACCCATATTCTCTTCTCTGATTAGTCAGTATTTGCCTGGTACTCATGCAAGCTGAGGATCCTGGAAGACATTTTACTTTGCTGGGCACCTTGAACTGTGTTCCAAAGCTATCGCCTCTGATAATGGAATCCCCTAAGAGTAACAATTTTCTCGTTTGAGTTTTATTTGTGCTTTGGGAGTGTCTTTTCTCTTGAGCTACCTTCATTGGTTCTGGTTCCATCTCAGTTCTTTTTTCTTGAGCATCACAATGTTCTAGTGCAGTAAAAGAATTATGTAGGGGCAGCAATTGTAAGGGCAGATGCTTCTGTGTCACATGGCTTAATCTGCCTGAGCCTATTGCGAGTCTTATATTCCTAGGCTGTTTTATTCTTTGAGGCAGGACTGGTAAATTGGTATTGTTCTGTGTAGTGGTGGAAGTTGCTTTAATTGCATCCAATTGTTGCCTAAGTTTGCTGAGCTCCTCTTTTAGACTAGCAAGCTGAATACAGATAGGGCAAGACCTAAGCTGCCAGATGGTGTGCCTTGGAATAAAAGTACCACAATTATTACATTGAATAAAAGTCATTTGATTGTTTGGAGATGATATACTATGATGTAGCTGAGGACTATTATTAATGATTGTTTGGTTGTCTCTAAATGACTAGAAAACCCAGGGCGGGTGGGTGGCATGCGGGGAGGGTGGGTGGGACTATAAGTCCTACAGTGATTCAGCCAAATGCCACAATTAAAAATGTTCTCTGGGAGGGGCAAGCAATGAGATAATGTGAAACAAAATCCAGGTTTTGATAGAAATCTAACTTTTCACATTTAAACCAAATAATCCCAATTAATATTGTATTGCTTATGTATTGTATTAGTTAACCTGGAGCAAAGCTGCCTTTTTGTTTTTTAACATAGTTCACTGTGAAATTGTTGCATCCATTTTAAATACTAGCAAAATACATTTGCATTTGCCAGCTCTATAGGGAAATTGTGAAAGAATACAGATGTCCTAATTCTTACCTTAGGGGTCCTTTTACTAAGCTGCGTAGGCATCTATATGCGTCCTATGCACATACATTTTGAACTACCGCCCAGCTACCATGTCGCCCAGGCAGTAATTTCATTTTTTTATGCGCATCTGCTACACGCACCGTAAACTTTTCCCGCGAGTGGTACTAACTGGGAGGTAATTGGCATTGTACGTGAGCTGACAATTACTGCCCGGTTAATGCGTGAGACCTTACTGCTAAGTCAATGGGTGACGGTAAGGTCTCAGGCCCAAAATGGACGTGCGCCAATTTTCATTTTACCGCATGCCCATTTTCGGCCATAAAAAATGGCCTTTTTTGCAGGTGCGCCAAAAAATGGACCTGTGCGTGTCCAATACATAGTAACATAGTAACATAGTAGATGACGGCAGAAAAAGACCTGCACGGTCCATCCAGTCTGCCCAACAAGATAACTCATATTTGCTGCTTTTTGTGTATACCCTACTTTGATTTGTACCTGTATCTACACCAGCACAGGCCATTTCTTGGCGCACCTTAGTAAAAGAACTCCTAAATGCCTTATGCTAGGGGTGTATAGGCCAAAAATGTTCATTTTCCATATTGTTTATACAAATTTTCATTTTGTTGTTTTTGGTTTTTTTTTTAAATTTTCATTTCAAGGACAATGTTATAAATAGTGTGCACCGTTTGCAAAGAGCATATACTCTGCAAAGAATGCACACTTTGCAGAATATGCTCTGTTTCTTGATGGTCCAGTGAAGATCCGCCAGGGGTGGAAGATCGCTGAAATCCCACAAAGAGAACAGAAGTACAGAGACAGTGGGAAGTGGGCCGATGGCTCAAGAGACCAGGATAACAGTCTATGATTTTAAATAATTTTATTGTTAAAGACTCAGGTAGTAAGTCTTTAACAATAAAATTATTTAAGATCACAGACTGTTGTCCTGGTCTCTTGAGTCATCGGCCCACTTCCCACTGTCTCTGTACTTCTATTTCTTGATGGCACATGCACATTAAATTGATTTTGTGTACAATAGATTTTTTAAAGATGTACAAACCAAATACACACTAATACATGTACATTCCTACATTTTAATCGGGTATCGGCTCATCAGGGTACAACAGGGCCTTTGCAATCCAGTGTTATGCCAATTATTATCAACTGGAAGTCAGTTATAGAAAACTAGTAAATGCTGGAAAATCTTTTGAAGCAAAAAGCCCCATTTTGATTAAGGGATGTACATTCATTTGAAACACTCTGGGACCTGATGACAACATTTCTCATGTTGTTTCATGTTGTTTTTAGTCTGAAATCCAAGAAAAAATGGAATTTATTACTTTTTTTCTGTTATCATGACACAGGAAAAATATTAAATTCCACTTTCCCCGCTTTTATTTCAGACTAAAAACAACATAAGAAAAGTTGTCAGCAGGTCCCATATTGTTTTAACTGAATGTGCATCCCTTAATCAAAATGGGGCTTTTTGCTTCAAAAGATTTTCAAGCATGTACTAGTTTTCTGTAATTGACTTCAGCCTGATGTGAATTGACATAACACTGGACTGTGATGGCCCTGTGGTGTCTAGACAAGCTGGAAAAGCAGCCTAATGGTTTGTGTAGTGGGCTAAGAACCTGGGGAACTGGGTTTCATTCCTATGGGTGCTCCCTGTGACATAGGGTAAGTCACTTAAGGGCCCTTTTACTAAGCAGCAGTAAGCCCTCCACTGCCTAACGTGGGTGCTGGCAGTAGTTCCTCCCCCCTCCCCCCCAGCATGTGCCATTTCCAGTGCTAGGAGAATAGGTCCCTATTGTTTACTGCAGCAGTTACCCGATGGTAATTGGACAGAGCCGTGTGCTGCCTGGTTACCACCAGGTTAGCACGGGAGCCCTTACCGCCACCTAAATGGGTGGCGGTAAGTGCGCCCTCCCTGCATGGCCATTTCTTTTTTTTTTTTTTTTTGCCTTTTTATCCACTGAGGGGCCCCTTATCCCTCCATTGCCTCAGGTACAAAATTAAAATTATGAGCCTCCTAATGACGGAAAAAGTGCCTGCACATAAGGCAGTATATCAAATCTATGACCCTGATACCTACCTTAAGTGTAGGAATGTACATTTTTACATCTTAAAAAACACATTTCCCTTTTAAATCTTAAAAAAACCTACTGCACCTAAAATTAACATATGCATGGTCAATTTGTATACATGTAAAAGATTTAGTACTTAAAACATTTGGGGCAGTGGCGTAGCTACGTGGGGCCACGGGGGCCTGGACCCCCATAGATTTGGCCCTGGAACCCCCTGCCGACGACCCTCTTGACCCCCCCTCCCACCGCCAACCCGCCGTCGCCTAACTTTGCTGGCGAGGGACCCCAACCTCCGCCAGCTGAGGTCCTCTTCTTCCGGTGCAAGGCTTCATTCAGTTTCTGACGTCCTGCATGTTGTATGTGCAGGACGTCAGACTCAGAAACAGAACGAAGCCTTGCGCCGGAAGAAGAGGACCTCGGCTGGCAGGGGATGGGGTCCCCCGCCAGCAAAGGTAGGCGATGGCGACGGGTTGGTGGTGGGAGAGGGGGTTGAGAGGGTCGTCAGCGGGGGGGGGGGTCAAAGTTGTTGTTGTTGGTGGTGGTGGTGGCAGCAGGGGGAGTTGGCAATGGCAGGGGGGTTGGCGGCGCCAGGGGGGGCTAAAATGTGCCCCCTCACCTCGGGCTCTGGACCCCCCTCCCGCCGAAGTCTGGCTATGCCCCTGAATTTGGGGGGCCCTTTTTTCAAGTGGCAATAGGGCTACTGCACAGGTAGTATGTGACAAGACAGAACTACCACTGTCGATATTTTTAATTTTTTGCCACATGCCAATTCCCATGCCAGAAGATGCGCAGGAGGCAGGGAGTAGGCATGCCCAGTGGTAACCAGGCAGTGCCACGTGCTACCCAATTACCGCTGGGTTACTGTGTGAGCCCTTACCACCTGCTAAATAGGAGGCAGGAAGGGATCAGGCAGCAAATGGCCATGCACCAATTTTTATATTAGTGCACGACCATTAACAACCTCCATTTGAAAAATAGTCTTTTTCCTGCTGCGGTAAAAAGTGGCCTGGCACATGGCAGTTCCACACGACACACTATCGCAAGCCACTTTTTACCACAGTTTGGAGAAAGGGCCCCTTTATTAACTCAAATATGTGAAACAAACTGAAAACAAGCTGAGAATCTGGGGGGGGGGGGGGGGGGACAAACTGAAAACTTTTCCCTTTGCACATCCCTAGTATAGTGGATCAAAGAGGCCAACACTTAGATTATACAATTTGCATTTGTTTTCCTTTTTGTTGTTGTTGTTTCATGTGTGAGCTGACTGTCAAGCATCTGCTTCACATCTGGTGGCAGAAGACTGCCCTTTGTATATTGTAGTTCCAATAATTTACAACATTAGGAAAGCAGTTCAAATTCTACAGATTACAAAAGCAGTGTACACTGCAGTTCTTTCACATTAGCTTGAATTATAGAGTAGGACTTAACAAAATTTAATGACAAGCTGTTCATCTGTGCAAAAAGGTGACAGATGACATAAGGCTGAAGATGGCACATATTTCATCTTGCGAATAAGTGTGCTAGAGTTAAGGTTACATGCTATATAAACTGAAGAAAAATATCACACTTGGCAAAGAACTCCTTGCCAGTCATAATATCCTATAATTTGAATTGGTGTGTTTTTAAAGAGTGATTAAACTCAATGTTTACAGTAATTCTTCAGAACCTTACTTCGAGATTATTTTAGATGCAAGATATTTCATGAACGATAGACTTTTCGAAAAAGAAATAGACTGATCAAACCGCTTCTGTTTGATAGCAAATTATCTAAAGGACGCATAATCGCGAAACCTCACCCTTGCACAGGAATTTTCCATATTATTTATGTAACCATCAAATAGTGATATGTTTGATGCAAATTGTTTCAGTTAGGAACAACCCTGCCAAAGAAAACAGACAGGCAGCTGTTTGCATTGCATATAAAATTTTTTGTTCAATATAGCTGCACCTGTGTAAACACAAAGTTTATTTCCAAGAAGTACCCCTGCAGCTGCGAAGACTTTCAGACACTGCCAGATGGGTTATCTTTATGAAAACATATGATGTAGAAAACAGCTTTTCCAGTTGTCTCTCACTTTTATAAAAAAAAAAAAAAAATTCAGTAGAAGAAAATTTGTTTTCTTGTATGGGTATTTCATTCTTGAGTTTTACTATACCCAAGTAATCTCAGTTTGCTGTTATTGCATGGCTGGGGTGACTGACATGGAATCACAGTATCCAGTCCACTTCCACTTCTGTTCTTTCCTGACTCTCTATACCTACTTCTCTTTATCTTCTCCCATGATTATTGCCATTTTTATTTTCTCCATCCCCAAGAGACCCCTAACAGATGTTCAACTCAACTGCTGCCTTATCTTCTCTCCACTGCTGCTAGTAATCCATTCTCACAGTTTCTGATTATGGAATTCTATTTATAAGATCAGAGTTCTGTGACTTGGTGGTGCTTCAGCATTCCCAGAATTGCTATCTATGCTGTACAGTTAGTAAATAAATACACATGGTTGAGAGCACTGAGGATGGTTTGATAGCAGTTGCAGTAACTGTGAAGAGACAACAGGAGCAGTGCCAGATTACTATGGAAGGGTACAGAAAGGATGCACTTGAAGCCAGGAGAAGGAAGAGTAGATGAGGTACATAATCAGTGTGAGGGACTGGTTTGGGGGGAACGATAGAGAGTCTGCACAGCCCCAATGAAAACCCCAACCCATATTTCCGGGTTTCTGCCAGGTATTTGTGACCTGGATTGGCCATCGTTGGAAGCACTACACTGGGCTAGATAGACCATCAGTCTGACCCAGTATAGCTATTCTTATATACTTAATAAATACTGCATACATAAAACTCCAAGATACCCTATCAAAAGACTTTTCAGTGTCAAGTACCAAGGGTATCCGTTTATGATGCACAGTTTCCAGAGAAGTCAAAATCGTTTGGACATTCTTGGAAACTTGCCCGCTAGCACCAACAAACCCAACTTGCAGCTCCACTATCAAGGAAGCAAGAACTTGTGCCAAATGGTTGCCAGAATACTTGCTAATAACTTAGTTTCATAATTCAATAATATTAGATGGAGTGACAGGACTCAGGTAGTGTATGATCTTTCCCTGGTGTAGGAATAATAACAACTTGTGCCAAGGGCAAGGACTCTGGCAAAGTCCGTTCTCTTACTATAGCTATAAACATTTCCCGCAAAGATGTCATCAGCATAGGAAAGTATCAGTTCACCCGGATTTAATGAAATTTTTTTGCAAGCCCCACATGCTAATGAAAGAATTAGTATGGAACCTGCAAAAAACAAATAGAAAATATCCTATGCTATGGTAAATCTCTGTTTAGTGCACAGGAAGTTCCCATATTAATGTGCGCTAAGCCAAGATTTTGCCGTGACTTAGTAAAAGGGCCCCTTAAAAATGATCTATCATTTATTTATCTATTCTACTATAAACTGCCTATCAGGAAGGTTAAGCTGTATGCATAGAATCTGAACAGAGCGGTCTTTTGTCTCATAATTATAAAAATGACACATATTCAGAAATGCTATCTAACAGCAAGAGTGGGACTTTTTTTTCTACTCAGAATATTTCCTACTTTATATCTAATTCCCTTTATATATTCAAGGACAGGCTGTGTCTCTTTGATTTACATTTTGACGTTATTGTGTTCCATTGTTAAATGTTCACTGGAGCATCAAATGGCTTTTGATCTTACCAGAACATTTCGGAAAACAAATTTGAAAAAGACTGCCACCATCCTATGATTTTAGATTCATCTGGAGCTGAGTTGAGACATTGGATCCTTGTCAAATTATAGTTTTAATCATCTAAATAGGGACTGATCATTTAATACAGTAGCCACACACTGTTCTCAGCTAGCAGCTATCAAAAACATTTCAGAACAAAACAAGATGCTACAAAATATTGTTCCAGTCACTCTTACCGGCAAAATATGTTGGCTGCAAACAGCCTGTCTGCGCAATGAAGAAGAGCAATTTCAAAGCCACTACCCTTATAACCTTCTTCAATTGATGCTCAATTCCTCACTGAGTGACAGTTAGGAAGACAAGATGGTGACATGCTTTGCATCTTCTAAATGCTGATTTTCAAAGTGCCTCAGTCAAACCAGAACTTACTTTGCATCTTGAGAAACATCAGAACAGGGGGTGTTAATTCTCAAAAGGTCACTGAAATTTAGGTGCCAAGATGATGTCTGTTACATTCGAATTCTATAATAGCAGTTGCATGTGCTACTGTGATTATAGAATGCTAATGTAAGTCTGTATTTATGCACCTAACTTTAGACTCAGGCACATATACCAGCTCAATGGGCATCATCACCTCATCACTTCCAGTAGGAAAAAGGAGGTGAGGATGCCCCTGTATACGATTCTGGTGAGATCTCATTTAGAATATTATATACAATTCTGGAGACTACACATTCAAAAAGATATAAACAGGATGGAGCCAGTCAGGAGGGTGGCTACTAAAATGGTCAGTGGTCTTTATCACAATGTATATGGGGACAGACTTAAAGATCTCAATATGTATACTTTGGAAGAAAGGCGGGAGAGGGGAGATATGATAGAGATTTAAATACTTACACAGCATAAATGCACAGGAGGCGAGTCTCTTTCAATTGAAAGGAAGCTCTGGAACAAGGATGCATAGGATGAAAGTGAAATGGGATAGACTCAGAAGTAACCTGAAGAAATACATCTTCACAGAAAGGGTGGTGAATTCGTGGAACAGCCTCCCAGTTGAAGTAATGGAGATGAAAACAGTATCTGAATTCAAGAGAGTTTGGGACACATACATAGGATCTCCAAGAGAGTGATAGAGAGTAGATGTCATGTATGGGCAGACTAGATGGGCCATATGGTCTTTGCTTACATTTTTCTCTGTTTCTATAGATGTTTCACCTAACTCTAGACAGGTCTGTAAATGATAGTATTCTATAACCTGCACGTATAACTGCCTGACCTTTCCCTGACCTGCCTATGCCACTCCAGGTCCACCCCCCCCCCCCCCCGCCCACCCCCAATGAAGTTGCATCCTCTGGAAATTAAACGCACAATTTAGAGAATAGCGATTAAGGGCAATTACACATGTAACTGCTAACCAAAAATTGGTGCCAATTAAGGTCAATTATAGCCAATAATTGGCTGTTAACTCTAATTAACAGCCAATTATTGAATTAAGTTACATGCACGACTGACTTTATTTTATAACTTGTGCTAGTCAGAAATTTGAGTGCACAAGTGTCAAGAAACATCTAGGCACCTACCTGGGGTTACCCAATGGCCACACAGGGGGGTCTGTCCCCAGCACAGCTCAGGTCTGCCTGCATCTGCTGCTTGTGCTACACTAGCACCCTCCTCCCACCAGCTGGGTCACAACTGCCTCTGGGCGAGTCTCTCGCACTCAAATCTTCCCCTGGGAAGATCAGGACATATAATTGTTCACAGAGCCTTAGCAAAAAGATCTGTCTCTTTCTTCTTGTTCCAGACTAAGTAGAAGCAACAGTCAGCATCTGCTGGATAATTTTCAAAACTCCAGGCCAATCAGAGTCCAGAATAGTCAAGTTTCAAATAAAAACTGGTTACATCACTACAGTCTCTTCCTATTATCTGTGTGCCAAATAAAGAAAGAGAAGTCAGTCCTCTGTATCAGCTTTAAGCATAAACAGGCACCATCTGCTGGCCAAACAGGAGAAATACACTTCAGAACAATGCAGAAAAATATCCAATACATTTTTTAAAATTATTTATTTATGATTTTTCAATATTACATTCATATATATACAAATGTAAAAGAAATTAGGAATATAATACTAAATAAAACATTTATTCCTTAAACAAGGTTAGGCAAATATACTTCTAACATTGACCACAATTATGGGGCAAGATACAAGGAAATAATTCAAAAACTGAAACAACTAATCAATCTGAGAGGAAAAACACAAATACCCGCTAGCTGATATTACCAGCATATTATCCTGTGTGAGAATTCAGGTAGAACCACTACCCTCTTCTTTAGATATTATATAATCTTGCATTTTCTTCGGGTCAAGAAATACATAATTTGTCTCATTTAAAGATACATAACTTCGAATAATGTATTAGATGAGTAATATCTGGTGATAATCAGGTTAATACCATTTTTTCTTTTTTCTGTTTACTGTTTAATTGATCTTGTCTTATTTCACTCTCCCTATTTTTCTTCACTTTGTGGTCTAAGAAAGAGAAAGATTGTATATAATCCATATATCTAGTTCGGATTGTTTTCTTCTTATATTGTATTAATGTGCAATCATCTCTGTATTACTGTTTGCAAGTGACCCTTGTAAAATGAAAAATTATAAATGAATGATTTAAAACAAGATACATAACATCTACGTGGATATTTTAATACATATGTTCCACCTAGAGTGAGTATTCTAGGTTTTAATACCATGAATTCTCGTCTTCTTTTTTGTGTATCTTTATTTAAGTCAGGAAATATTATTCCTGTCTGGCTCAAGTACAAATGTTACTAGGAGAGTTGTTCGTTGTGTTACCACCTCTAAGGAGCTTTCCAAAAATTCAGTTGAAGTTCCAAGGTCCAAGTTCTAATTCCAGTTATATATTGAGCTCTGACAATGGGTGGAAAACCCTCCATCGGAACTCCTAACACTTCTCCAAAATATTTTTTCAACATATCAATTGCAGGAATCAAAGGTGCTTTTGGAAAATTAAGAAATCTTAAATTATTTCTCCTCCCTTGGTTGTCTAGATATTCCAGCTTCCTAGCCAGAATATCCCTGTCCTTAATCATTGTCCCTGTTAAGCTTTGTAGTTTTTTAATTTCCCCACCTAGTAAATCAGTTTTTCCCTCATATTCTTGAACTCTCCCAGACAGAAAATCTTGAGATTGTTTTATTCCAGAGACTTCTTCTTTAAGTGAATTTGTTACCTGGATAAGGGTAGTGTTCAATCCTTGAATAGTGCCCCACAGGGCCTCCAACATTACCACAGCTGGTTTTTGTTGACTTCCAGTTCCCCTGGGAGCAGCTCCCAGATTAGAAAGAGAAAAAGGGTTATTCACCCTCGTATTTCTCGATGTTAGGTTTCTGGGGTCGAAGTGGCGGCAGGTCCTCCTCCAGCTGCTTGAGAAATCGACTCTTCGGATGACGACTCCTGCTGCATCCCTGCCGGCATCAGACTGCTTCCAGGTCGCGGGGGAGCTGTGTTCAGAGGCGGGCTTAACGAAACTGCCTCTATGCCGCGAACCGCCTGAACTGCATTGAATCTAATCAACATGAGCATCTGTGCTTCCAGCTTCTGAATGCCGAACATCTCTAACGTTGGCTGCCGAAGAGCAGGACTTTCAGGGTTAGAGGAGAGCTATGCCCTGGTTTTGCCTTTCCTCTTCCCCATGAATAATCTGGGGAATGAGTGCTGCTGCTTCAGACTCGTTCGTTGAGAGTCGGGAGCTCAGGCACACACGACGCCATCTTGTCCCCAATGGGTCCAATACATTTTAAATGCTAAAAATACACTGTTCCTTCACAGCACATTTATAGAATTAGGGGGTAAATTAATATTTATAAAACAAAAGTATAAGGAGAGGGATATGAAACCCACAACAGTCAGCATTTTTCTAAGCACTGGGTTCTGCAGATTTGTTCTATGTGCTTATGTCTATGCTTATTAAAAACTCAATATACCGCCTACCTAAAAAATCTCATAGCAGTTTACAAGTACAGATTAATGCAGAATTTTAAATAGTAGTAGTAGTAGGAAAGAACTCCACAAATTAAGGTGAGTAAATAAGGACAGCATTTTCTCTGACCTCATATTTCAGCACTGAGCATCAACAGTACCCCGATGACTTCTAGCTCTGCCTTAACTCTACCCCTGGACTATTCTAACAGTAACTGGTTAGTGTTAAGGCATTCAGATATAATATTCAGTGCTAGTTATCCAGGTAGAGGGTGCTGTTACCTGTATAACTAGCTTTAAATGTTGACTGCATAGTGAATTCAATATTGTTCCTTTAAAGAAGAATATTAATGTAGTGAAAATCATTTACATAAGTACATAAGTATTGCCACACTGGGACAGACCAAAGGTCCATCAAGCCCAGGATCCTGTTTCCAACAGTGGCCAATCCAGGTCACATATACCTGGCAAGATCCTCCAAAAAAGTTCAATACAATTTATTCTGCTTATCCCAGAAATAAGCAGTGGATTCTCCCCAAGTCATTTTAATAATGGTCTATGGACTTTTCCTTTAGGAAACCATCCAGACCTTTTTAAACCCCACTAAGCTAACCGCCTTTACCACATTCTCTGGCAACAAATTCCAGAGTTTAATTACACGTTGAGCGAAGAAAACTTTTCTCCGATTTGTTTTAAATTCACTACTTTGTAGCTTCATCACATGCCCCCTAGTCCGAGTATTTTTGGAAGCAGTAAACAAATTATTCACGTCTACCCGTTCCACTCCACTCATTATTTTATAGACCTCTATCATATCTCCCCTCAGCCGTCTTTTCTCTAAGCTGAAGAGCCCTAGCTGCTTCAGCCTTTCCTCATAGGGAAGTCATCCCATCCACTTTATCATTTTTGTTGCCCTTTTCTGTACCTTTTCTAATTCCACTATATCTTTTTGGAGATGCGGTGACCAGAATTGAACACAATGTTCAAGGTGCGTTCACACCATGAACCGATATAAAGGCATTATAACATCCTCGTTTTTGTTTTCCAGTCCTTTCCTAATAATACCTAACATTCTATTTGCTTTCTTAGCCGCTGCAGCACACTGAGCAGAGGGTTTCAACATATTATCAATGACGACGTCAAGATCCCTTTCTTGGTCAGTGATTCCTAATGTGGAGCCTTGCATTCTGTAGCTATAATTCGGGTTCTTCTTTCCCACATGCATCACTTTGCACTTGCTCACATTAAACGTCATCTGCCATTTAGACGCCTAGTCTCCCAGACTCGTAAGGTCCTCTTGTAATTTTAAAGTGCTATTCATATAATTAGTCATTGAACAGAGACCTAGCAGTGCTCATCCACTGGATGCCTGGGAGACCCCAGTTGACAGAGTGTTGTGGTTTCCCTATGATATTAGTGGGACAAATATGATGTATCTGACCCTGCCTACTGGAAAGTCCAGTCTGCAGTGTGAGGGCCTGAACTGGTGAATCCTTAGTACTCTGAAAATATGGTGTGACACCCTTCTGTATTCTGAATAAAGTATTTCTCTTGTTCTAAACCTTCTCCAGAAGTGCTAATTTTGAGAGTGATTTGATTTTTCTACAAAGTTCGGTGCAAAATATCATTGGGTTACTTAGCTCAAGTACTCAAAGGGATGTGTGATCTGTTTTAGAAAGTCTATCCTGATTGAAGTCTGTTTTCCAGAAAGAAATAAGGATCAGGTGGATACCTAGGTCCCAGAAAAAGAAAAAGCTGATAGATACCAGGAGAAGAGACCTTGACAGTGACCTAAAGTAAAGTGGAAGGGAATTTTACCAGTGAATTTGAAGAAAAGCCTGCCAATACTGATCTACAGTGCTTTGTTTCTCTTTGGTCAGTCGAGGCTTTGGGAAATTCTGCCTCTCCTGTCCATAGCACCCTTTGCATTCTATGTTTTTCTACTATTTTGTATTGTCTTCTGGGGCTATCTTCACCCCAATATAGAAGGAGTTTTTCACTTATAATACTGAGGTCATTTTAGAAGGGTTAAGTTTCAGGCACATTTGTAAATAGCTGGTTTATATGTGATTTTAGAAAAGATGCTACTTACATGTGTCTACTTCTTGGCAAGCACAGATTTCAAGGAGAGAGGAGTGTTCTTAACAGGCATTAGAACATAAGAACATAAGAGTAGCCATACTGGGTCAGACCAATGGTCCATCTAGCCCAGTATCCTGTTTTCCAAACAGTGGCCAAGCCAGGTCACAAGCACCTGGCAGAAACACAGGTACTGTTGGGTATACATGTATTTCCTATTTTGCAATGCCAATACAAATATATTTCAAACATTTCCCTATCAGCATTTATACCTGCTCTGAGTCATGCATCCATGTTAATTAACTGCTCATTTGACCTGGGGTCTGGAGAAGTGATTTAGAGGACATTTGTGCTTACTTGTCTTACATTCAAAATATGAAAGAAAATAAAAGTTGGAGGTTGCAGTCCTAGGTGACGCCCACTTTTATAATAGCCAGCCAGATCTCATGAAATGTTGTAGCAATAGGATATTTCAAAATTCTCCAGTTCCTCTGTTGCTGGTTTGCACATGCACTTCCATAATCATAAGAACATAAGTGTTGCCATACTGGGCTAAACTGAAGGTCCGTCAAGCCCAGCATCCTGTTTCCAACAGTGGCCAATTCAGGTTACAAGTACCTGGCAAGATCCCAAAACAGCAGTGGCGTACCTAGGGTAGTTGACACCCGGGGCCGGTCATTTTTTAACACCCCCCTCCAAAATCCAGTACTAGGCATACCAAGAATACAAAACACTCAGGACCTATAGAGCAATTCTACCATACCATAAACAGTCATTTCTATGAGTCACACAAGGAAAAAGAAAGCATCTTAAACACTAAAGTGAGCACTAGAACATCAATTCACCTATTGTAAAATGAAACCAGACAGATAGTACAGATCGTCAATCCTGCACAGTCACTGAGTCATGTCTTTTTCACAAACACAGATACACCCTAATCCACTATAGAACAAGTAATCATAAACTTTCTATTTAGACAAAAATTAAACTGAACCCCCAAAATGCCAGACTCTGCATACAATGCAACACCACAGAAACAGAAAATGTCCCCTAGAACTGTGCAAAATATAAAGACAGCAGATGTAAATTTGAAAAAAAACTAACAAATACCAATCACCGCTTTACAAATTAACAAATAGAAATAAAACAAATATAGAAAATAAAATACCATTTTATTGGACTAATACATTTAGCTGTCAGAGGCCAAAACCTTCTTCCTCAGGTCAATACAGTATAGTGTGTTACAGTATCCTAACCTGACCTGAGGAAGGGGGTTTTGTTCTCCGAACGTTAGCCCTCCCTCTTCCCCCCCCATCCATCCATCCATCGTCTGTCTCCTCTCTCTCTCTCTCTGCCCCTTTTTTCAGCCCCCAGTTCCAGCCCTCTTATCCCACCTGCCTCTAGTTCTAGCTCCAGCCCACATCTCCCACTTGCCCCCCTTTTCAGCCCCACTATCCCACCAGTCCGCAGTTTCAGACCCAGCCCTTTTCTCTCACCAGTCCTGAGCTTCAGCCCCAGCCACTTCTCCCTGTCCCCTTTTCAGCCCCCAGTCCCCCCAGTTTCTGCCCCTGCCCCTTTTCAGCCCCCCAGTTCCAGCCCCCTTCATCCACATGCCTTGCATTAGGGACCCCTTTTCAGCCCCAGACCCATTTTCCCACCAGCCCCAGGCATGGCTCCCATTTTCTCGCATGGCCCCTTCCCCACCCCCCTTCTCCCCACCCGTCCCCTTCTCTTCTCTCCTCTTCTCCCATCTGAGATCCCCCTCCCCACCCCAGTCCCCCTCCCCACCCCAGTCCCCTTCTCCCATCTGAGACTCCCCTCCCCACGTCCCCTTCTCCCATCTGAGAGTCCCCACCCCCCTCCTCCCCTCTTCTCCCATCTGAGACCCCCCACCCCCCTTTTCCCATCTGAGATCCCCCTCCCCACCCCAGTCCCCTTCTCCCCTCTTCTCCCATCTGAGACCCCCATTCCCACCCAGTCCCCTTCTCCAATCTGAAGCCCCCCTCCCGAGTCCCCTTCTCCCATTTGAAAACCCCCTCTCCAGTCCCCTTCTCCCATTTGAAAACCCCCTCCCCAGTCCTCCTCTCCCATCTAAGCCCCCCCAACTCGACCCACCTGCCACCTTCGTGGAGAGACGACAGCCCTCGTCTCCTGCCTTCTTCCTGCTGTGCCTTAAAGAAAAATCTGAAAAGCGGCATGGCAGGCATGCTTCGTGTCTGCCCTGCCTGCTTGTAAAAGAAAGCGGCAAATTTCCTCGTCAACGTCACAACGCTGCATCGGGGTTTTCCCTCACTGGGTCCCGCCCTCCGCGAGGGCGGGACCCAGTGAGGGAAGACCCGACGCGACGTCGTGACGTCAACAAGGAGGTTTGCCGGCACTTTCTTTTACAAGCAGGCAGAGCAGACACGAAGCATGCCTGCCATAACGCTTTTCACATTTTTCTTTAAAAGGCACAGCAGGATGGAGGCAGGAGACACGGGCTGCCTGCAGTCTGCAGCGCCGATGGAGCACCCCCCCCACCCACTGACACCCGGGGCGGACCGCCCCCCCCCCCCTTGGTACGCCACTGCAAAACAGTACAATACATTTTATGCTGCTTATTCTAGAAATAAGCAGTGGATTTTCCCCAAGTCCATCTTATTGGATTTTTCTTTTAGGAAGCTATCTAAACCTTATTTTTAAACCCCACTAAGCTAACTGATTTTACCACATTCTCTGGCAACAAATTCTAATTACAAGGTGAGTGAAGAAATATTTTCTCATCTCACCAATAACTGGTCTTCCTGTACCCCTTTAATCAGAGTGTACATCAGTAAAATAAATAAATAAATAAATAATGAATTCACTGTAACAGGTTTTGGAAGGTTCTTCACAGCGTACATCAATCAGCACTGTGATCCACCACACAGATCTCAGAGAATGCACCTATTTCAACTCTCTAATGTAGTCTAGTGACTGCAACCAATCACTGGGGTGTGAGGAGCTCTTTCCATTGGGGGGGGGGGGGGGGGAGGCACTGAATCTTGGAGTCAGCTCCAGATCCATTGTATTCTCCAGAAATGCATCCATGTACCTACATAAGGCAGCTAGCTCAAGTTACAGTGAG